>NC_092878.1:114556472-114867583 GCF_028372415.1 Notamacropus eugenii | reverse complement strand
GCCCCTGTGACCAATCTGCTCTCCCCTCTATCCTCCCTCCCTGCCCTTGTCTCCGTCTTCTCTTTTGTCCTGTAGGGCCAGATAGCTTTCTTGACCCCTTAACCTGTATTTCTTATTTCCTAGTGGTAAGAACATTACATTTGATCCTAACACTTTGAGTTCCAACTTCTTTAGCTCCCTTCCTCTCCACCCCTTCCCCTTGGAAGACAAGCAATTCAATACAGGCCAAATCTGTGTAGTTTTGCAAATGATTTCCATACTAGTTGTATTGTATAGGACTAACTATATTTCCCTCCATCCTATCCTGTCCCCCATTACTTCTATTCTCTTATGATCCTTTCCCTCCCCATGAGTGTCGACCTCGGATTGCATTCTCCTCCCCATGCCCTCCCCTCCATCCTCCCCCCCACCCTGCTTGTGCCCCTGTCCCCCACTCTCCTGTATTATGAGATAGGTTTTCCTATCAAAATGAGTGTGCATTTTATTCTTTCCTTTGGTGGAATGTGATGAGAGTAGACCTCATGTTTTTCTCTTGCCTCCCCTCTTTATCCCTCCACTAATAAGTCTTTTGCTTGCCTCTTTTATGAGAGATAATTTGCCCCATTCAACTTCTCCCTTCATCCTCCCAATATATTTCTCTCTCACTGCTTGATTTCATTTTTTTAAGATATGATCCCATCCTCTTCAATTCACTCTGTGCATTCTGTCTCTCTGTGTGTGTGCATGTGCATGTGCATGTGTGTGTGTGTGTGTGTGTGTGTGTGTGTGTGTGTGTGTGTGTGTGTGTGTGTACTCCCACCCAGTACCCAGATACTGAAAAGTTTCAAGAGTTACAAATATTGTCTTTCCATGTAGGAATGTAAACAGTTCAACTTTAGTAAGTCCCTTATGACTTCTCTTTGCTGTTCACCTTTTCATGGTTCTCTTCATTCTTGTGTTTGAAAGTCAAATTTTCTTTTCAGCTCTGGTCTTTTCATCAAGAAAATTTGAAAATCCTCTATTTCATTGAAAGACCATTTTTTCTCCTGAAGTATTATACTCAGTTTTGCTGGGTAGGTGATTCTTGGTTTTAGTCCTAGTTCCTTTGACTTCTGGAATATCCTATTCCATTCCCTTCGATCCCTTAATGTAGAGGGTGCTAGATCTTGTGTTATCCTGATTGTATTTCCACAATACTTGAATTGTTTCTTTCTAGCTGCTTGCAATATTTTCTCTTTCACCTGGGAATTCTGGAATTTGGCCACAATGTTCCTAGGAGTTTCTCTTTTTGGATCTCTTTCATGCGGAGTTCTGCGGATTCCTTGAATATTTATTTTGCCCTCTGGTTCTAGAATCTCAGGGCAGTTCTCCTTGATAATTTCATGGAAGATGATGTCTAGGCTCTTCTTTTGATCATGGTTTTCAGGTAGTCCCAGAATTTTTACATTGTCTCTCCTGATTCTATTTTCCAGGTCAGTTGTTTTTCCAATAAGATATTTCACATTATCTTCCATTTTTCGAATCTTCACGCTATGTTCTGTGATATCTGTCTTTCTCATAAAGTCCTTAGCGTCCATCTGTGCCATTCCAGTTTTGAAAGATCTATTTTCTTCAGTGAGCTTTTGAATCTCCTTTTCCATTTGGCTAATTCTGCTTTTGAAAGCATTCTTCTCATTGGCCTTTTGAACCTCTTTTGCCAATTGAGTTAGGCTAGTTTTCAAGGTGTTAATTTCTTCAACATTTTTTTGGTTCTCCTTTAGCAGGGAGCTGATCTGCTTTTCATGCTTCTCTTTCATCCCTCTCATTTCTCTTCCCAGTTTTTCCTCCACCTCTCTAACTTGATTTTCAAAATTCTTTTTGAGCTCTTCCATGGCCTGAGCCCATTGGGTGGGCTGGGACACAGAATCCTTGATTTCTGTGTCTTTGCCTGATGGTAAGCATTGTTCTTCCTCGTCAGAAAGGAAGGGAGGAAGTGTCTTTTCTCCGAGAAAGTACCCTTCAATAGTTTTATTTCTTTTCCCTTTTCTGGGCATTCTCCCCAGCCAGTGGCTTGACCTCTGAATATTCTCCTCACACCCACCTCGCCTCCTGGTCCTCCCAGCCAGCGTTTGGGGACTGAGATTCAAATGCTGCTTCCTGCCTTAGGGCTTTTGGCGGGGGCAGGGCTGCTATTCAGTGTGAGAATTAAGTTCAGATGGTCAGGTTGGGGCAGGGCCGCCTCTCAGGCTCTGTTCCCTCAGGGGGTTTATGCACAGACCTTCCACAATGGATCCAGGCTCCTGCCCCCTTGGGGAGCCCCTGTCTGCAGCCACCTCTCAGCTTCTATCTCCTGGGGGGGGGCCCGAGCCATGGGGGCACCCCACTCCCCTCTCGACCCGCCAAAGAGACTCTCTCACCGACCCTCGTCACCTGTGGGTGGGGGGGCTTGTGCCGCCGCTGGAGATCCCGTTCCTGAAGCCTGCTCGGATCTGTACCTCTCGGAGCCGGGGCCGCCGCAGGTCTGGGCTGGGCTGGACTCTGCGTCTGCAGCGCGACGGACCTTTTGCGAGAGGTTTGCAGGTCCCTCTGTGGGTGGAGGGACCCGCGTGGCCGCTGGAGGTCCCGTCCCCGTAGCCCGCTCGGATCTTTTCCTCACCGTGTCGCGGCCGCTGCAGGGCTGCCCTCTGCTCCCAGTCCCAGCGCCCAGTCCGCAGCGCGAAGGACCCCCCGCGAGAGGTTTGCAGGTCTCTCCGGAACAGAAATCTCCCTCGCTTCAATATTTCGTGGCCTCTGGGTGCAGAATTCACGGTGAGTTCGTCCCCTCTAGCCGTTCTGTGAGTTGTGGGTTCGGAGCTATGTGTATGTGCGTCTTTCTACTCCGCCATCTTGGCTCCGCCATCAACTAATATACTTTTGAAAAATGAGTCAAATTTATAATATGAAAAAGCTGTATTTTTATGTGCAGAATGTACTCATTAGTATTGGGATTCACATGGTAAGGAGATGGAGGACACCGGTCTAGCTAGTACTGGAGTCTGAGTAGACCCTGGGGTTAGCAAGCCAACCAAGAAAGTCCCTGTAAAAGGAGACTAGATAAGTAGGTGATGTGTTATGGACCTAAGGCAGCAGGTAACATGACTGTGAAAGAGGCCAGCTGGCACTGATTAGGCAAACTAGTAGGTGGGGATTGGGCACAGCACAAGGGATGTCTTGACAGCAGGTAAGTATGTAGGTCTGTTCAAGAAAATAGGCAAACAGGATCATTTAAGTATGGCAGATGGGCCTTCCAGAAGGCAGTGAATGACATCCTGTCAGGGGGGGTGTCTGGTGGGAGATTATTTTCAAAGATTCAGGAAAGGAGTCAGTCCATTCCAGGGAATCCAAAGAGCACACAGGATAGCTGAGGGGACTGGAATTCAAAGGCAGAATACAGTTCTTGGAAGGAATAAGAGAGCAAGGAAAATACTCACACCTGGGTCACAGATCAGGTAACCAAGGAAGACAGGGACCTAATTGCTTCAATGACACTTAAGATTGGGATTTCGTGTCAAAGAATAAAATGAGAATGTTACTAGGACCAAGACTATTTGCTGCTGATCTGTCTGAACTATAAACCTTAGGATCCTCTTTATTTTCCCCTTAAACTGGCCATAGATCTTGGATAAAGCTAAATCTACAGCCAGGAGTTAAGTTGTCCTAGGTGTGGTGACTGGAGGAATGGAATTGTGGAGGTGGTGGGTAGCAGTTGAGAATGAAAAAGTTATTATTATATATACTTTGTAGTATGTTAAAGTCTCTTGAATAAAAAACAAACAGGTACTTTCTCTCTCTCTATACACACACACACACACACACACACACATATGCTATTTATATAGCTTGCATTATAAATGTTACTGTTTTTAAAGGTTAAGATTTATAATGGCTAAATATTTACTTTTATTCTATATTGATCATAAATGGGATTCAATTGATGCTGAGTTCTTGATCAAATTAATTTAGATCATGGATTAAAATGTTGTAGGTATGGCTCTAATGGCAGTACCCTCTCAGTTCAGGTTAGATGGGATGAAATGAAGCACTCCCAAATTACTGAATGTTTAACAAAGAAGGAGGTTTACTCTGTCCCAAGGCAACAAAGATATACAACCAGGATGAAGCAGCCCTTAGTCTCCCTTGACTTGGTCTTTCTCCATCTGGAAACTTGTCTGGTTAAGTCATCAGAATTTGGTGACGTGGTTTCAGGGAACCACTAAGTTGGAAAGTACATGAGGTTGGGACTTTTTATGCTCCTAGACTCAGAATCTATATCAGGGAACCTGAGGCCAATGATAGGGTGTATGGGGCAGGGGGAGGAGGAGAAACTGCATCAGGGTGATAGATACAGAGATAGATGGATAGATGAATGGGTGGATGGATAGATAGATAGATTAGATAGATTAGATAGATAGATAGATAGATAGATAGATAGATAGATAGATAGATAGATGAGTAGACAGACAGACAGATAGATAGGACACACACATACATTGCTCTTTGGGAATGCAGATTCTTAGGAATACTTAATCATGAAAAGTATGAATTAATGAAAGACAAGACCACTAAACAAAATAAACCCCAAAATTCAAACAACAACAAACTTCACAAACGTCAAGGGTAATCGATGAAAGTGAAACGTGAATAATGTAGAATTCCTACATTTATTCATGGTAGAGTATTGTGAAAACTTGGCATGAAGAAAATGCTTTTATTAATTTTGGACTTTTATATTTTTATATGCGTACACATACGTACATTTTGTATATTATAAATAAGTTTATGTACATGTGTATGTGCACATATATGCATATATATGCACATACACATTATATATATACATATTCTATGTGGATAAATACATTTTCTTTCACTTAAGTCCTTTTGTGAGGAAAGGGAAAAAAGCCAATGACATGAAGGTATGCCCAGGTTCCTTGAAGCTATACCAGTGAAATGTTAGCTGTGGCATGTCCTATAACCTGGAAAGGCTTAGATTACAGCCCAGTCAAGCACAGTGTGCTCAACTCCTGGAATACAATAGATACTTAATAAATGCTTGATGGTGAATTTTCTTCTGAGGATTAGCCAAGGTTCAACAAAACTCATCATTAGACAGGGCTTCCTGATAGTTTTTTTTGCTGGTTTTAATATTTTTTCTTCCTATCTTTTGTTTTTATACAGTCTACATTTCCCCTTTGTATCCCTAGTCTTTAAACTCTCTCCCAGAAATCCATCTTTCATAAGAAAATAATTTACTGAAAAAAAAAAAAAAAGAAAACAATCAGCAACATCATTCAATATGTAGAAAAAATATGATAACATACGCAATGAATACTCCACCCCTGGTTACCACACTCTAACCTCTGCAAAGGAGCTGGGGCAGAATGTGTCTCCTCATATTTCTTCTTTGGGGTCAAGTCTGTTCTTTATAATCCCACGATACTGACTTTCAGTCACTGTGTGGTGGTGGTTCTTTCCATTGACATGGCATAGGCATTGTGTGCCAGCTGCTTCTTGATGAGTTTTCTTTTTTGTCACAGTGACTCACGAAGTACTCTCCTAAAGTTTTGTAGATCTCTATTACTTCTTTATCAAGGTAAAGAGTCTTCAAGTAGATGACCTCAATAACCCTTGAAATAGAAATAAAATCTTGGCTCATTTGGAGACCTCAGGCTTACTATTTTTTCATGCTGCCATGTGAACTTCAGGGTTGAGCTTTTGCTGCTCAGCTACTGAATACATTTCTTAAATTCTCAAAGAACTCTATATCCTACCCATGCTTTAAGTCCTAGCTCACATGGAATATCCCCAAAGAACTCTTCTCTAATTTCTTTAGCTTTGGTATTCTGAAGAAAACCTGAGTTTGGGGGTCTCATTGAATTTCATAAGGCTCAAATGAGCAAGGTACTTCTGTGCAAGATGTCCCCTCCTTCTACACACACACACACACACACACACACACACACACACACACACACACACACACACACACACACACACACACACACACACACACACACACACACACACACACACACACACTCTCTCTCTCCTTTATATATTTCCAGTCCCAGTTGAGCTGGAACAGGTCTTGTTAGTCAATATCTGGCATCCTACAAACACAGCATAAGAGGTGAAATACCAATCAGATATAATGGAAATCTTCTGCCTCTCTGTAAAAGTGTTAGACTTGAGAAAGCAAGACCCAAATTCAACTTCTGACATTTACCAGCTGTATGACCCTGGGCAAGTTATTTAACCTTTCAGCCTCATTTTCTTCCATCTGAAAAACGGAGAATATAACAGATGGTTCTTGTGAGGGTTAAGTGAGCTAATATAGATGAAAACATTTGCAAATTACAAAATGTTATACAGTAATAGCTAGCATTTACGTAGTTCTTTATGGTTTGTAAGGTACTTTACAAATCTCGTTTCAGAAAAAATGTTAGTTGTTTGTGTTATGATTAAAACTGGACCTTTAATCTGTATTGAAGATCACATACAAAATGCTGTGTGACATTTAGATCCCTTCACAACCCAATCCCCTTAAAACCATTCTAGTCTTCTTATATGTTATTCTATTCCACTTTCCCTATGTTGTAGCTACACTGGACTATCTCCTCCTCAAACAGGACACTCATCTCCCAACTCTGTGCCTTTTCACTGGTTGTCCCCTCTGTTGGGAATTCTATTCCTCATCTCTGCCTCCTTTGATGTTTGCTTCAAATCCCACATTCTGAAAGAGTCCTTTCCAGATCACTTCCTTGAAAAGGCAAGCAGTTTGATACCGATTATAGATGTGAAGTCATACAAAATATATTTCTATATTAGCCATGTTGCAAAAGAAATCACAAATAAAATACAACAATAAAAACAACAAAAACTGCTAATATGATAACATCTACTACTATTCTGAACTGTATTTTAAAACAAAAGGAGAAAATCCCTTCTGCACAGTTCTTAACTGGTTTTATTTTTGTTATAGACTCTTTTCTCAACCTTAAGCATGAACTCAGAATAAGGTTTTTGTTTTTTAATGCATATAATAAAATACATAAGGGAACCAATTATATGGAAATACATTTCTCAAAATATTTTGTTTTCAAAGGAAGTTCATGGACTCCAGGTTAATATCTCTCTCCAAGCAATTCTTAAGAGTTGTGAGTAAGTGGGGAAATACCCAATGACCTGGAAAGGATTACTGTCGCACAACATTTTAACTTTTTAATGCTCCATGATTTTGTTGGCATGGATAATCCCTACACACCAACACCCAATTAAATAGTTTTTATGACTTCTGATGGTTGAACATTTCAACCACTCCACATCCAAACTGATGAGGCTTTAAAGAACTTAGCTTGGCTGGGTCCTCAGATGACAGACACACAGACCATTGATGAGACTGAACTTGAACTCCTTCTTCTGATCTTGGTAGGATTTCCCATAGGTTGTGCCCAGATGATGAGGTCTTTGAAAAACCAGAGTCAACTCCAAGTCATGATGAGTTAGGGCTCCAGTGCCTTCAAAAACCTCTAGGTTTACTTAACATCTAAATGGAGAAAGAATGAGAGCACTTTAGAGGTGGGAGGAGATTTAGAGATTATCTCATCTAACCCCTTTATTGAGAAATACAAAGTTTAGGGAGAATAAGTGATTTGCCCAAGGTGACTCAATTGCCCAAGGTCACCTGGCTCCTTGTCTAGTGATCTTTCCACCTGACTGCTTTCTGTCAGAATGGAAGAAAAAAAAAAAATTCTCAGGAAATTTTTTCATGTTTTGTGGATAATACATTTTTTCCCCGAAGTGCAAAACTTGGATGAATCTGCTCTCTTTTAAAAATAGAGACAAAGTGACTTAGAAAACTAATTTTTATTAGTTTATTTGTCTATTACAAGTCTATTATTTGTTATATCTTTCTCAAGGAATGGGGAAACTTTACCGAACGGGCTGCAGTCATACTGTTCAACACTTTTTAATTACAGGAATCAATGGTACAATATAGAAGCACAGTGTATTTGAAAAAACAACTTCTCTGCCTCAGTTAATCTATGAAGCACTCACATGCCATGCTCCATACTAGACACTGGGCATACAAAGATAAAAATGAAATCTTCCAGTCTACCACTACTAAATATTGATTCTTTAATTCTCTCAACCCCAAATTTTTCCTCTTCCTCTTCTTTCTCTGCAGGGGTTTCCCTCTTACAGAATCACTGGAACTGAGAGCTGCCAGAGATCCTGTAAAGATCAATTGCAGTCAGATGGTGAGATCAGAAGTCAAAGGGTCAGAAATTGAGGAGGGGGAAGGAAACAGAGACAACAAAGGTACATTTCTCCAAGTTTGGCTGTGGAAGGAAAAAGATAAGAGGATGGTGGAATGAGGTGAAGTTCCTAAGGACAGGTGGACAGGTTTGTAGGCAGATGGTCTAGACAGTAAATGTCTAGAGATGGAAAATGAGGTAGGTGGGAAGGGGGACAATTGATGGAGTAAATTTAAGGAGGTGTAAAAGCAGCGAGAGAACAGGAAAAGGAATTGTCTTGGGAAAAGAGAAGGCCCCTCCTTCCTCTAATATAGGAGTAAAGGTGGAAGTGATGGGTGAAAATGTAGATAGTGTGAAGTGGAGAATATGAAGAAGCACACATCGTATTTTAGTGAAACACAAGGGTGGACAGGGTCAAGAAGAAGAGTTATTACCAATGATCTCTTGGCTGCCGAATTCAATGGCTTTTTATTCATCCTGTCGTTTGATCTTTGAGGCCCCTCTCTCTTTCCTTGCAAGGATTTGAGGCCTTCTCTCTCCTGGTTTTCCTCCTACCTCTTCAACCACTCCTCAATCTCATTTTGTTGGATTCTCATCCATATCCTTCCTTCTTGGTGTGAGATTCCATGGAGTTCTCTTGGGTCTTGGTCTCCTTGCACACTTCACTAACTCCCTAGGAGACCTCATCTCCTCTAATGGATTCAGTTTTCTTCATCATGCAGTTCTTGTGCTCACAGTGAAATCTGTCAGTCATAGGGAAAAAAGAAAATGTAAGTTCTTGAGGACAGGGACTCTTATTTTTTATGTTTTGTTTCCCCAACACTCAGTTCAGGACCTTACTCAAAGTAGGCTCTTATTGTTTGTCGATTGTTGACAAACAATACCCTTGTCAAGTGCTGACAATAATATTGTTGAACTGAAATTTTTCCCATCATACTCTGAACTAGATGGACATTACTCAGGAATTATCCACTTCTGGAATCTACATTTAAAGATGAATGAGTTTGGAGGTGAGTCTTAAAGATATTTAAAAGATTATAAAATCAAGTACATAAGGATGGATTTAAAGATAAACTGAGATTTTTCCCTAACAATCACTTAGTTAGTAGTTTTATTATTTGGAGTAGACTTGTGATTTCATTAGTCTAGGAAAGTCTTCATGAAGAAACTCCCTCTACAAATGTAGACTTGCCTGGGGGACACTGAGAAATTAAGCGAACTACTCAGACACATAGGTAGTTTGTGTCAGAGGGAAATATTAACTCAGTTTTTATTAAGGCTGACTCTTTATCCACTAGTCAATTTGAGGTTTATTAAGCACTTTCAGAAAAGTTATTCATAATTTCATATTTCAAATATGTGAATCCCATTTCTTCCAGATTTTATGGTTTGCCAATATAGTAACAGTTAGAGAGTGCTCTATGTGGGAACTATGGAAATAAGAGAAGACATACCACTGTCCTCAAGAGGCTTGAAAATCTAGACATGATGGTGGACCTGTGCATTTGTGGACATACTCAAATGGCTCTCATAAAATAACATAATCTTACCTATCTCAAGGGTAGCTAAGGCTCTGGAACTAAGGATAAAAACAAAACAAAAAACCTTTGGTGTAACCAGGATATTTAAAACATTCAAAAAGTTAATGTATTTAACTCATTGTTGAATTTAAAAGACCCTTACTAAGACAATTTTTGTTTCATAAGCAATGTTAAACAATTTGGTTATCTGGTTTCCTAGCTAAGAGAAATGAGAAACAAGAAATTTTAGAAGTTGTACTGGCAGCTAGCTGGTGCAGTGGATATGTGCCAGGCCTGGAGTCAGGAAGACTCCCCTTCCTGAGCTCAAATCTGCTCTCACTTACTAGTTGTGTGACCCTGGGCAAGTCACTTTACCCTGTTTGTCTCAACTTCCTCATCTGGAAAATGAGATGGAAAAAGAAATGGCAAAATCAGTCCAATATCTTTGTCAAGAAAATTCCCCAAATGAGGTGACCAAGGACCAAAATGGGTCTAAATAGATCCAGGCTCTCCTAAATAGCACAAAGTCACATCCATGAAGGAACAGATGAAAAAAAAAAAAAGTTTTTAAAGAAGTAACAAAAACCCCTGAAGTATAGTGGTCTGGGGCTATTTTGGTACTGGGACAAAACACCCCTAAGCATTCCCAAAGCCCCGGTATACTTCTATACTAAAAAGCAGCATAACCTAATTATATAGAAGTATAAGAGATTTGAGTGTGTGTGAGTGTGTGTGTGTGTGTGTGAGTGTGTGTGTATGTGTGTGTGTATTGCAAAACAATGGCTTTGAAGGAAATTCCAACAGAAGTTTCAAAAATGTTTGTATGACAGCACTGCTAAAATTAGTATAAAGTATCCAAAGGTGACATTATTATTCCATTTACTAAGGCAGATTTAGTTTAAATTAATTGTTCAGTGTCAAATAGCTAATAAAAAACATCTCAGGCCAAATTTGAACTCAGGGTCTTTCTGATTCCCAGTCTAGCACTCTTATTATACCAGTTTTGTTTTTTGTTTTTTTTTAAATTAAAAACTCTGCATGGCAAGTTTGTTAAAAAAGCCAAACTACAAAGTGATCTTTTTGTCAATGCACCGTATAAAGCATAATCATTGCTGTTCACAGTGATGATACTCATTCATAAAAAGGATATTCAGCATGTTTTACTTAAGAGATGAATCCTTTTTTTGAAATTGTTTTCAAATATGAGATATGGATAAAGGTTTTAAAAGTCTAAAAGTGAATTTTCTAGAACCTTTCATTACCTGTTTTGAAAAAACCTCACTAGAGACATCTGGATAGGTTACACATTCATTTTCAAATGCATTTTGTTTGATAAGTTATTATTCATGAATTTTAGGGGAAAAATAATTGACATTCATATGGTTACCTGTAATGAAAGCTGACAAATGTATACTCAAATTACAGATGTTTTTTCACCCATCTGGCCCAAATGACCACAATCATGTGCGGCAGGTGTGTAGTAAGGATACCTAGAAATAAAGCACATAGAAACACAGATAGTTTGGGAATGAGGAAATCAGTGCCAGAGGGTTTCAGTCCTGTCCAAATCTTCCCGACCCCTTTTGACATTTTCTTGATAAAGATACAAGAGTGGTTTACCATTTCCTTCTCCAGCTCATTTTACAGATGAGGAAACTGAGGCAAATAAGGTTAAGTGATTTGGCAGGATCACACAGACACTAAGTGTCTGAGATCACATTTGAACTCATGAAGGTGAGTCTTCCTGACTCCAGGCCCGCCATCCTACCCACTGACTCCTCTAGGTGGTAGAAATTCTAGGTCAGGTCTTCCATAAGGGCTATGACCTCACATGTCCCAGTTTACAAAAGAGTCTGCAATGACTTTTTTAATATATTTCAGTGATCTTCGAGTATCACCCATGTTGGTTGCAAACCATTTTAAATTCTTTTAATGAAATCTTTATTAAAGCTAGAAACGTTCTGACTCACAACAGAATTAGGAAATTTGATACTTAGCCACTGTTTTTAAACATTTCAAGCCTCTAATACGTAAAAACAAAAGTAATAACATTTTATATTAAGATCTGGGGGCATAAACTCCAACACTTTCCTTAAGGAAGGGTCCCAGGCCAACTACCTTTTCAAATCCCACCAAGCCGAAGTCTTAGGGACTTTTGCCAGGACCTTCCCCCTACTTTTTCTTTTCATTGCCGTTTTTCAATAGATCCCAAGCTCCTGGAGGATAAGAACCCTCCTCCTTTTTATTTCTATTTGTACTGGGGTGTGAGAGGCAGCAAAAGTTAAGTTTCCACAATAAGCAGCATATTCTGTACCTGGCACTAGCAGGTTGGCTTTATTTATTTAGATTTAAAAAAAAAAAAAAGCTTTACTATTATCAACTCATTTTACCTCCTCAACCCCTAAGGGGCAGGGCTTACAATTAGCAGCCCGTTTTACAGAGGGGGAAACTGAGGCAGACTTGTTCTTCCCAAATCCAGTCCTTCACGAGGTGTGCAGTCAGAGGGCTATTTCACCCACCTGCTCAGACGAGCGTCCCCGATTCATGCCCAGCTCCCTGCGCCCCTCCAATGCCCCCTGGCAAAGGCTGCGCTGGGTTCTTTTCCTCTCTCCCAGCCTTGGCTGAGTAGCCCCAGGGTACTTGGCAGGAAATCGATCCTTTCTTCTCCCCCGGGAGGGGGAGGGGGCTGAAAATGGACCCGCTGCCACCCAGGGGTGCCCACGTGGCACAAGATAAAAACCAAAATTCCATTAAAAAGTCCTGCTGCAGATGGCCTGAGATGTCACTGAAGGATGGGGTGGCCTCTGGTGTACAGCAGGTGCTTCATAAATGCTTGCTCGTCTCTTTAATAAACCTCCACCCAAAATAAAAAATAAAGGAAAAACTACGAAGGAGGGCTGAGGCTCGCTGCCCGGATGAAGTGGGCCGGGGCATCTTCCCGGGCAGCGGCCCCCGAGCCCCCTCCCCGGAAGGGTCCTGACTGCGCAGACGCTCCCAGGAGAGAGAGGGTCAGAGTCGGGGTCAAGGTCAGAGGTTCAAGCGCCCCCGCCCCGCCCCCCAGGGGCTCCTTTTGACATCTCTGGTCCCTGCAGGAAACTTTCCGACGGGGGGAGGGGAGGGACAGGTAGAGGGACCCGGAGAGGAGAGGGAAGCGGGCGGGCGCAGGGACCCCGGAGGCCACGCCCCGCGGAGGGGGAGGGGACAGGGGGCGGGGCCAAGCGGGTGTCCCCTGGGTCGCCGCCGGGACTAGCCCGAGCGGCGGAATAGACTCGAAGAGCAGCTCCCTGAGGGGGCGCCAGGGGCCAGCCCGCGAGTGCCGGCGCGCCTCCTCCTCCTCCTGGGAGTCCCGGCCCGGCCGTCGGTCCGTCCGTCGGTGCTGCGTGCGGGCGGGAGCGGAGCCCAGTCCATGCGCCCGGCTGCGGCCGCGTGAAGCGCCGGCCCCCCGTGGGCTGCGGAGCTGAGCGCGCCCAGGGGAGCTGCAGCCCCGCCCGGGGGGGCCGGGGGTCCCGGCCGCGCCCGCACAGCCCCGCCGGGGAGGGCACCGTGCAGCGCCGGCCGGGCCGCGGGCCAACGACCGACCGCCGCAATTAAGAAAAGCCGCCCCCCGCCCTCGCCAGCCGCCGGAGGCCGGGCGACACCTGAGACGGGAGCAGGAGAGCGGGCTAAGGTTACACGGGCCGGGGGTGACTGCGGAGCGGCAGCCGGGGAACGAGGTGAGAGCCAGGGGAGGGCCCCAAGGCGGGGGGCGCGCGGCCGCCCCCTCCCCGCCGGCGTCCGGACTTAAAGGCCGCCCGCCGCCGTCCAGCTCCGGGCTGCGAGGCGGCCCCCCCCCCCCGGGAACGGACGTGCGGAGTTGGGGTCCTCTGGGAAAGGAGAGGGGTCCTGGGGGGGATAACTTCCACGCCAATCACGCCGGCTCCCAGCCCTCGAGTGGAAGTTCTGGGACTTACTACGATGAAGAACCCCGGGATGTCCGGAACTCCTGGGAAGTGGGAGAGAAGCTATTAAAAATGGGCGTGCGGCCGCCCGGGGGCCCCCGGGAAGCAGCCGCGGGAGGAGGGGTGCAGACCCCCCGGGGTGCAGTGTGTGTGGGGGGGGGCCGCCTTTCCCTCGGGGAGGCGGGTTACCTGCGCCCCCGGCCGTGGGGAGCCCCGGCGCGGGGGGACGCTTTCCTTGGGTGGAGGAGCTCCCGAATCCGGCTGTCGGGTGACCTGTCCAGGCTGCCCTCCCCCCCCCCCCGGGAAAGGTTGGCGAGTTCGGCCCCCCAAGGAAGGGGAGCGCTTGGAATGAGCCTCTTCGGGCCGGCTTGGTCCCTCCTGGGGCTTAAGTAATTAAGTAATGAAGTCTAATTACTTCCACATTTGTGAGCTCCAGTGGGGCCGAGGGAGAGACACCGGTTCGTCCTTAATCGCATTAAACACCAGGCCAGCCGCAGGTTCAGCATCCACTGGGTGTTCCCTGGCCGTTTGGGGGTTTTGGGGCTGTGTGTCCGGCGGTCACGTAGATCATTCCGGGGGAAGAGCTGCCTTAGGCCTCGCTGCCCCTGAGGATGAGGAGACAGTTAGCAGTGATCTGGGCAGACCGCTTCTGATTAGCCTTGACAGGGATGTATGTAGCCCAGGAAGGCGTGTGAGGCATTTTTAACATCCAGGTGAGATGAGGAGACAGGTGGTTTGTGCAGGGTTCCTCGGCCAGTCATTCAAACTGGGGCTTACCAGCTCCGCCCCACCTTAGGACGTCTAGAAAATGCTTTCCAATGGCGTCTAAACTTGTTTGCTAGTCAGGAAATAGTTTTCTTGTGGAAGGTGGTTCACCTGTTTTTGTTAACAATTCTTGAATCTTGGTGCCATTTCATTTTTACGTGACTTGTTCAGTGGCAGGCACAAAATCAGGGACTGAAAATGCCCATAGCACACCTTGTTTTAGTTGCAGAAGCAGCACAATAAAATCCAGGGTTTTTGACCCGAGATCCACGAATTTGGTATTTTTACATTTTAATTATTATCTCAATATAACTGATTTCCTTTGTAGTCCTATAAATTTCATTTTACACATTCAAAGCATTATATAGATTTCTCCACACCACCAGAGGAGTCCATGACACTCAAAAAGGTTAAAATTTTCTGTTGTCATTTGAGGACTGAGTGTCTGATTGCTGGATTTGGAGTCAGGAAATTGAGGTTCAAATCCTTCTCTAAGACATATGATGTATAATTAGGGGGCAAGTCACTCATGCTGTCTGAGCTTCAGTTTCTTTACGTGTAAATTGGAGATAGGCAATGATATTTGTATTAAGTTGCAGAAGAGGTGCTGTTACCTGCAGGAGCAGAAGTTATTTTCTTCCTGGGAGTTGTGTACACCAATCAAATTAAAGATCCAGTCTAAAAGGACAAACAAAAACTTGCATTACTTTTCCCAAGGTTGTTGTGAGAAAATTGCTTTGTAAACTTTAGGGTTTAAGCTAGACCAGTGATTGTGATTTCTTTAGTATAGGGATCTCTCAGATGAAGAAACTTGTCTTTATTTGTTTAACTGTCCTATGTGGCCTCTAGATGGATGTATGTTACTAGTCTTTGGAGAAATGCTTATGGAATGACTGAAAGATGTGGGGTCAGAAAATGTGGATTATAGGCTTGCCCCTGCCACTTAGTACCTTTTGACCTTGGGAGATTTTGCTTAATCATCTCTCTGGGCCTCAATTTCCACATCTGTGTAAAACAAGGATATTGTACTGAAGAAACTCTGACCCATTTATGAAGATTTAATATGCAATGCAATCTTGAGAAAAATTATTGAATCCTATAAAATGCCATCAGAATTTTGAGGAAAGTTAAAAAAAAAAACCAAATTCCCCTCCACCTTGAACAACTGGAACCCTTATTCCACTACATTTAATTGGAGCTATTTCTGTTACAAGTGCTTTCCTAGATTGATTGTGAATAATGTTTTATTTCATTTTTTTACTGTCAAAATAGAACGGTTTCTCTTGTAAAATGTAAGTAGTAGAAAGTGAATTTCCAGATAACTGAAACAGCCCCATAAAATCCCACAGGTTTTTCTTTGAAAAAATAAAACATTCTGATGAGAATTTTTTCCCCTAAAATCAGTCTCTCAATCTCTCTCTGTCTCTCTCTCTGTCTCTGTCTTTCTCTCTCTGTCTCTCTCCTCTCCTCTCTCTGTCTGTCTCTCTCCTCTCTGTCTCTCTCTCTGTCTCTGTCTCTCTCCTGTCTCTCTCTCTCTCTCTCCTTTGTCTCTCTCTCTCCTCTCTCTGTCTGTCTGTCTCTCTTTCTCTGTCTCTCTGTCTGTCTCCTCTCTCTCTCTCTCTCTCTCTGTCTCTGTCTCTCATTATGAACGGCAGTTATTGAACTGAGCAGTACAGTCACAAGATAACTGCACTTTTTTTGGATTTTTTGCTCCTACACTACATTTTGGGTACTGCACTACCAGAAATTGAGCATATTAGAAATAGTCTGCTCTTTACAATTTTTCTGTTAACTTCTGTAGCCTGTTATGTGTCCAGATGATATGATGATATGATCTCCCCCTCCCTTCAGCTTCATTAATGGCAGTGGAGTTCTGACTTACCTGTAGAACTGAGTACGCTAGGATTATGACAAATGTTTGTCTCCTTTATTCCTCTTAAGGTCATTTTTGAGGTTGAGGTCTCTGTGGTAGATGTCAAAGAATTCTAGATAAGTGGTGTTAGGGTACTAAATTTTTTATAACAAATTGTATGACTAGTTTTTCAGAAGTACTAACTTTTTTTTAGATTACTTGCCCATTCTTCACATGGCTCTCTGGTTCTCTTACATAATCAAACTAATGAAGGGGACAGTATGCCAACAAATATATACAAAGCAAGTTAATATATAGAGTTAATAGGAAATAATTAACAGAGGAGAAGACCTAGAATCAAAAGGAGTTAGGGAAGGCTTCCCATGAGAATGGGGATGAGTAGGCAGAGCAGAGGAGGGAGAGTGTCCTGGGCAGGAGAGAAATGGAGGTTAGTGTCACTGGATTAAAGAGTGAACATCAGGGAGTAAGGTATAAGAAGACTGGAAGGATAGGAGCAGGGCTAGGTTAGGAAGGGTTTCGAATGCTAAGCGGAGCTTTGTGTATTTGGTCCTGGTGACGGTGGAACTACAGTAATTCATTGAATGGGAAGGATTTACGTGATCAGACTTAGTGTTTTAGGAAAATCACTTTAGTGGTTGAGTGGACAATGAATTGAACAGTTAAGCAGTCAACATAGTTCTGGAAAAGGTAAATTCCTTAATTATTAGGAGGTATAGTTTTTATTTGGTATACATCAGTTTCTTCCTTTTGAAAGGTAATATTACCTTTTCATGTATAGGTAGAGAGCTGGCCATTGAGCCAGGAAACATCTGGATTCAGGGCCCTATCTCAATGCAAAACACCCTGGATAAGTCACTTAACTTCTCCATCCTAAGCAGCTCTAAGATGGGGAGCAACACACAAGGTGCTGACCTGAATTTAGAGTTTCTTCATCTAAGTGTTCTCTATCAGTGAAGCCCCTGTATACATAATAACCAGAGCTAGACCTATCTGTCTGTCTCCCTGTTTATGTATCTGTGTACATATACACATACATAAATACACATATATACATATGCATGCATGTATAATACCAGCTCATGAGAGAGAGCCACAAACTTAAAAATTGACTAAGACTTATGTACGTGCACACTTAGAGATAACATACACATGCTGTATTTATGTGTTAACTGTATGTATAGGTGGTTCTGAACAAACTGGGTTTTTCAAGCTGTCTCTAGTCAAAACATTTAGTTCTCTTAGATACTTTTGTAATGGGAGAGAAGGTTGTTTGAATCCAGCTTAATATGTATGTTTAGACACAGAGTTTGACTAACTTTATCTAACTTTAGATTTGTTTTTATTCTTTTACATCATGGCAGGGGTGGTCTAAACCTCTATTGTGAATCTTAATTAAAACTGGGTACTTAAAGTCAGCATGTGTAACCCTTACTATAGGCTTAAAACAGTAGTCTTAATTGAAATGAAACTTAACTTCTTCCTACAATTATACAAATTAGTAGTACAGAAAAAAATTTTACAGTTAGCAGTTTATGGTGCATTTAAATTATGTCTCTATATAGACTAGTTTTTAAACACTCTTCATTTTGTATTTGCTTTCTATATAATATATTTCTACAATCTTGCCAAATGCGCTAATATTTGTAAAGTATTTATCATAGTGCATGAAACATAGCAGGTTTTTAATAAAAGCTTGTTTCCTGATCCAGTCAAAATGGGGAATAATCATCTTTACACCTTTTTTAGATTATAGCTTTTTGGGGAAATCTGTCTTGGTTTTTGACACTGTTCTGGTGGTGATCAGGAAGCAATTTAGAAAAGCAGTGTCATTGGTTCAGTGGATCTGGAGTAAAAGGACCAGGGTTCAAATCCCACCTCTGCCAGTGACTTCCTATGGGAACATGGGAAAATTATTCAACCTCTCTAGTCCTTGTTTCCTCATTTGTAGAATGATCGATTAGATAACTTCTGAGGTTCCCTCTAGCTCAGAATCTATAAACTAAAAGAAATTTATGTAAATTAAGGTAAACTATGAAAAGGTATCTGGTCTTTGTGAAACAGAAAGTTTATCCTTAGATTATCGTTCAACATGTATGTTTTGCACTAAAATTTGGTTAAAACCTACTTAGTCTGTATCTTTCTTTCTCATTGTTTTGGCATGATTTCAGATTCTTTGTGACCCCTTTTGGGGTTTTCTTGGCAGAGATATTGTAGCGGTTTGCACCACCTTACTCCTTTTTATATTTCTATAAGAGAAAAAAATTGTTCACATGCTGAATATAAGAACCTTAGAATCCTTGATTGGATATCAGAAGATTTGATCTATACAGACGTATAGCTGACCTAGCCATTATTGAAAATTCTAGTCTTTTTGGAGAATGAAAAGATTTGAGGACGAAGGTTGAATGATTCTCAGTGGCTGTATCCATAGATTGACACTATCTCATGTTGAATATTGAACTGCATGCACTGTTCTGGAAGGGCATTTGGATAAGATATTTTATTTCATTCGACTCATAAATCTGCCACTTCCTTGGTGCAATCAATGATTTACACAGGGAAGACTAGCATTTTTCACTAATGCAAATGAAAAGGGAGATGTGAAAGTATATTTTTCTCTTGACAGTTACAAAATCTTAATTTTTCAACTGAGACATGGTCTTCAGGTAAACAATTTGGGCAAAATGAATTCAGAAAGTTGGCTGTTTAGAAAAAAATTGGTTAAATCTAAATGAATGATTATTGAAGTAATGAAACAATTATTACATAAAGTACCGTCCTTAGATGATACAGATATGGGTTAAGGTTCCCCTGGTGACACTCTTGATGCTCCGTAAGACTGTAAATAACAGAGCACAGCCCAGCTTTTGTCAGTAGGAGATTCTTCTTTTGAGAGTTTCCTGCATCAGTAGATCTAGAGCTTGAAGATCCCTTAGAAGGGATCTAGACCAGGCCCCTCATTTTGTAGATGAAGGAGACATGAAGCTCTGGTGGTCTGACATTTTTTCCCCAAAGCATTGTTTGAATTCATCCAGTAGATTTGGAAGGGTTTGATATAGCTT
This sequence comes from Notamacropus eugenii, assembly GCF_028372415.1. Taxonomy (NCBI): domain Eukaryota; kingdom Metazoa; phylum Chordata; class Mammalia; order Diprotodontia; family Macropodidae; genus Notamacropus; species Notamacropus eugenii. The sequence continues at coordinate 114,848,170 of NC_092878.1, read as the reverse complement.
TTGCATAAACAAATATAATTAAATTTACATTGTTCAAACCTAAGGACATCTTGGCACCTTATTTACTGGTAAAGATACACAAGTCTTTTTGCATATCCTTTGGGAGGCATTACTTAAAAGCATTGGATTTTTAAGTCTCGGGACCTGAGATCAAAAGCTGATTCTGCCAAGTGGGGTTACATACATACATACATACATACATACATACATACATACATGTGTATATACACATATATGACTTTGGACAAGTACCTTAATCTCCAGGGATTTCAGTTTCCTCGCCTCTAAAAGGAAATGTTTGAGATGGTATTAGTTCAGTGATCCCTAAGTCTCTTTGAACACCAGTTCTTTGAGCATATAAAATATAAAAACAAGATTTATTACATGAGAAAATGTGATGAGTCTCCATAATGCCAGTTGTTTGTTCAGTGATTTCAGTTGTGTCTGACTCTTTGTCCTCATTTGATTTTTTTTTTTTTTGGTGAAGATATTGGGGTGGGGGTGGGAGGGTTGCCATTTCCTTCTCCAGCTCATTTTACAGGTTAGACATAGGGTTAAGTAACTTGCCCAGAGTCACAGAGCTCGTAAGTTTCTGAATCTTTCTGACTACAGGCCCCACTAAACTACCTCCTCGTAATGCTGGAGGTACCTAAAATTACTTTTAGGTTGGTTACCTTTGGCAGAAAACTGATAGAGGTATTATAGCAGCAAGTACCCCGACATACATAGGAGGGCTTGCTGTACAGGTTCTTAGATCTGCTTTCCTAAAAGAAAAGCAACTTTTGAAGGGTCAACAATCTGCTTTAATTACATTCACCAACAGAGAAAATACAAGCAAAGAAATAAAGACCGACAGGGCTTCTAACTGTGTGACCATAAGCAATATATACACCACAGGTCAAGAGACAGATCCAACTGTCTGACCATTACATACATACATAGTTACCAGAGAGAGGAGCACCAACATCTGGATTTTCAAAGGTGGGGTGGGGGGAGGGGACTTCTTAACAGCTACCTAGAGTCTCATCTGGCACATGAACCTTCTTCCAAAGAGTAAACCTCAAAGTAACCTCGCTTCAGAGTTTATATACATTTTTCAGAGCCAGAGGGCTGTCATGACCCTCCTTACCCAGCACCTCATTGAAATTAACAAAACCTTCCTTTAACAGGCTTCAGGTGAGGCCTATTAATGGGCTGGGAAGATATTTAACTCTGTTTAACATTACAGGTACTCAGTGAATCATCTTTATTAAATCAATTATTGAACTATCTAGAAGAGAAAGTGCTGATTAACAAGAGTTCCAATTTAATAGAATACTTGATAACAGTATTTAATATACTCCTGATAGTGATCAATATCCGTGGTTTTCCTTGGGCTGATTTATTTTATTGAGTAAATTAATGTTTGTTCTCAGTGTGTGTGTGTGTGTGTGTGTGTGTGTGTGTGTGTGTGTGTGTGTGTGTGTGACCGAGGAACATGAAATCCTCTGAATCTATATATTTTAAAATTTTTATCAATCAATTCCTGGTACTTAATGCACATGGATAATGTCTTTGCACATTTTTAAGTTGCTAATAAATGATCATCTTGATTATGTTATCAATTTAATTGATCCTATTTATAGTTAATTGAGAGTCTGCCCTATTACTGCCTAAATCATGGTTCTTTGTCTCTAAACTAGTTTCGAAATTCAACTTTAAATTTAGAAATGCAATTCTGCTAATCACATTCTATTCTGACCTTGAGGAAATTGTAGGATGTGGATGGACACCTAGGAGTCTGGTCCAATATCTCGACACCCCTGAGCCATCCTTCTAGAATATCTGGTGTGTTATTTAAAGAAGTCTGGTCTACTGTCTCTAACCTCACAGGCAAACTCAAACAATGAACAGTTCCCACCTCCACATTCCCAGTTTCCAAACTACCATTGTGTACCTCAACTCTGTGAACAATCATAGGGATTTTGCCATTCTTTCTGAATTTAGAAGGCTATATGTATTGTTCCCCCTCTAACCCATTGCTGTTGAGAGTAGGGTTCCAGAACTCCCAGCCCTCCTCCCCCACCTAATTCCTTGGTGTCCATTCTTCCTTAGGACATCATTTATATAAGATAATTATTTATTCTTACCTTTTTGTAGGCTGTATTACTTTTTAGAATCATGTCACACTTGGCTCTGCTTTCTTTTGAACCCTCTAATTACTAATTAGTCTTAGACATACAGTTTACATTTCCTCTCATAAAAAGTAGAGTCTCTTGTTATTGAGCCCCTTGTATTTTTAGTCTTTGATGTTTACCTCATGTTTCTCTTGGATCTTGTATGTCAGATATTCCATTTAGATCAGATCTCTTTACTATAAGATCCTGAAAGTCTGGCCCTTCATTGAATGTCCACCCTTTTTTTCACTCAGCATTATGCTTAACTTTACTAGGTATGATATTTTTGGCCAAAAGACCAGTCTTTTGCTCTTTGATATATAGTGTTTTAAGACCTGCAGTCTTTTAGTGTAGCCACTACTAAGTCTTGTGTGATTATTTGTACCTCTGCCACATTTAAATTTTATTCTTGCTTTCTCATGATATTTTCTTCTTGAGCTGGGGTTTTTGAATTTATGATATTCCTTTAGGTTTTCCTTGTAGGATCTTTTTCAGGTGGTGATTGGTGAATTTTTTTCTGTCTCTGCTTTCCTCTCTTCTTCTAACACCTCAGGACAATTTTCTTTAATAATTTCGTGTGTTTTCATATCCAGATTCTTTTTTATCATAATTTTCAGGTAGTCCAGTTATTCTTATGTTTTGATTTTTAAAGTCTTTTTTAAGTTCTTCTATGAATTCTTTTGAGTAGGTGACCATTTGATTACTTTTTGGGGTAAGAGAGACTTTGTTCTGCTTCATTATCCTCCTCTGAAGATGAACCCCAGTCCTCTCTATTCCCATAGTAACTTTCTGTGGTTGGGTTCTTTCTCCTTTGCCTGCTCATTAAAAAAAAAAAAATATTCGTAACAACTTGAAATCACTTCTGATCCTTGGGTATGAGGGATAGTACTTTTAGCTTCAGGTCCTCCATCAGTTCTCCCCTATGCCATGAAACGGAAAGCAAAAACTCAGCCTTGCCCCAATGCTTTTGCACTCACTGTGCTGGTTCCTTCTTGTCCAGGGTCTTGTCTCAAGCAGTTCAGCTGGACCTGGCATCTCTTATCTGCAGAGCTTCACTCAATCTTCCTCTGCTCAGACAGCTGACTCTCCACACTAGCCCATTAGCCAGGAGGTGAAAATTCACTTGACTGGTGCTGAGGCTACCTGGAGCCCAGCTAGCCTCAGGGCTCCTCTCTGTTGTTTCAGTGGAACTAGCCTAGAGGTGTTTACACTTCACCAGTACCAAATGGGTCCTGGGATTTTTCCTTCCTTTCTGAGAGGACCAAGGTTCTGCCCCACTCTTGTTTATTTTTATAGGCCAAGGTTCTCCCTGAGGCATTATTTTGTTTTGTTTGTGGGGAAAATATGATGGTGATTGATGGACTTCAGTTTAAGATCGCCACTGACTCATTCATTGTGTACCTTTTAAATGTAGCAGTACATTCTTGGGAATTCCCCCCCCCCCCCCCCCCCCCAAGCTCAGCATTCTCTTGTATTGGGTAACAGGCCAACTTGCTATTGATTTGAATAGCAGTCACTTAAGAAGATTAGCATTCCAGAATACGTATCCGAGACAAAACAGAAAAAAAAAAATCCCTGGGCTTTCCACATTTATGAATGGAATTATGAGCAAGGTAGTGTACCTTTTGAGATTTTATGTAGGTGTGGTGATATTTGGATTAGAGCCAGTCAGTGTGTAATAGGAAAATTTTCTGTTCATTGTATGGTTTTCTAATGGCTTTTTTTAAAGTGGTCACTATATTGTTTTTATCTGAGTACATGTGATTGATTCCCACTGAAATGACTAACCAGGTTTGTTTTTTTTTTTGTAATTGTAGAAGATTTAAGGATTTTAGTTTAGTGATATTAGACATGTAACTGTTTTTGGGAAAGTCGATTTTATGCTTTTTGAACATGAGCAATATTAATATGCACATACATGTCTGCGTATATTTCAGTTATGAGCTTTTGGTTTGCTGGGTCATGTAACAACCTCAGGTTATTGTTAACATAGAGGTATATATGTATTTTACTACATTACTACATTTTACTATACAGTAGTACATTAAGTTGAACTTATTTTAAATAAACATGTTACGTTAAAGACAGTTGCAGCTTGGCGTAGTGAAAGCTGACCTTGAAGTGAGAAAGACTTCATTAAGTCCCACTTGATATTTAACCCTGAGTAAGTAATTAAATCTTATAATGCCCCAGGTACTTCCCAGAGGCTAATTTGAAGAGCAGGTTTATGCTTCGGTAGAGGGAATTTCTTTACTAGAAGTTTCCATAAACCAGTGAAATGACAGATCTAGTCCCCTTTTCTAAGTCCCTACCCCCAATAAAAATTAAAGGGATCTTTTCTTCTGAACTAGATTTAAAGATAACATTTACTGAACTAAGAAACTAAAATCACCTCTAACCTCAATTTAATGAGTTTCCAAACAGATATATATATAATAATTTTGAGTTAAAAAAAAAAAGTTCCTCTGAACTTACAGACCAAAATAATGAGCATTTCCATTTATCTAGAAGAAAATAAAAAAGATAAATTGCACATGAAACTGTGAATTTACATTTTATACTGCTTTTTTAATGGAATAAATTGCATGTTACTTTAAAAAGTATCCTACTTGTCTTCACTTCCACCTGAACTTTCTGATCTCTTCTGTGTATCTAAAAAAGTTTCTTTGACCCTCTCCTCCCCCACGCCCCTTTTTGGCTTCCCTATTGCTAACTTTGTTTCTTTAACCTCTAACCCTAAGATCCACTTAAAAACCAAGAGAAAAAAAGCACATATACACACGTACAACATTTTAACTAGTAAAAATAGTCAGACATAGGGTTTCCAAACACAAAACTGTGTATCTCTTTCTGCATCTTTAGCCCATCACTTCTCTTAAAGGTGTGTAAGATGCTCAGTCGTAGGTCATTTGGAAATATAGTTAATCATTGTGTAGATCAGAGTTCTTAATCTTTCAAGGTTTTTTTTTGTTTTTTTTTTTTTACAATATTTTATAAATTGTTCTGCTACTTCTGCTCACTTCAATCAATAAACATTTTTTAAAACATCTCTTCATTTAACTCTGTATCAGTTCAAAATCATCTCGTCATTTCTTACTATACACTAAGATTCCATTATATTCATATACCCCAGTTTACTCAGCCATTCCTCAAATGATGAACAGCTTTGATTCTAGTTATTTGCTCTCCTTTTTACTCCCTGCTTTTAATTCCTCTAAAGTTTGTTTTGCTTTACATGTGGCACAAGTGGGACTTTGGGGAGTTTCTAAGAGGAGGTGATCATTGGATCCTTTCTATCTTTGTGCCCTGATTCTGATCATCTGGCCATTTTTCATCTATTGTTTCTTGCAATAGTGTCTAGGCTTTTTTCTCCTCAGTGTTTTTCTAGGTCATTTGTTTTCAATATCAGATATCTCATTTTCTTCCATCTTTTTGCTTTGTTCTAAAATTTCTTTGTCTTGTAAAATCATTGATTTCTATTTAATCTTGTCTTTGAAGGAATTCATTACTATGGGCCAGTTTCTGTTCTCATCTATTCTCCTTTTCTTTCCTTTTTCTTTTTTAACCTCTTGCTTCATATTGTCTATGTATTCATGCATTGCTTATAGAAAATCTATTTTTTTAAATCTCTGATTGCAGTCATTAATTATGTACTTTCCCCTTCTAAGCTGTGTTTTGGGGCATCTCTAGATCTATAGTAATTTTTTTATACTCATCACTGTCTTAGCTTTATTCATTTTTTTAAGCTTAGGTTTCTGAATTAGGGCTTTGTGCTAGGGCCAGCATGATTGGCTCAGTTAGGTCTTGCTCTGGGTACATGTCCCCGAACTTTGCCTCTTGGGTTAGGTCCCTCCCCATCTATAATCTTCAAAGATTAGACCCTCTGGGTAGTAAGAGTCATCTGTGGTGTTTTAGGACAGAGTGCTAGGGTGTTGGAAGTTCTAGGTACTTGGATTGTCCAGGCACTGGTCGCTACCATACTTTTTGTGGACTTTTTGTGGACTTCTGGACATTCTTGGCCATTCTTAAAGGAGTGCTCCATTTTTGATGCCTGTGGACAATGACCTTTGAAAGCTTCATATATTTGTATAATTCTCAGGTTTCTTGTCTTCCTTCAGAGGAAACTTGTTTGCCTCCTGAACCTGAGTTTACTTGTGGCTCTCTTGTTGTTACATAGCTATAAGACTTATGACTGAATTTTTGTGCAATTCAAGTATGAAAGTACTAACTTGCTGTAATTTCTTATTGGATCTCTTGATCATTGTTGGACCTAGTGCAATCTTCAAATTTTTTGATGGTGGAGATATGTGGGAACTCTGTGATCTCACTGTTCAGGCAGCCGTCCTGACCAGAAATAAGACTACTTTTTAATCAAATAAACCCAATTATTACTTTTTTATTCACTTTAAAAAAAATTTTTAGGCCTGAATTATTTTCCTTTCTTCTCTCCTACCCTTGCCAATTGAGAAGGTAAAAGACAAGTAGAACTCATTACAAATATGTATAGGTGTGCAAAACAAGTAACTGCATTAGCCAAGTCTTAAAAAAAGAAAGAAAAGGAAAGAACAATAAGAAAATATGTTTCATTCTGTACTGAGTCCTTCACCTCCCTGTCTGGAGGTGGATGGTATATAGTGAGTCCTTTGGAATTGTGGGTGGGTGTGTGTGTGTGTGTGTGTGTGTGTGTGTGTGTGTGTGTGTGTGTGTGTGTAAAGGGGGGAAGGCAGCTAGGTGACACAGTGGATAGAGTGCTGGCCTCTAGTCAGGAAGAGCTGAGTTCACATTTCCCTGTAGATACTTATTAGCAGTATGACTCTGGACAAGTCACTTAACCATATTTGCCTCAGTTCCCCCATCTGTAGAATGAGCTGGAGAAGGAAATAGCAAACCACTCCATAGCTTTGCCAAGAAAACCCCAAAAAGGGGTCACAAAACAAAAGGGGTTTTGAAGCAACAAAACTATTGTTTCAGTCAAGAGTTCCTAAATTTTTCAAAGCTGATTATCTTTACAATATTATTGTTGTTACATGAATTGTTCTCCTAGCTCTGCTCACTTTATTTTGTATCAGTTCGTACAAATCTTCCCAGGTTTTTCTGAAACCATCCCTTTTGTTATTTCCTACAGCACAGTAGTATTCAATTGTTAAGGTCTAGGGGCAGTGGGGTCTCCAGGATTCAGGGGCAAAAGACGTGCGTCCCTCCTCAAAAGAATTCAACTCAAGCCTTCTTTCAGTCAGAGACAAGGGTAATTAAAACTCTGGTTGAGATGGGTGAGATTTTAAAAATCTGAGCCTTTGTGATGGCAGTACAACTGAATCAGACTCGTAAGGAATCTGAGCAATCCAATGGGGGCAAGATGGACACACATATGTGGTGTTCAAGGAGTGGGTCTAAATGGAATCTAGAAGTGGTGGTCTAGGGTGGGTTAAAATGATTGTTCACAGATGCCTCTGGCAAGCCCAGGGATCTGAGTTTAGGGGCTGGGTTCCTGGAATTCTTGGGAAAGTTCAAAGGGGGAGGGATCCAAAGCCCATACTCAGTCACCATGACATTCATATACCATAACTTGCTCATTCATTCCCTCATTGATTGGCATCCTCTCAGTTTCTAGTTCTTTGCCTTAACAAAAAAGAACTACAATAAATATTTTTGTGCATATATGGTTCCTTTTCCTCTTTATTTGATTTCTTTGAGATATAGACCTAGGACTTTGACCTTTGGGTCAAGTATAATAGCTTTTGGGGCATAGTTCCAAATTGCTTTCCAGAGTTGTTGGGCAAGTTCATATCACCAGTGTATTAAAGCACCTGTTTTTCCACAGCCCCTCCAGCACGTGTCATTTTCCTTTTTTATCAACTTTGCCAATCTGTTGGTATAAAGTAGTATCTCAGTATTGTTTTAATTTTCATTTCTCTTAAGTTAGTGGGTTTTTCAAGTTTTTTAGTCATCCTAAATTTACTGAGGGAGCTTAGTCCTTTTGTAAAATGAAACAGCATCAAACTTAGCTCTCCCATAAGTTCATGTTTTCATTTGACCATTAAAAAACAGGAAAAAAAAAAGGCATACTTTCAGTTGCCTTTTGAATGCAATTTAATTTTTCAGAATTACTTCACTAAAAGTCAAGATAAAATTTTTACTCCAGCCTGTGTGTAAAAATGGAGCCGTGAAGCATGGATGAAATTGTTCATGAGCTTCTATAATAGCAGTAACAGTAGAATATTTAGGAGCAAATACTTGTTTTGTGAATGGGCCACTTTCTCCCTTACCCTACCTCCCCCCACCTATAGAATTGTTGGATTTATTGGTCTTGCCCACCTGAAAAGGACATGGAGCTTTTGGTGCTTACATTTAAGCACTTAATATCAACACTGTACTTATGTAGCAATTCCTTCTTTTGTGTTCCTGAAAGGTCTTTTTGTTGTTCCCTTCCTACTCTCAGACCACTCCTACTTTGTCTTTTCTTGCTGGCTGTTCTTTCAGCTCCTTAACTGTGATTGCCTCTCACAGTTTGGTCTTGAACAGTCTACTCTTCTGTTTCCATATTTACTTCCATTGCCATAACTTCTGTGGTCCTTCTTTGGGCATTATTCTGAGAACTGCATCTTCAACCCTGAAGTGTCACATATGCTTCACTTCTTTTTTTTTTTTGATATTAAATTAAATTTATTTATTTAACTTTTAACATTCATTTTCACAAAATTTTGGGTTACAAATTTTCTCCCCTTTTATCCCCCCCCCCCCCCCCCCAAACACCAAGCATTCTAATTGCCCCTATGACCAATCTGCTCTCTCTTCTATCATCCCTCTCTGCCCTTGTCTCCGTCTTCTCTTTTGTCCTGTAGGGCCAGATAGCTTTCTATACCCCTTTACCTGTATTTCTTATTTCCTAGTGGCAAGAACATTACTCGACAGTTGATCCTAACACTTTGAGTTCCAACTTCTTTACCTCCCTCCCTCTCCACCCCTTCCCTTTGGAAGGCAAGCAATTCAACATAGGCCAAATCTGTGTAGTTTTGCAAATGACTTCCATAATAGTTGTGTTGTATAGGACTGACTATATTTCCCTCCATCCTATCCTGTCCCCCATTACTTCTATTCTCTTTTGATCCTATCCCTCCCCATGAGTGTCGACCTCGAATTGCACTCTCCTCCCCATGCCCTCCCTTCTATCATCCCCCCCACCCTGCTTATCCCCTTATCCCCCACTTTCCTGTATTGTGAGATAGGTTTTCCTACCAAAATGAGTGTGCATTTTATTCTTTCCTTTAGTGGAATGTGATGAGAGTAGACTTCATGTTTTTCTCTCACCTCCCCTCTTTATCCCTCCACTAATGAGTCTTTTTCTTGCCTCTTTTATGAGAGATAATTTGCCCCATTCCATTTCTCCCTTTCTCCTCCCAATATATTTCTCTCTCACAGCTTGATTTCATTTTTTTTAAGATATGATCCCATCCTCTTCAATTCACTCTGTGTACTCTGTCTCTATGTATGTGTGCGTGTGTGCATGTGTGTGTGCGTGTAATCCCACCCAGTACCCAGATACTGAAATGTTTCAAGAGTTACAAATATTGTCTTTCCATGTAGGAATGTAAACGGTTGAGCTTTAGTAAGTCCTTTATGACTTCTCTTTGCTGTTCACCTTTTCATGGTTCTCTTCATTTTTGTGTTTGAAAGTCAAATTTTCTTTTCAGCTCTGGTCTTTTCATCAAGAATGCTTGAAAGTCCTCATTTTCATTGAAAGACCATTTTTCCCCCAAAGTATTATACTCAGTTTTGCTGGGTAGGTGATTCTTGGTTTTAGTCCTAGTTCCTTTGACTTCTGGAATATCCTATTCCATGCCCTTCGATCCCTTAATGTAGAGGCTGCTAGATCTTGTGTTATCCTGATTGTATTTCCACAATACTTGAATTGTTTCTTTCTAGCTGCTTGCAATATTTTCTCCTTGACCTGGGAACTCTGGAATTTGGCCACAATGTTCCTAGGAGTTTCTCTTTTTGGATCTCTTTCAGGCAGTGTTCTGTGGATTCCTTGAATATTTATTTTGCCCTCTGGTTCTAGAATCTCAGGGCAGTTTTCCTTGATAATTTCATGAAAGATGTCTAGGCTCTTCTTTTGATCATGGCTTTCAGGTAGTCCCATAATTTTTAAATTGTCTCTCCTGGATCTATTTTCCAGGTCAGTTGTTTTTCCAATGAGATATTTCACATTATCTTCCATTTTTCCATTCTTCTCGCTTTGTTCTGTGATTTCTTGGTTTTGCATAAGGTCATTAGCCTCCATCTGTGCCATTCTAATTTTGAAAGAACTATTTTCTTCAGTGAGCCTTTGAATCTCCTTTTCCATTTGGCTAATTCTGCTTTTGAAAGCATTCTTCTCCTCATTGGCTTTTTGAACCTCTTTTGCCAATTGAGTTAGGCTAGTTTTCAAGGTGTTATTTTCTTCAACATTTTTTTGGGTCTCCTTTAGCAGGGAGCTGATCTGCTGTTCATACTTTGACTTCATGTCTCTCATTTCTCTTCCCAGCTTTTCCTCTACCTCTCTAACTTGATTTTCAAAATTCTTTTTGAGCTCTTCCATGGCCTGAGCCCATTGGGTGAGCTGGGACACAGAAGCCTTGATTTCTGTGTCTTTGCCTGATGGTAAGCATTGTTCTTCCTCATCAGAAAGGAAGGGAGGAAATGCCTGTTCACCAAGAAAGTAACCTTCTATAGTTTTATTTCTTTTCCCTTTTCTGGGCATTCTCCCCAGCCAGTGGCTTGACCTCTGAATATTCTCCTCATACCCACCTCGCCTCCTGATCCTCCCAGCCAGCGTTTGGGGTCTGAGATTCAAATGCTGCTTCCAGCCTTAGGGCTTTTGGAGGGGGCAGGGCCGCCTCTCAGGCTCAGTTCCCTCAGGGGGTTTATGCACAGACCTTCCACAATGGATCCAGGCTCCTGCCCCCTTGGGGAGCCCCGGTCTGCAGCCGCCTCTCAGCTTCTACCTCCGGGGGGGGGGGGTCTGAGTTATGGGGGCATCCCACTCCCCTCTCGACCCGCCAAAGAGACTCTCTCACCGACCCCCGTCACCTGTGGGTGGAGGGACTTGTGCTGCCGCTGGAGATCCCGTCCCTGAAGCCTGCTCGGGTCTGTTTCTCTTGGTGCCGTGGCTGCTGCAGGTCTGTGCTGGGCTGGGCTCTGCGTCTGCAGCGCGAAGGACCCCCCCGAGAGAGGTTTGCAGCTCTCTCCGGAACAGAAATCTCCCTCGGTCCAATGTTCTGTGGCCTCTGGGTGCAGAATTCGCCGTGAGTTACTTCCCTGTAGCCGTTCTATGGGTTGTGGGTCCACTTCTACTTTTCCTTATGCCTACAGAGGATCATTACTCTTTCCCCCCTCCTTTCTGTATTAGTACCCCAACTGTTCCATATTTTATTAGCAGTATCACTGTTCTTATAGTCTGCCACCCCCCACCTTGATTACTTAATTCCCAATATCTAGTCTATTATGAAATCTTGTGTTTTTTTCCCCCAGAAGTCTTTTCATTACCTCCTTTTTATTCCCATTGCCAACACTCTGGTCTAGGTCCTTAAGGACTTCATCCCTGTATTTATATAATAATCTTTGAGTAATTTCCTTGCTTTCTTTCTCTGCACCCCTCATCCTACTTAATACTAACACAATCATCTTAAAACACCATTTTCCTTGTGTCACTCATAGGGCTCAAGAACATACAATAGCTCCTCTTAAATAAAATGTAAATTTCTCAAACTGGCTTTCAGATTCCTTTGTAATTTGGCTCTGTTCTACCTCCTCCGTCCCCCACAGTTTTATTCCTCTTTACTCCTCAAAATGAAATATTCCCCCTAGTATTCCACTCTAGTGGTTTCTTAGTGGCCACATGCTGTTCTCATCTCTAATCCCTGGTTTTGGGTCACTTAACTTATTCCTCTCACTCTATAAAATATTGTGCCTTCTCCCATCCCTCCGGCTAAATCCTTTCTATCCAAAAGGATTGAGCTCACATTTCTTTCATCTTTTCCATCAAAACTTATCAGATTTCTCCAGTACATACTCATGTCTGTTGCATTTACTCTTCATTGTATATACCTTCTTGATTTACAATTAGTACAAGATAGTTTTGCACTAAATTGCTTTTAAATGATGTTAGTTATTTCTCCCTAACTAGACTGCATACTCCTGAGGGCATTGGGGTCTGCTCCAGGAGTGGAGGGGACAATACTTCCTGTTCTCAGGAGCTAATTCTGGGGGTCTGCAGGTTTTCAGTTCTTCCAAGGTAGTACAATCCAAGTAGACGTGTGGTCACTGCTCTGCTGGCTGGTGCTCTTGCCCATGAACTACTGCAAGCATTCAGAGTCCCAACTCTTGCTGTGGTTCCTCCTTGCCTTGAGATTATGATGGGAGCAATGTGTGGGCAATGTAACATTGTCTTGTACCCAGTGCCAGCAGAAGTTCCCCTGTAAACTCCTTCGGACCAGTTGTCTGACCCCCTTAGTTTATGGACTGATAGGTCCAGAAGTCACTGCTGCTGATTTCAGTTGCCCCTAAAGCCTGCTGCTGGTTTGCCCCAGGGTGTAGCCTGTGCTCCTGTCACCCCAGTGAGACAGATTTTCCTGCCAACTAAGTTGTGTTAGACTGGAAAATTGTTTTACCCCATCTTTTTTGGGGGGGGAGGGGTTCTGCCTTTCCAGGGTTCATTTTGAGGCATTATTTTAATGTTTTTTTTGGAGGGGAATTTGGGAGAACTTGGGCAAGTTCTTGTCTTTATTCCACCATCTTGGCTCTGTCTCTCCTCACCTCTCATCTCTATAGAGATGATTTCCAGATATATCTCTCTAGTCTCATTCTCTGTTGTGAACTCCAGTCTCTCATCAGCAACTGCCTTTTGAATATCTTGAATTGACATCTGGTAGGCATCTCTAACTCAACATTTCTTTAAAAAAAAAAATTAACTGTTCCTTCTATCATCTATTTCTTCTTCTCAAATTTGGATAACATCAGCACTTCCCCAGGCACTCAGGCCTTGCAATTTAATATCATTTTGAAATCCTCATTCCCTCTCACTTCATATGATCTTAATTTATCTCTTCCCAATATCTGTGGTGTCTATCCCCTTCTCTTTACTTACATAGGCATCTGCCTAAGTCTTCAGGACTAACATAGACTTCTGGTTGGTCTCTTTGCCTCTAAGTCTCTTTCCAAACCAAACAGTTTTCCACTCATCTCTTTCCAGCATTCCATTTCCCCAGTTCATTTTCCACCAGGTGTGGCCTATGTCTGGAATGCCCTCCTTACCTGCTCAGAAGAGGATGAGTCAAAACAGCTCCATTCAGAGTTTCGAAGAAAAATGTGAATTTCTCTGGCCCAAAAAAGAATTCCTGAAAGAGCTCAAAAACAGAGTTGATAAAATGGAAAAAGAAGGCACAAAAATTAAATGAGGAAAAACAACTCCTTAAAAATTGGAATTGGCTAAAAAGAGGTGCAAACACTCACTGAAGAAAATAATCCCTTAATATGATAGTGTATGTATAGCCCATATCAAATTGCATGCTGTATTGGGGAGAGTTAGATGGGAAGGGGGGAGAAATTTAGAACTCAAAATCTTACAAAAGTGAATGTTGAAAACTAAAAATAAATTTAATTTTTTAAAAAAGAAAATCATTCATTGAAACTTAGATTTAGGCAAGTGGAAGCTAATGGCTCAATGAGACATCAAGAAACAATGAAACAGAATAAAAGAATGAGAAAATAGAAGAAAGTGTGGAATATATCATTGGAAAAACAACTGACCTGGAAAATAGATTGATGAGAGATGTTTTAGGAATTATTAGACTACCTGAAAAACCATGATCAAAAAAACAGATGATAATTCAACTCACAAAATGTGATGAAATCACCAATTTATATATAGTACTCTCTCAATGAAAGTCAGATCCAGTGTCTCCTAAGAACAGGATAGCTACCACTGTTCATTGATGTTAATGGTGATCACCAAATTATTAGACCAGTAGGGGAGAGATTTCTGACAAGCCCAGGGTATTGAGATGTATGTGTGTTCGTCTTTCATTGCTGAAGAAGACCATTCTGTCAGAGAAATAATGACATCACTTGCACTTGAGTTTGTTTTGAGTAAGGGAGGGCTGTGCAGGTCACCAGCCTCACTTCTCCTCCAGAGCCATCTGAATCCAGTGACCAGATGTTCATCAGGATGACTGGAGATGACCCAGGATGAGGCAGTTGGGGTTAAGTGACTTGCCCAAGGTCACACAGCTAGTGAGTGTCAAGTGTCTGAGGTGAGATTTGAACTCAGATCCTCCTGACTCCTGCAGTGGTGCTCCATCCACTGCACCACCTAGCTGCCCCTAAATGTGTACTTTGTAGGTGGCTACCCAATCTGTCTCTTTGTAGAGATGACCCTCCCATCTTTCATGCTTCTAGTTACTTACCTCTGTGAAAATATATGGTATATTTGCCTACCATAGAATTATGAATTGATAGAAAGGACTTCAGAGGTTATCAAGTTCCACTGTGTGTGTCTGTGTGTGTGTCTGTGTGCTTTGTTCATTCTTTTACTGTTAAATGGTCTGATTGATGAATATTAGCTTGCTATATTTATTAAATGAAGTGATTGAAAAAGTATTTATTAAGCACTTGCTTATTAATTTAACACATTGTGCCAAATGGAGCTAATTTAATCATGGCATAATTCCTAAACTCTACTCTGAAAAAAATATCAGAATAAACTTTTTTTTATGTTTGTATGTTTAATTTACATATATTATCTTTTTAAACTGAAGAAGTGTAGTAACAAAAAAATTTAGGATAGTAAAACATTTTACTTAATTTGATTGTAGCTAAAAATTTAGGTATAATTCTGTAGTGTTATAAGCCAACCCTTACACTGGTCCAGGTGTTGTTTTAGTTTAGGTACCCAAAGATATTCTATTAGTCAGTTTTCTTGATTTAACATATGAAATATTTCCATGGTCTATTTTGAGAAGCAAATAATATTTAGTGACAAGGCTTAGAATTCATTTGCCCATTTGGATGTCTGACTATCTGTGTTACCCGGAGCAAGCATTTTATTTTTTTTTAATTAGGCCTTAGTTTCCCTATCCCAAAGATGTAAGAACTGTGAACCAGATGATCTGCAAAGTTCTAGGTCTCCTCCTCCTCAACCAAAAGTCAATGTTTCCCATCATGTATTTATAAAGTTAGAGGACTCAGAAATCCTCTGAAGCAATAACTTGTTTATACTACTGATGTATGCATTCCTTATATGAATAATTGATATTTATAAAACAGCTGAAGGGATACAAAACACTTAACACCCATCCTGTTATTTGATCTTCACCGATAACAACTCCATATCCCATGATTTTTGGACAAGGAATCTGAGAGCTTCCCTTACAACAGCCTTGTGAGGATGGTAGTTAATCCTCATCGAAGAGGAAGCTGTTTGATAGAGGAATAGAGACTTTACTGGTGACTCAAAGCCACAGTAGAGTAGCCAGCATGTAGGCATTTTTCTCCAAATCTGTTACTCTTTCCATTGAACCACATTGCTGCACCAACCCAGTGAAGATGCAGAGCGGAGATTTTTAACCATTTTTGTGCTATAGATCTTTTTATCAAGATTCATGAAACCCATATGGACCCTTCTAGAATAATACTTTTAAATGCATAGAACAAAGCATTGCAGTGGAAGCCAAAGGTTAGTGTTTCCCGTCCAAGTTTGGGTTCTACCTGAAATCTATCCATGGACACCTCAGCTTGTGGGCCTTAACCCAGGTTTCTCAAGAGAAAGAGTTAAAATAAAACTTCTCCTATCATTAATTACAATATACTTTTAGAATTTATTTTTTTCTGCTTATAAGATATGCCTCAATCTGATCCTTGGAGATGGCTCTAATTCTGCCGATTTGTTCCTTGGATCCATAGCATTTTTTCCCTCCAGTGAAGAGTAGACTGGAACATGGGAACATGTTCACAAATGGTACTCATTTATTAAGAAAAGCACTGAGAATTTCTATGAAGTAGAATGAAAGAAAATATAGTGTGTTGTTACTTGATCGTGGGGAATGCTGTTCTTTGCCTAGAAGAATTCCCAGAAAGTGTTATGTCCATGACGGGTATTAGCAGAGCACAGTGACATGAAGGGTGACCATTTTTTCTGATTAGTTTAGGAAGCAGAATGCCAACCTGGATTATGTTAGGAAATCCTCAAAAAAGCTACTGAGATTTGAGAATAGAAGGGTAATAAAGTACTAACAAAATACAGAGCAGACACATTTTGTGGGGACTAGAGCCATCAAAGACAAAAACATTATTATTATTAATCATTGTGCGATTTTGGAGAGAAAGAAAAAGATGTATTTAAAATCAAAAGTTGAAAAGATCTAGAATTCTATTTGATTCATAAGGCAATTAAGTTATTGTTGGAGAATATGAGTTTTTGATGAGATTCTCCTTTCCCAGAATACCTCTGGCTTCCCAAAATAATGATACACTCACTAAGTAGTTGAGGAGGAGGACTAACTGCTAGATTTAAGCTAGATGCCTTTTATTTATTTATTTCTAATTGTAATACCTGGTAGAATTTGGAATGCATTATTTTGTGATTCCATTCATGTGAATTATTAAAATTTTCTTATTTGTTACAAGATGACACCAAAAGCTAAACAAAGAAATTCTTTATCATTCTTTGAATTCTTGACTGTGATATGATGGTGTGTTATGAAGATCACCATGATGGTCTTAGCTGAAGTGTGGGGGGAGGGGAGAAGCACCCTTCATTTTATTCTGTAGGGTATGTGTATATACACACATACATAGTTTTTTTTAAAGTTTATTTATTTAACTTTTAACATTCATTTTTACAAAATTTTGGGTTCCAAATTTTCTCCCCATTTGTCCCCTCCCCCCACCCCCAAACACTGAGCATTCTGATTGACCCTATCACCAGTCTGCCCTCTCTTCTATCATCTCTCCCTTCCCTTGTCCCCATCTTCTCTTTTGTCCCGTAGGGCCAGGTGACTTTCTGTGCCCTATTTCTTATTTCCTAGTAGCAAGAAGAGTACTCAACAGCTGTTCCTAAAACTTTGAGTTCCAACTTCTCTTCATCCCTCCCTCCCCACCTATTCCCTTTGGGAAGGCAAGCAGTTGTGTAGTTTTGCAAATGACTTCCATAATAGTTGTGCTGTGTAAGACTAACTATATTTCCCTCCATCCTGTCCTGCCCTCATTGCTTCTATTCTTTCTTTTGATCCTGTCCCTCCCCAAGAGTGTTGACTTCAAATTGCTCCCTCCTCCCACTGCCCTCCCTTCCATCATACCCCTCACCCTGCTTATCCCCTTCTCCCCCACTTTCCTGTATTGTAAAATAGGTTTTCATACCAAAATGAGTGTGCATTTTATTCCTTCCTTTAGTCGAATATGATGAGAGTAAACTTCATGCTTTTCTCTCACCTCCCCTCTTTTTCCCTCCACTAAAAAGTCTTTTGCCTGTCTCTTATGAGAGATAATTTGCCCCATTCCATTTCTCCCTTTCTCCTCCCAATATATTTCTCTCTCACCCCTTAATTTCATTTTTTTTAGGATTTGATCCCTTCCTATTCCATTCACTGTGTGCTCTCTGTGTGTGTGTGTGTGTGTGTGTGTGTGTGTGTGTAATCCCACCCACTTCCCAGATACTGAAAAGTTTCAAGAGTTACAAATATTGTCTTTCCATGTAGGAATGTAAACAGTTCAACTTTAGTAAAGTCCCTTATGACTTCTCTTTGCTGTTTACCTTTTCATGCTTCTCTTCATTCTTGTGTTTGAAAGTCAAATTTTCTTTTCAGCTCTGGCCTTTTCATCAAGAATGCTTGAAAGTCCTCATTTTCATTGAAAGACAATTTCTTCCCTGAAGTATTATACTCAGCTTTGCTGGGTAGGTGATTCTTGGTTTTAGTCCTAGTTCCTTTGACTTCTGGAATATCATATTCCACACCCTTCGATCCCTTAATGTAGAAGCTGCTAGATCTTGTGTTATCCTGATTGTATTGCCACAATACTTGAATTGTTTCTTTCTAGCTGCTTGCAATATTTTCTCCTTGACCAGGGAACTCTGGAATTTGGCCACAATGTTCCTAGGAGTTTCTCTTTTCGGATCTCTTTCAGGCGGTGTTCTGTGGATTCCTTGAATATTTATTTTGCCCTCTGGTTCTAGAATCTCAGGGCAGTTTTCCTTGATAATTTCATGAAAGATGATGTCTAGGCTCTTCTTTTGATCATGGCTTTCAGGTAGTCCCATAATTTTTAAATTGTCTCTCCTGGATCTATTTTCCAGGTCAGTTGTTTTTCCAATGAGATATTTCACATTATCTTCTATTTTTTCATTCTTTTGGTTTTGTTTTGTGATTTCTTGCTTTCTCATAAAGTCATTAGCCTCCATCTGTTCTATTCTAATTTTTAAAGAACTATTTTCTTCAGTGAGCTTTTGAACCTCCTTTTCCATTTGGCTAATTCTTTTTAAAGACTTTTGAAAGCATTTTTCTCCTCATTGGCTTTTTGAACCTCTTTTGCCAATTGAGTTAGCCTATTTTTCAAGGTGTTATTTTCTTCAGCATTTTTTTGAGTCTCCTTTAGCAAGGTGTTGACCTGCTTTTCATGTTTTTCTTGCATCTCTCTCATTTCTCTTCCCAGTTTTTCCTCCACCTCTGTAACTTGGTTTTCAGAATCCTTTTTGAGTTCTTCCATGGCCTGAGCCCATTGAATATTTATTTTGGATATTTGGGATACAGAAGCCTTGATTTCTATGTCTTTCCCTGATGGTAAGCATTGTTCTTCCTCATCAGAAAGGATGGAAGGAGACACCTGTTCACCAAGAAAATAACCTTCTATGGTCTTATTTTTTTTCCCTTTTCTGAGCATCTTCCCAGCCAGTCACTTGACTTCTGAGTGTCCTCTCCATACCCACCACGCTTCCAGATCCGCCTAGCCAGTGCTTGGGATCTGAGATTCAAATGCTGCTTCCCAGCCTCAGGGCTTTTGGAGGGGGCAGGGCTGCTGTTCAGTGTGAGATTAAGTTCAGGTGCTCAGGTGGGGACAGGGCCTCCACACAGGGCTCAGTTCCCTCAGGGGGTTTATGTGGATACCCCCAACAATGGATGCGAGCTCCTGCCTGCTTTGGGAGCCCCTGTCCACTGCTGCCTCTGCTGCTGCCTCCCGAGGGGGCCTGGATTGTGGGGACTCCCTGCTCCCCTCTCGGCCAGCGAAAGAGACTCTCTCACTGACCTTTGGTACCTGTGGGTGGAGGGACCTTCTCTGCTGCTGGAGATTCTGTCCGTGAAGCCTGCTTAGATCTGCTCCTCTTGGTGCTGTGTGGGCTGAGGCAGGGCTGGGCTCTGCTCCGTGTCTGGTGTGTGACGGACCTTTGGTGTCAGTTTTTCAGGTCTCTCTGGAACAGAAATTTCCTCCACTCCGTTGTTCTGTGGCTTCTGCTGCTCCAGAATTTGTTGGGAGTTCTTTACGGGTTGTGAGTTCGGAGCTAGCATATGTGTATCTTTCTACTCCTCCATCTTGGCTCCTCCCCCCAAACAGTTTTTTAATAGCTTAAAACTTCACTGACTTTTGTGTGTGCATAGGTGTATATCTGTGTGCACATATGTGTTCATGTGAGTATTCATATAGGTCATTGTCAGTGCCTAGGTATGTATATTATATATGTTCACATATTTTTGTATGTTTGCATATGTAAGCACACATATATAATAATTTATGCTTTCTCTTCCTGGACAATTCTTATGCATGTCCTGACATATAGTCTATAGTAACCTATGTTCAGGATGCCATTCTCTGTATCTCTTGATATTGCTGGTAGACATAGGTGTCAAGCTCACAGCATCTAGGGAGCCTCAAATGGCCCAAAACATGTTAAAATGTAATTGGGAAATGTTTAACAAAATGTAAAGAATGCAGTACAACATATGCAATGTTTATTTGTGTATTTCCAAGTTAATGTGAGGCCCCAGGAAGCCATTTCTATTCGAGTTTGACACTACTGCAGTAGAGCATGGGGCTTGTCTATTTATTTCTCATTTTTGACTGTGACTGACCCACCTCTTTTCCTGGTCATAGCTGTTGTTAGGCCATGTCAATTACTGTATTTCTGTTGTATGTGTCTTTGTTGGTTATATGTTACAAACTTTTCACCATGGTTGACTCACCATTTGAATTTTTCAGACTTCCAAGACATTGGAATAATAGCACCCTTGCTGGAAGATTTATAATAAAAAGATATACCTTTGTCTCAGACAGGAAGTGTAGGGTCATGAGGGTCATGAGAAGTACTGTTGAATTTCTCCAATGCAGTATTGTCCATTTTCTTGTTCAGTTCTGAACCAATGCTATTGTTTATCTGCACAGTCTTTCAGGTTATATGTACCAACATAATCTGCATAATGGATTTGTTATCACATCACAGTTTGGACAGTTCTTTATCTTCTTTATCTAGTATTTTTTTCTTTCCTTCTGGATAACTAGGTTGAACTATTTATTTTTTCATTTTTATTTTTTTAAACTATTTTTTAAAAATATTTTTTTATTGATCTATTTTTTTTTTCACATCATCATCATAGCTTTCCCCATTATCCCTCCTTTCCACCTTCCTAGGTCATACTTTTTTTCAATAAAAAGATAAAAAAAAGAAGAGGAAAACAATCAGCATAACTTATCAAATCCATCACTTTATTTGCCTTATTCCCAGTTCATAGCTCCATCAACAGTGAATGGAGGAAAGAGAAGTCTTAGGGCAGTATTTCCCCATCCTCAGCACACAAGGTACTGGGAAGAAGAAATAAAGAAGAATCAGAGAAGGAGGACTAGGATAGAGTTTGGGGAGAATTTCAGAAAGCAAAGAAGTTGGTGGTGCTACAAGGGGTAGTAAATGGAGCAGAATGACATTCTGCTTTCTTTCTTAAGGAGTTCAGCACCTGACTCACCATCTTTCTTTAATTCTCATCCCCTGGCCTTTTACTGAGGGACTTGCATATCAGTGTAGATGTGCCCCCTAACTCTTTAACCTGGATAATCACATGATCTAGTCCTTCACCTCAGCCACAATTAAAGATCTTGCCTTCACTCAAGTTTTCTCTACTTCATTCCTTCCGTATCTGCTCTTTGTCTTCCTCAACACTTCCATTCTTTCTATTTCTGTGTATTTTCTCAAGTCCTGCCATGATTTCACTTTACTTATTCTCCAGCCTCAACCCAGTATTTTAAATCCGCACTGTCCTCTCTTCTTGAATTTCTTCCTTTCTTATCCTATTACCACTCTTGTCAAACCCCAATCCTAGATTTTCTTGGATATTTCCATGAACAAATCTGGAGGAAGTCTCTCAATCATACTGACTTTATGTTATGCAACCTTAATTGGACTCTTTTTGCCGCAGGGTAGTTTTATTAAACTACGTTTAATATTCTTTATATTTATGTGCTATTAAACTAATTGATTCCTGATATCGTTCCCCACAGAAGCTATTCCAAATCTAATCTTCCTTTCTGAATCCCCTTCCTCTTCCCTTATTCCTCTGTTAGCTAAGGACCTTTTCTCCCTACTTTTCTGATAAAATTGCGGCCATTAGATGTGAGCTCCCTATTCTCCAGTTCTCTTCATTTTAGACCCTTTCTCTTGATATCTCCCACTCTTTCCACCCCAATCTTAGGCAAAGAGTTGGATATTTTCTTTGATGAGGTTGCTTGTCCTCTTATCATGTCTACGTGATCTCATCCTCTTTTCATCTTCTCCAGCAGACTATCCTCCCTAATCTATCCTCCTCTCTTCAATTTTCAACCTCTCCCTTTGAATTTGTTCCTTCGCTACTGCTTTCAAATTTTCCTAGATCTCCCCCATCCTTTAAAAAAAAAAAAAGACTTCACTAGATCCTACTATCCCCTGAGATTATAATCCTAGACTTCTCCTTTTCTTAGCCAAAATCATTTTAAAAAGTTGCCGGCATTCAGTGACTCCAATTCCTCCCCTCACATAGTCTTCTCACCCTCCTCTAGACTGCTTATAAAGACCTTCATAATGTGTCTCCTTCCTCCCTTTCCAGTTTTCTTATATCACTCCTCTTCACCTTTCCTAACCTTGCTATTTCCCCACACACAACCACCTGTCAATTTCAGGCATTTTCCCTGGTTGTCCCTCACGCTTGGGACTCTCTAGTACCCATATCTCCCTCCTGACTTTCTCCAGGTCTCAGCTAAAGTGTCATGTTCTGTAAGAAGTCTTTTCTTTAATCCTAATACCATCCCTTTAAAACTGTATTCTGTGTCTGTCTTGTATGTGCGTAATTATTTGCATGGTGGCCCTCGGTGCTCCCTCTGCTCTTTTGAGGTCTGGGACTGTTTGTAGCCTTTTTTGAACCACCCCCACTTAGCACAGTGCCTATGGGAACAAATGCTTGCTGACTTGGTTTGTAATTTGGCTCTTGACCTCATATTGCTCAACTGAAAAACTACTCTCAAATTACCAATTCCAAATCTAATGATATTTTTTTCAGTCCTTATCTTTTTCTGACTTGTCTGCTGTATTGGATAGTGTTAGACACCTCATCCTGGATACCAGTTGTTTCTCTGAATTTTTGTGATTCTCTTTTCTCCTGGTTGGCCTCTTATCTATCTGATCACTTCTTTTCAGGCTCCTTTGCCTTTAACTGTAGGTATTCACCAGAGTTCTAGCTTGGGCCATCTTCTCTATTGGTAACCTCTTCAGCTCCCATGGGTTTAACAGCCATAACCATTCAGGTGAGAGGGGGCGGGAGAAAGAGAGGGAGAAAGAGAGAATGAATGAGAATGTGGGTGTGTAACTTTGGCTGTTGGCCACAATTAATGGGGGTGATGTTGGATAAATCAGCAAAGGACACAGAGAAGGAGTGGTCAGATAGGTAGGAGGTCAATCAGGAGTACGTGTACACACACACACACACACACACACACACACACACACACACACACACACTCTCTCTCTCTCTCTCTCTCTCTCTCTTTCTCTCTTTCTCTCTTCCCCCCTTTTCCTCCCCCCCTCCCCTCTCAGTTTAGGTATCTTCTCCATTGAGCCTTTTGTCATTCTTCCCGCACCTAATGCCCTCCTCCCAGATTACCTTCTATTGCCAAATTACCAATTACCTATATTGTCCATGTAAATATTCTTTATGTGCTAGCGGTGTATTTTTTATATGGACTTTTTAATCTCTTGAATGTAAGTCAGATTTTTTTCTTCCTTCATATATACTATTTTTTCTTTCTTCATATGTACTATTTTTATATTTCTATATAAACTTTTCATCTCCTCCTGTAGAATGCAAATCAGATTTTTTCATTCTTTGTACTTTTAATTCAGCACCTACCCCAGTGCTTCACCCATACCATAGTAGGTGCAAAATAGTTATTGGATAGTTAGAAATGTTAAGGGAGACAAAGACTATGTCTATCAGTAATGCTCCTCATCTGTGTTGTTTTGCTAATCAAGTAAGGTAATATATGTAAAAAAAACCCCAAAAAACCTGTGTTACGTAAACCTCAATTTCAGGGTAGTAGAAGTTGTTTAATAAGCATCAAGAACCTGCCCGCACCTTGGTTTCTGGGTTACAAATACTGACATCTTTATATAGCAGCATCATGGAGAGCACATATCCCAGGTGGCCCTGATATTTTACATTCTGATGTTGATTTTATTTTGTTGTAAATATTTGGTTTTTTTTAGCCCATCTCCATTTGAAAACTGGGTAGCTTAGCACCTCAGGCTGAGAAAGGGCTGTTGTATGCCATAAACTCATTTTATTGTCCTGACTCCAGTTCTTTTGTCCACAGTCCCCAGAACACCTGGCTGCTTTTGTAGCCAGGTAACTGAAAAATATTAAATCATGCATCATTTTGGAGAAAGGGTTCGATCATTTACTGTGGACTAAATTTTATTATTTTAGCCTTTAATGGTTCCAGCCTACAGATTTATTGTATACTCATTGAAATCATTTCAACAAATCTTAATGAAGTGGCCACTATTGTCTGAGGCAGTCTGCTGGATTATCAGTGGAGAAAGAGAATTTTAAGTGCTGCAAAGCTGTCCTAAAAAAAATCTTGCATCTATTTCATTTTCCTCTTCCTCCCCTTCCTGGTAGCTGCAGAGGTAATATTTGAACTCCTCAGTAATGTGGTAGAGTAGAGAGGAGGGGGAGACATTGCTTCTGATGTCGGAGCTCCTAAGTCAGTATCTTGAAGTGGCTACTTAGCACTTTACTTGTGACCTCCAGCCCTGAAAATCACTACGTGTAACCTTCAGTAAGTTGTTAAACTCCTGAGCTATGGTTTCCTCATACGGTAAAAGAGGAGATTGACCTAGGTATTTTCTGTAATTCTTTCCTGCTCTAAATCTTATGATCTCTGATTCTCTAGACTCAGATTTAGCAGAAGGAATATATATGTATATATATTATATATATATACATATATATATATTTTTTTTTACAGATATAGGTGGCCTCACCTTCCAGGCCAGCTTTATAGTATGTGAACTTGGAACACATCTTGGATATAATCATGAACCTAACCCTAAAATTAGATACATTTCCTAAGGGAGTGATTTCTTCATTGGTTTCAGATTCATATTATCTGAAACAAATCCTACTCAAGCCTCATTAATCAGATTTCAGAACTGTTTTCCAAAAGCATGTTTCAGGAATTCGAGACCTTTAAAAATAGTTTTTGTTTAGCCGTCCGATTAGTCATTAAAACACACTCAACCTTTACAGCTCTCTCCATGTCCAGTTAACTGGAGTCAATAATAAACCTGATGTATAAAACCAGTCATCCTGCAGCAAGCCAGTTTTCTCTCTCTGGAGTTATGAGGAGAGGCCATGCATCCCCCTAGCCACCTACATTTACGTAGTTAAAAAAGCAAATGGATAGTTTCATAGGTTCTGTTGTGAAGGCCACTTTATGCATCTTGGAGCAAGAAGGAACTATAAAGACAGATTACTTAGCTTCTTCTTAGAATCTTCTTAGCTTCTGATTTATTTGACCAGTTACAAGATAGTTGGATAGTATAGTTAATATGAGTGCTGGACTTAAAATCAGTTTCCTCATCTATAAAATGGGGTAGTAAACTACCAGAGTGGTTGTGAGGATTAAATGAGATAATATCTGTGTACAGTGCTTTTCAAACCTTAACGTGATAGATAAATGCTACTATTGTTGTGGTTATTATTTTATTAACTAGAGAGTTCTCCAGGATCACCCTATCACCCTCCTTCAGTAAATGCTTTAAAAACCTACATTGAGTTATACAGATTTTATATATATATATATATATATATAGAGAGAGAGAGAGAGAGAGAGAGAGAGAGAGAGAGATCTGTGGTAAGCTGTTGGGAAAGACAGAACATTTTAACATGACATCCTCTCCTCAAGACATTTAAAATCTTGTAGGGGAATGTGACACATGCAGAATTAGAAAATATGCAAAACAGCATGGATATGATCATTAAAAAATTAGATCACAAAGTATATTACACTTGAGGGGGATGGCTCTTGGAGGAATTTTTATTTTTTTAAAATTTTTATTTGAAAAATAATTTATTCGTTTAATAAATGTTTAAGCATCAATAAATCCAAAGGAGTATACATTTACAACTAATCATCCCTATTTTTACACATGGTAACTGAGTACTTGGTCTTTAAAAAAAACCCTATCAAGCATTTATCCTTCCCCCCTTCACCACTGAGGGATGAAGGGAAGGGGGTAGGGCAGAAAAAGGGAAAGGGGAAAAGGGAGAGAGAGGAAGAAAGAAGGACAGGGAGAGAAAGAACTTCTTGTATTTAAGAATCGTCAAGCAAAGTGAATTATCACCAAAAATGTCTGTTCCATTCTTCATAACTAGTCTGTCACTTCCTCTGTCAAGAGTTGAACATTTTTTCTTAAGTCCTCTGGAATCATGAATTATCATTGCATTATTATGTGTTCTTAAGTTTTTCAAAATTGCTTTTTTAAAAACTATATCTTTACAATATATATTGTATTCCTGGTTCTCTTTGTTTCATTCTGCATCAGTCCATGCAAGTTTCCTACGTTTCTCTGAAAATATTCCTTCGTTTCTTAAAAGCTTTATAATACTATTTCATTACAATTCCATACCATAATTTATTCAGCAGTTCCTGAAAGAGGAATAATTGGGAAGGAGAGGGACTAGCAAAAGACATTTAGGTTGGGTTTTAAAGACTGGTGGATATTCATTAATACCAAAAGGGGAATAATAATTGCCCTATGGAACAGCCTATTCTGACACCAGTAGGAGAAGATGGATTAGAATGGGGAAATCATGTAGACAGGAAAGATCGTCTGTGAGAATCTTGGTAGATTAGAGGAGAGGGATGCAAGACATAGGCCCTATTCAGCAAATAGACTGAAAAGTAATTTTAGAATTTCAAGCTTGGGAAACTGGGAGGTGTCCTAAACAAAGATAAGAATTTTTACATGTGGAAGATGTTTGAAGGAGTTTACTTTTGGACACATAGAAGTACCTTGTAATGAGGGCTTATAGAGCTCAGAATAAAGATTAGATCTGGAGATGAACATTTAGAAGTTAATCTTTATAGTCCTGTTGAAGGCCATGGAATATAGGTGAATGAAGGGTGGCCCTAAAGTGTATGAGAGAGAGAGAGAGACCCACAAACACATACAGAGAAAGATTGTAGGTAGAATGGATTCAAGGATGGGTCCTTGGTGAGCATCCATTGTACAGGGAGGGGAGGATCAGGGTTTTCAGGGCCAGAGATAGAAGAGTGAGAGATTTAATAAAGCCTCGAGGCCACATATAGCCTTCTAGATCCTTGGGTGCGGCTGTAATCTTCTTACTGAGCCCAAGTTTTACAGAACAAATCCTTTGTAGTATTAAGGGGATTTGTTTTGTGAAGTTTAGATTTAGTCAAAGGGTGGCACTTGAGGTCCTAGAGGTCCACATGTGACCTCCAGGCCACAGGTTCCTCATCCCTGGATTTGACAGTGATACCAGCAAGTAGACTATTTCTCTCCAAATGAAGGAAACATTAGAGGTCAGCATTGTAACTATTATATGGTAAATTCATCCAGTATGCTCAAATTGGATAATTAAAGTGAAATAAACCTTAAAAAAACATCATTACCAACTTGTTCTTTTTAAAAATCGGTACCTTTGCATATGCAGGCCTACTTAGTTTATGAAGAAATAGGTCTTAGGTAACTTTTATCACCAAAACCCTCATTTTTTTAAAAAAAATGTTGTTTGTACCATTTTCTTCTTTCTTGTTTTTCTCCCCCTTTTCCTCATTGGTTCTCCCACTCCAAGATTGCTTGT
This sequence comes from Notamacropus eugenii, assembly GCF_028372415.1. Taxonomy (NCBI): domain Eukaryota; kingdom Metazoa; phylum Chordata; class Mammalia; order Diprotodontia; family Macropodidae; genus Notamacropus; species Notamacropus eugenii. The sequence goes on along the minus strand of NC_092878.1, from coordinate 114,820,644 downwards.
TAATATAATTTTCCATCATATCTGAAAATTAACTGGACATTTATCTTCCTGTATTCTCTAAATGGGTCAACTTACCTTTCTATGAGAAGACTGTCTGGTGCTCAGCCTCTTTTATCCCTAGTGTCAGGTTCTTATAGAAAGGAGAGCATCCTTTGTAGGCCCTGCTCAAGGGCCACCTTTGACATGAAGCCTGGCCTAACCAGTCTGCTGCTATTTTCTACCCATTCAAAACTGCATATATTTTGTATTAGCTATTACTGTGGTTTTCCTCAAAATAATGTTACTTCTGGAGAGCAGAGAGGATTTGTTGTTAACTATTTTAGTTATTGTAAATTACATTTGTAATTCTTAGTTTGTAGTCAGTTAATAAATGCTTGTTAAATGAATTAAAACTTTAAGTTGAAACATAAAATGAATTAATTAGGAAGAATTGGAAACAGGAATTATATTTTCAGTAGTGTTCACATATTATTAGCAAGTACATGTCATTAGTGCTTTTATTCTTTTTTTTTCATGAAAGCTAAGAACAGTTCTCAGCTATTTATTCAGTGGAGATGACAGAATAATGTCTCCATCATGGATACATGCTAATAGAATCTTTAGAATTTATTTTTAGCTATATACCAGGCTAATCAGAAAGAGCTGAGTTCAAATTTAGCCTCAGATACTTCCTAGCTGTGTGATCATTGGCAAGCCACTTAATTTGTTTGCCTGTTTCTTCATCTGTAAAACGGGGATAATAATAACACCTGCTTCCCCATCATCATTATCTAATGATTAACAAAATAAAAAAAATAGCATGGAATGTGATGGATACCAATATCATCAAAGTTAATTTGTTTAAATTGTTACATTCGCCTTGTTTAAAATTGCTTCCATAATTTAACTGAAGACATACATCTTCATTTCCTATCACTTTCCTTCTTTCTTTTTCTCATCTTTCCTCCTTTCTTCCTTCCTAACAAGATAGCTTGTAAATTTTGCCTTTCATCATTCATTAAATATGATAAAAAATGTATTTCCTTGGGGAGAGTGGGCCCTCTCCTCCTGAAACCCCACCATCCTCACCCAGGACTTAGAGGAATGCATAGAAAAGAATTAAGACACAATGGAGAGGATAAGGTACCCCTATTGATTAAGTCTGATCCGTTAAGTCATCTGATAAGAAAAGAATAGACTTGGAAAAGCTGGCAATACTTCTGTTTTCAGTAGGGTATTCAAATATTATCAAGTGTGTATTATTTTCAAAGAACAATAAAAGTTATACTTAGTAACCTTTTAGCACCACATTTTGGGACCCTGACATCTTTAGCACTTCTCATTAATTAACATATTTTTCTAAAATCAAAATGAAAACCCAGTAGTGAGTATAACCAGTGAATATTATTGTATGTTTAAAAATAAATTGGAATTTGGAATATGACTGCCTTTTTAGAGCCTGTACAGCTAATTTTCTCTAATTTGGGTCTGGTGTTGTTCACTTGTTTTAGTTGTTTCTGATTCTTTATGACTCTGTTTAGGGTTTTTTTTTGGTAAAGACACTGCAGGAGTTTGCCATTTCATTTTCCAGATCAGAATACTGAGGCAAACAGGATTGAAAGACTTGCCCAGGGTCACACAGCTAGTAAGTGTGTGAGGTCAAATTTGAACTCAGTCCTTCCTGACTGCAGGCCCAGTACTCTGTCTACTGTGCCATCTAGCTTTCCCTTGAGTTTAAAGGGGATTATTTGTTTATTTTTTGTTTAAAATTAACTAATTTGTAATGATTTACTTCGAATTTTTGCAGATTTCTGAAAGGATAATAAATATTTAAGAAAAATACTTTGGGAAGAAGGAAGCAATTAGCTAGGTACAATGGATGAAATACGAAACCTACAGTTAGAATGGGCAAGTCACTCAGCCTCTATTTGCCATAGTTTCTTCATCTGTAAAAAAAGGGATAATTATAGCACCTACTCCCTACTATTGTTCTAAGGATAAAATTAAATAATATAATATTTGTAAAGAATTTTGTAAACCTTAAAGCACTGCAAAAATGGTGGCTATTGTTATTATAGAATTTGTTATACATATGTATAATTATGTTATTGTTACTATATGATGAAGTGGTTCAGTTGCTAATCATCTTGTTAAGTTAGTAATTATAAGAGCTAAGGTTCCTTCCTCTGTGGTACTGAGATAGGTGGAATAAGGTTTGTCCAGTGTCTGCGCAAACCTTTGCGAAGCCCAGTGATGGCAGACACTCTATACCATTGCCAGACAAGGCAGCAGTATTAATAGTGGCCTCCATTTCATTGCTGAGGTTAGCGTTATAACTGTTCGGACCCCCTACCTTTCATTGTTACTGGAATGGGAAGAGAGGACAGAGAATGGATAGCATGAACTGAAAGAAAAGAAGAGAGTGATGAAAAATTTTTCCCCCTTTAATTCCACCGTGTTTCCCCCTCTACCTTATTTGTACCATTGTCCTACTTGCCCACCTCTGGTTTTTAATGAACTGAATGCATTTCCATTGGACCAGATATTTACCATTCACAGAAACCTTCCACAAAAATGTGTGTTTAAGCAGTGTGTTGCCATAATAGCTAACTATCTTCTAGTCACTGTGCTAAGTGCTTTACAATTATTATCTTGTGATCCTCACAGCAACCCTGGGAGTTTATTATTCCTATTTTACACATGGGGAAACTGAGATAAACAAGTTAAGTGACTTTTCCAGAGTCTTACAGCCAGGTTCCAAGGCTAATTTTAACTCAGGTCTTCCTGTCTACAGGCCACTGTGTGGAGCATCCATTTATTTAAATTTCTGTAAAAGGTACAGTCTCATATCTTAATGAACAAAGCATTTATTAAGTGCTTACCATATTGTAGGTACTGCCGTAAACTCGGGATATATATATACAAGTAAGCAAGACAGCTCTTCAGGAAGCTTTGCATTCTATTGGGTGAAGGCAACACATGAAAGAAAGCCTTGGTGGGGGAGGCCTGATTCTGGGCCTGGGGAGATGAAGTTCACCTCTCAGTCCAGAGCCCCTGGGGTACAGCTCCTGCTCTGGAGGGAGGGGTATGAGGAGAATGGCTCAGAGTGCAGGTCTGCTTTGGAAATGACCAGGAAGTAAAGAGCTTTTTTGGGTGTGGTTTTGGTGGAGGGTGAGAACCTGGGGTGAAATGCAAGTGCCATTTAGACCATAATATTCTAAAACTTGGTGAAATGGTGGCTGTTCATTGTCTCCTAACTTACTTTGAGTTTTACAACGTAGAGAAAGTAGTGCTAACACAGAACGTAGGTGGTAGGAATCAGTGCTAATGCTAACGTTAGGAAAGTTTTAAATTTAATAGTCTTATACACGCATATATATGTGTGTGTATATATATATACATAATATGCATATAAAATAGTTTTTCTTAAAAAGCTTTACTCTTTTCTAATTCCCCTAGAATTAATGGTTATGTATGTGTATTTAATATATAAAATATAACACATGCATATATATTCTGATTTTTAATATCAGTTTTAGCTTTGAGCCAGTAGCTACCAAGTTACTTGGCTGGAAAGAAGGGAGACTACCCTCTTTGCAATCTCCTTAGAAAGAAAACAGGACTTTTGTTGTATAAGTAGTCAAAGGTATGTTTGATATTTTTATATAACCTGATAAGGTGATAGTGTAGAAAATAGGGTCTTCGAGGTGGAGAACTGCCCTCTTGGGCTTTGTTTGCATCTTAGTCACATAGACCCTCAAATGGAATGGAGCCAGGGATATTTGGAAGGAGTTGCGACCAGTAACCATGGTATTCAGTGTCATTCCTGGATTAACATCCAAAGTTACACACTTAATGACAGAAACTGCTAAAGGGAGAAATGTCAGGGTACGAAGAGCAATTAGGAGAAAAGAGATATATGGTGATTATAGTGAGTTGGAGTAGTAGATAGAGCTGGTCTCAAGTACTGGAATAGCTGAATTCAGTTCTAGCTTCTGACGTCTACTGCTGTATGAACGTGAGCAAGTCACTGAACATTAAGCAAAATCTCAAAGACTTGTTGTAATCTGTTTTAGTAGAAGGAATGTTCTTACCTGAGAGTCTGTGTGTCTATGAAATCACAAATGTCATCTCTATCTCAGTGTAGAAAACCTTCTGAATGTAGAGCTTTTGGGATGGAAGAAACACTATTATTATAACAGGTGAACTTTTCCCCTCAGCTATGACCTACGCTTATTCCTATTTTGAGAATTTGTTCCTGTAATCTCAGAATAGTTGACAGTGTAACCGTTGATTAAATATTAGGGAGTAATTAAATATAAAGGGTGGAAAGATGATCTACATTCTATAAATAATCTGAATAAATTATCTGAATAATATAAAAAGCTAAAAAATATTCTGAAAAACAATAAATATTTGAAATAATCCAAAGTAAGAATATGAAAAATCAGAAGTTTTAGATTTTCTTCTGTATTAACATTTACATTCTCTGTGACTGTGAACAAAGCTGTTCATTATTTAACATATTTATTTATTTGTGGAGGGAGGAGTATTAAAATGTTTGTTATTTAACGTTGCAAGTCATGTCTTGAATTTCCATATCCTTACAGGGTGTTTAGGGATAACCAGGGTGTCTTGCAAGGTACAAAACTGATATGGACATATACAAACTGCTGGAATGACAGCTTTATTCCTCTTAAATGCTGTATGTAAATTTATGAGGCTAATTAGATATAACATTAAGTTAGTATTTATAAGGGGATTAAAAACATATGTCCTTAGGGGATAAAGAGTAGTTAGTTGATCTGAAATGTCTCACTGAGAATTGTCAAAAATAATGATTGTGTAGTATTTTATTTTGAATGTTCTATACAGTCTGAAGAATTGTAAACTTTTTTAAAGTTATTTTCTGGTTGTCATTTCAGCTATGAAGTCTTACACTCCATTTTTCGTACTCCTGTGGAGTGCTATTGGACTAGCAAAGGCTGCCAAAATCGTCGTTGTGCCGCCAATTATGTTTGAAAGCCATATGTACATTTTCAAGACGTTGGCCTCAGCTTTACATGAGAGAGGCCACCAGACAGTGTTTCTCCTGTCTGAAGGCAGAGACATCATGCCATCTAATCATTACAGACTCCAGCGCTACCCAGGGATCTTTAACAGTACCACTTCAGATGCTTTCCTACAGTCCAAAATGCGGAATATTTTCTCTGGGAAACTTACGGTAATAGAACTGTTCGACATACTGGACCACTATTCTAAGAACTGTGAGAGGATGGTCGGCAACAGTGCTTTGATGCAGGGTCTGAAAGAAGAAAAATTTGATTTGCTGCTGGTGGACCCTAATGAGATGTGTGGATTTGTTATAGCTCATCTTTTAGGGGTGAAGTATGCAGTATTCTCCACAGGTCTTTGGTACCCTGCTGAAGTGGGGGCTCCCATGCCACTGTCTTATGTTCCAGAGTTTAACTCACTTCTCACGGATAATATGAACTTTCTGGACAGAATGAAAAATACTGGCGTTTACCTCATTTCCAGATTAGGGATCAGCTATCTGGTTCTTCCAAAATATGAAAGAATAATGCAAAAGTACAACTTGCTTCCGGGGAGATCCATGTATGATTTGGTTCAGGAGACCAGCCTGTGGATGCTGTGTACAGATGTGGCACTGGAGTTCCCAAGACCTACTCTACCTAATGTTGTTTACGTGGGAGGAATCCTGACCAAACCAGCCAACCCGCTACCAGAAGTAAGGTTTGCTGAATTCTACGGTAATTTTTTCATACTATAAAGGTCAAGTTTTTGAGGATTGGTGGAAGATTCTTAAAAATGTTTTCTGGACTGCTGTAACAGGAAATTGAGAGGGATAATTGTGATAGTAACCAATGGCAATCTCAGGAACAGGTATAGACAGCGTAGAGCTTGGCAGAGTCCACATAAGTGCCTTTATTCATGTTCCTATTCTGAATGAGGTACTTGTGTAATTTGAGGCTCTGCCATGTGCTGTATTGGCTGGGTCTCAGAAATGGAAGTCCTGGCCAAGTGAAAAGTCGTGTAATGAAAGGGGAATGTGGTAATTGGATGGATACTACTTAGAGGGGTGTGTGTATGTGTGTGTGTGTGTGTCTGTGTGCCTGTGTGTGTCTGTGTGCCTGTGTGTGTGTGCCTATGTCTGCAAGTCTGGGTGTGTGTCTGCGTGTGTGTGCGCATATCTGTGTGTCTGCCTGTGCATGCATGTGTATCTCTGTGTGTGCGTGTGTGTGCACATGTGCGTATGCATGTGACCCTGCTTGTGTGCTCCCTCAGATTCCCTCCCCCAACTCCAACCACAACTGGTCTCCAGTTATTATCCCCAAGCAACATTGCCCCCACTTTAAAAGTTGAGAGTAACATGATCCTAAGATTATGTTGACGGTTGCAGGAACTGTGGATTGGAGGAAGTGCAGACAGAAGGTAGGGAGGCCTATGATGAGGCTTTTTGTTATGGCCTGAGTTAGGGGGTGTGTGCAAGAGCTGTTGGACTCATAAGATGAGTCATCAGGACTTGGCAGCTGATTGTAGATGGGAGTTCAGGGGAGAGTTGAAAGCATCAAAGATAATGTCTCCTTCTCCCAGGTATCTGGGATTACCTTGATGCCTACTTTACTGGGAGATTTGGGTATGTGGAAGGGTTTAAATATAAGTACGATGTATCAAATTGCTTGCTTTCTCAGGGAGGTGGAAGGAGAAAGAAGGAGAGTATGGAACATAAAATTTAAATAAAAACTTGAGATTTTTGTTTACATATAATTAAAAAAATAAAAATTAAATGTTAAAAAAAAAATACAAGTTGTCCCTTGGCTGTCCAGGGTATTGCCATCTGGCTTTTGATGTTTTTGGAAATACAAAAATTAAATAAATATTTGTGACATTTAAGCAATATGTGAGACATATGAGAGTCTAGAACAATATAAAATCTGGAAATAATGCGTAGTGCTAATTCTGAATGCCATTCTTTTTGAAGAAACAACTGTTACATAGTTAAGCAAAGATGGCCCCCAGAAAATTTCATTACACAAGTAAAGGTGAAGAATCCACTCTTCTTCAAGGGAAGAGGCAGTTTGCTATAGTGGATAGAAAATGGGCCTCACTGTCAAGAAAATTCAAGTCCAAGTCCTTCCTCTAACATCTGGGACTCTGAGCAAGTCATTTTAAGCTCTCAGTGCCTCTGAGACACTATCAGAAGTGGAAGGTTGCAGAGTACTTTCTTGTCATAGGTACAAAAGAGGTATACTGGCAAATGTTGAATAGCTACCCTACTAGGGGAAAGTGTGTGTGTGTGTGTGTGTGTGTGTGTGTGTGTGTGTGTGTGTGTATGCATATGCTTGCAAGACATTTAAAAATGTACACAAGATATGCTTTTGAAGTTTGATTTGCATTTTTTCATTTTATCTCTTTCTTAATTGTAAACACTCCTCAAAACAAATCAATCCCTGATTTTTTTTTGAGAATTTTTGATTTCTGAAGTGTAAATGTGATGGGATGCTTGGGTACATGTTCTTGGGCCCCAATTCTAAAATCACATTTTTCTTTAAAAGTCACATATCTCTCTAGCCTCAAAACATTATCCCAGCCAGTTTCTCCCTAGCCCAAGAGCACAACCTGCCCCAGCAAAACTTTTACCTCTTTTCCTAGCAGCCAGGTGCACCTATAGACCTTAACTAGTCTGAACAAGCTGTGTACTGGCTAAATGAGCTATGTGCACCGGGTCATAAAGACATTTACTACTCACTGACCAATCATGTATTCTAGACTTAGACATATGTATACTCCCTTATGTTTATCTTGTCTAACAAGGCATTGATGAGAGCAGCCTGGTATTTCTGAGTCAATCCTGACCACTAGTTGACTTAGTGATGTTTCAAGCCTAAAGCCACACCTCCAGGCAGCCCCCCCGCTCCTTGGGCTATTTCCCAATGAACTCTGGGTAAAATACCTGATGCCAAAAGTGTATGTTCGTTTAAGAACTGATCACTCCTTAACCACTCCCTAATCCCACCCCAAAACACCTAGTTAGCATATTTGGCACATGCTGTACTGTAGAATATCCTATATAAACTTTAACTGTACCTCTCTAAGATTGCAGGTTCCCTAATAACTCTTGCCCGCTGAAAAGTGTAGTAAATCTTTATCTTGACCTCAACAATGCTTGGGTCCGTGAATTCCTTCCAGGCAACCTGCCCCTGGTACTCTGGTTTTGGTGGGGTTCTCAACCCCCTCCCCCACCCCCACCCCCACCCCCCATCAAATGTTTACTGAAATTTTACAGTTGTCTCTCTTGAGTAGGTTCAAGCTGGCTCAAGCTTGTAGGAGTAAATTTTGGCAAAAAGATCATCCTCAGCTTGATGGAGCATATATTTTATTTGGGATGGAATTTGACTATGAAATGTTTTTCAAGGGAATATAATACAAGGCAAGATGATGGGACTTCGTGGGAGGAGATCTGTCCATTATTGTAGGATGATTTGATTGCCAGGAGTCCAGTCAGCTAGGTGAATCAGACATCTTGGAAGGTCACACTTGAATTGTGCTGTGGAAGAAAAAAGATTTTGAAAGATTAAGTTTAGAGAGAAGTGAATTAAATTTTTAGAAAATGTAGAGTTAAAATGTATAGAGTTTAGAAATAGCATATTCAATTCTGGGAACAGCTAATATATATAACTAATTGATAAAACATTTCTTGTTTACTCTCTGCCAGGCATTGTGTTTAGTGTTGGGGATACAGATTTAAGGAAGCAGGACAGTCAGTGTACAAGGGATTGATGAGTGAACAAGTGGTGGAGATGTGGAGATGATGAATATGTACTAGTTTTGTTTTAGAAATGTCCCAGTGAAATGGAAGAAGGATATTGTTCTTTATCTTAAGAATACAGCTGCATCAGGAGAATATTACATTTGTTTGCTTGTTCTTTTGAAAGCATGGGTTGGACTTGAACATATTTGTGGGCAGTGGAGAAGGAGCCAGCCCTTTGAGAGAGGAGCCCTCAGTAGGGTAGTGCTGAGGTTTCAAACTCATGGCCAGAGGGCTACAGGAAACTTGGAAAACTCCCAAGGGAAGTTTGAACCAGATTAAAATGTAATTAGGAAAAAAAAATACAAAAAAAAAACCAAATGAAAAATAATACAGTACAACATGGGTAATGTTAATTTATGGTTTGCTAAATCAGTAAGGGACTGTAGGGATACGTTTCAATTTGAGTTTGACACCTCCAGTGTAGACAGCACACTGTTCTGAGTCAAAGTTTCAAATTCTGGCATTGCCTTTTCTCCCTTTTCAGCTTTCAAATGCATGGGTTTTACCAAATGTTCTTTAAGGCCCCTTCTAGCCCTCAAAGTATAATTCTGTGACACTTAGGTGGGTTCCAGAATGAGAGAACTACCAGATCTGAGAGGTAAAATAATTAGAAGAATGAGGATAATTCAGTCAATCTTCATGAGTTAATAATCAAACTTACTTGTTGGAGCTAAGTCTACCCTGTTACTGTTCCATATCCAAGACAATTTTTATGTTTTAATATAGTGAAACTGCCAACCTGAGTTTCATCATTGGGAAGTTCCTCTTATCAGTGAAACCTCAGGTCTCTGTGATTAGAATGCAAGGCTTGACGAGTTTCATTATATATCCTATTTTTGTAACTTGAAGAAATCATTATTTGTTACAGATAATGAAACTTAAGTATTTCTGTGCTAGGGCAGATACATAACCCCAGAAGTTCCATGTTTGTTACCAACAGCAACCAAAAAGGATTGCATGGCGAAGCCATGGCTTTTCTCTCCAAGATAGCCTAGAACAGAAATCTGTAATTTTTGTAGGGTAAAACCTTTGGACCCCTTTCTGAGAATAATGTTTTTAAATGTATAAAATAAAAAAGGATAACTAATTATGTTGAAATAGTCTTATCAGAATATTCTTAAAAACAAATTCACAACTCAGTTCTCCAGATTAAGAACCCCTGTCCTAGAGATCTGGTTTACGTTAGTTTATTTTAATAACCATTTATGGGTCTCCTATTCATGAACCTGTTGTGAAATAATAAATTTCAGTTTAATTTAATTTATTAACTTTGTGGAGCACTGGCCTAAGTGCCAAGACAAAAAGCTGACCCTGTCTTCCAGAAGATTACATTCTAATTGAGGTAACCATCTGACAGTAATTCAAATGAGGCTTTGTTGTATTCAGTTTTGTTAAGATGGGAAATTGGAAATTAGTTGTACTATATTTGGGGTGGACTTTGGTGTCCTTGGCATCATAACTGTTAATGAACTAAATGCCATTTGAAGATTATTTGAGGGAACTTAGTGTCTTTTGGTTAGGGATCATATTTAGGGTAGACAAAACGATAACTTCAGGTTACTTAAAAGAGTTAATATAAAGAGTTATTATTAAGAAGTTATTACATAGAAGTTATTTTATAGAAGTCAATAAAAATTCATTAAGTACCTTCTCCATGCCAGGCACTGTGCTAAGGATTAGGGGTACAAAGAAAGACAAAAGGACAGTCCCTGGCCCTGAGGATCTCACCGCTTAGAAGGATCAGATTTCTTTCAGTTTCTGACTGTCCAACTAGGACCATTAGGTAGCCGTTAAAATAGAGATGAAGATTTCTACTCAATAAGGGAAAGCTTCCTAACAATTAGAAGTATCCCAAACTGCAGTGAATGCACTCTACCAGAAAGCTAAGACTTCTTTGAGGTCTTTAACCTAAAATGAGATTATCACTTATCAGGGATGCTCCAGATAAGGATTTGTGCATTAGCTCAAGGTTGAACCTGGTACAGTGGAAAGAACTTGGGATTTGGAGTTTTTTTGGGTTTGGGTGGGTACCCTACTTAGTCATGTGACCTTTGGCAAATGACTTTACTCTTCTGGACCTTGGTTTCTCATTTGTAAATCAAGAAAGTCAGACTGGATGATCTCTGAGATCCATACCAAATTTAAGTCTGATCCTATGAAACATCCAGAGAGTCAAGAATTCAGATAGAAAATTGAGCACAGTGCTTTTGAGTCCAAAAAGAGCTGATTTGCTAGCACAGCTGATCTGAGAAAAGAAGACCTTATTGATCGAGACTGCTCCATTTCTAAATTATTGTACAGAATTCTCAGTCTCTAATATGATTTTATGGAATTTAAAGATGAAGACATGAATGTAACACATTCTATCTAAGCCACTCAATTGAAAGCCTCATTTTTTCCCCATGTTCTCTTTTCTAATACATATTTCCTTCCCATCCCCCATCTAGAACCTCCTGATACCACCTTATTGATAATGCAAAGCTGTACCTTCCTGCTTGGCAATATTACTAAACAGTATTTGCTAAATGTCCTCATCTCTATATACCTCCTGGTCTTTTAATGATTAAGCAGAAATGCTGTATGGTCTGTGGGAGCCTATGATTATGATATAACCTCACAAAGTTCTCTCTGGTTGAAAAAGATTCTGACTTTTATTTTGACTGCACAGAGACCAGAATTGAAGGTTTAAGTTGCTGAAGTGGTTGAAATTTCTCCAGGTCCTGTTACTCAAATGAGGTTGTATTTGTACAGCATTGTGCCTGTCATGTAGTAGGTATCTTATAAATGCTCATTCCCTTTCCTTCTTTCCTCTTATTTGGTTTTTCTGAAATTAATTTATTGGTAATGTACATTCGTACCTTTTGCTAATAAGTTTTGTTATGAATGAACTTGGCAGATTTTACAGTAATGCCAAAGGGTTTTTGGGGATTTGTTTTTCTTTCTGCTTTTCCATATGGGGGTCAGGAGGAAACAAGGAGGTTGATAAGTACATGGAAGCCCTGTGCACCTGAGGTATACTCTACCAAATAGGGAGAAAGACCTTGGAAGGTGGGTGCTGAAGACAAGCTTGATCTTCATAGTTTTAGTGGATGCTGGCCATGTTGAAGGGTGTGATAAGTCAGCTGGCCGAACTGTACTACGTTCCTCAGGATTGCTCAAACTTTTGTTTCTGACTGATAAGACAATGGAGGCATTTTTCTTTATCAGGGTCAGTGGTATATGCTTTTACCTAATACTAAGCCTTTGGGTTGGACTAAGTGATTTCTAAGGACTGTGGCTGCCCTGAATTCATTGATTCTCTGATTTGCCCATTTGTTCCAGCCTTTCTGCATATGTGGCTTTACAAGGCCAACTCCTTGCCTACTCAGGCTCTCCATCCCTGCCTAGCAGAAGATAACGGAATGATGTTTTTTGTCAAGGTGATGGCAGCAGTGGTAGAGACTGGCCACTGGGAGACTGTGAAGTCATGTTTGCCTGTTCTACTCTTGCTCTGGCTGTTATCTGTCTCATTATGCCATTTATAGTCATTAGATGGGTGATTGTGGCTCCAAAACTAATAAAACAATCCTTTGCTTTCCTTCCTCTTCTCTCGTTATTCTTACTAATAACCACTTCAGCAGGATGTAATACCATAACTCATGTAGCGCAGCAGTCATCATAGGCAAGACTTCCCAGAAATCTCTTACAAGGAGATCCTTGAATCTCAATATATCAGTATAAAATAACAGTACAGCTCAGCTGGGATAAAGTACGAAGTCTGGGGAATAGAGAGATAGTAGATAGTCCATGGGCCTTGCCTTTAAAGAGTTTATTATCAGCATTATCAGTTTCTATAAAAGTGGTCAAAGATTATTAGTTTACAATTTGCTGTCTTTAAAGTACTATTGAATTTTGGAAGTGTGTGTGATGGAGCAGGAATCTTAGTCACTAGGTCCCCACCTGTCTTTGGAAATGTACTCAATATTGGCTTCCTGGAAGGAAGGCTAAGTGATAGCCTTGAGGGCAATAGCTATATCCTTCTATATGAATGGAAATTTTCTAGGAGATCCTGTCTTGATAATAAGCTCCTAGTGTCCTCTAAACTATCACAGGTATTGATTTTAAGTAGTTCAGTGCAGCCTTGGAGTCAAAAAGACCTGGATTCAAATCCAGTCTCTCACACAAAATGATTGTGTGAATCTGGATGGGTTCCTGAGGAGTGCCCTAGGCAACTTCTTTTAGAATGTAAGTTTCCGAGGAGCTGTTGGGTTCAGCTTGTGGAAGAGATTTCAGTACTGGGAGTAGACCCTCATTCCCCCCACCTCCCTCACAAAAAATTCCCCAAGAGGACTCACTTATTACTAGGTTGTCTTTTAACTAGGGATGTCTGTCTTTGGCTAAAATGTTAACCAAATATTAATGTTTTGGTTAATATGTTAATGAGTTCTGGTGCTGGTGGGTGTAAATAGTAGAAATGTGTTTCCTCACCTGAGCAAGGGACACAGAGTAGTCCCTAGGATTTAAGACTGGGTAATTATAGTAAATGATGACTAATGATACTCTATTGTTAATTTCCCTACAGAGGATGGTTAGCATTTTAAAACTTTAAAATCAGAATATTAGCATCAACACCAATTAACCTGTGACTGGATAACATAATTACCAGCAACAAATATACAATCCACATCTAAGTTAACAAGCTTTTATTAAGCAGTTACTGTATTTTCCACAAGCTATCCTGCTGTTCAGGGAAGCTAAGAGGAGCTTGGTTAGTTACTCCAAAGGATGCTGAATTCCTTCTTCTGAGAGATATTTTTTGGATTTTTCCAGGAGATACTTCTGGTCAGCTTGGGAGCTGGTAAAGGTTCTCCTGGGAAACATAGACTGAATAGATTACATGGAAATATTTACTCAGTTTCTGGGAAATGTATGATTAATTTCTCAAGTGAATTTTTTTTTTCAGAAGGTATAGTGAGTTTTTTGTTTGTTTTTAATAAGATTCTGGACAGTTCCTCCTTCTAGAGCCCAGGTATTTTGGCATTATTTTATTTCATCCTGAAGTTTATGATTCAGGTAGTGAGAAAGGAGACACTGTCCCCAAAGCCTGACATGCTCTAGCACCATTATGCCAGGTGTCTGAAAGTGGTGACTTCACATGGGGACCAGGAGATTCAAGAAAACATTATTAGTGAAGTTTGTCTTTTACCCGTAGAATTTAATATCTATATTCTTACAGACTAAAACATTGGCAGACAAGTAATGACAAATAATCTGATGAATATCATAAATAAAATGTTGATTATGACATTTTTGTCACTGATTTTTAAGGCAGACATCATCCAGTTATCATTCAATTCTGTTTCCCAAGTCCTCTTTTATCTACAGTTTCAGCACAAATTTACAGAAGGGAAAAAAAAAGGTAGAAGATCATATCATGGTCAAATAGAATTGTCCTCATTACCTGAAGTGTGTGTATGTGTTATATATACACGTATATTTCATAGAAAATTAAGTGGGATAATTTTCCCAGTGAATTGTTTAAACAGTCCACAGGATATTTGGATAACAGCTTTAATTTTGAAAGCTTAATTCTCCTCTATTGGTTCTGAAATCACTATTCAGATTTTCCCCTCTAATTAAAATTATATCATTGGAAATCATAAATAAGATTTTGGTGTCTTTTTCAACATTCCTCAAATAGGAAGCATCATTGTTAATACACTGCAAATATCATTCATCTCTCAGCTGTATTCTTGTGAATGTGTGATTGTTCATGACCAAATTCAGAGAAGATATATTGATAACAGTTTACTTTAGACAGCTGAGCAAGGAAAACCTTGAAAAGTTTTACACTCAATTATGTTTGTATTTGTGCATTTTTGTTTGTGTGGGGGGGAGATCAGTATTAGGCACCACTGGTTACTGCCAGCTGAGGCTTCACACTGAGGCCACAGCTGTGCATTTAGTTTTTAGCCATGCTAAGAATAGCTAATTAGGAAAACCAAACAGAACAAAGCTCACATAGTAGCATTGGTACAATACCATTTTTGTTAGCAAATCATCAAGGAGAAATTATTTTTCCATATATTAGTGCCTTTAGTAATGAACACTTGTACTAAGAGTACAAAACAGGCAGATGTTAGGAAAGTGCTATCTTTTCAATAACAAGTCTTTCTTCAAAATCCATAAATTCACAGCTAGCCTTGGGCAGAATCAGGAAATTTGTCCGTAGTCTTGCCTACTTTTCCTTTTCTCCTTCTTTCTAATTCGGATGCCCCTTCCATCTACCCCATACTTTCGTTTTGACCTCCTCCACTATTTTAGCAGCCTGTCTGATCTCTACTTTGCTTATGCCCCCAAATTATTTCTACTTTATCAAAATTCCTGTTCCTCAAGTGTTCAAACTTGTCAACTAGCTGTCACACAGAGGGGCTGCTCATCAGCTTATGCAGGTAGAAGCATTCATGATGTATTTACTCTAATGGCATCAAAATCTAAATATAGGAATTTGAGGCAATGAGTACAACTGTTGGGGAAACACAGGGGAACATTTTGGCTCCTTTTCAAATTGAAGGATATAGGCCTATTCATAAAGCCAGCACTGTCGGCATATATTTAGTGCATATAGTGATTTCTTGAGCCATATATTTAAAAGACCACCTGGCTACAAGTCTCAGGAAACCTAGGTTCTTGTAATTTCCCTTGCTACTAATTAGAGTAAGTACCAGCTTAATTTTTCAGAAGTTAACTCTTCAGGCAACCTCTCTGGAGCACAGCTGAGAACCAGTAGCAGAAAAATCTCTCAAGAGTTCCCTAAGTATATGTCCCAAAGCTCATGTACTCTCTTTATGAGAAGCCCTCAGACTGTCACACTCAAAACTCATGAACAGTAGCAAATGAGGAGGGGTAAGAAGGGCTATTGGAACTTTAGGAAGGGGAAAAAAAAGCACATGATTTCTGGGCAGTGATTCTTAACTTTTTTTTAGTTTGAAGATGCTTCTGTAATGCTAGCAAATTTCTAAAACCATGACCTACCTGATAGTAGTTGTACTATCTGTAGGGATTGATTGAGAAAATACAGAGTGGCCAGAGCTATGATGAAATCAATGGAGAATGAGACTTGATCTATAGTTTCAGTAGTATAGGGTGGGGTGGGGAACCTGTGGCTTCCAGGGCACTTGTGGCCCTCTAGGTCCTCAAGTGCATCCCTTGGACTGAATTCAAACTTCACAGAACAAATCACTAAACAACACATTCTACCATGTTTGTGTGTTTTAAATGCATTTCATCCCAGTAGTCATTCATGAACAGAGAAGTATGCATCAGCCACTGAAGTATGTGCTAGAGGTTCAGAAACAAAGCAAGAAAACAATCCAAATAATTCCTACCTTCATGGAGGCTGCATGATGAAGAGACTGCACCCTGCATCAGTGTATAGTTTTCTGGTATTCTGAAAATACGTTTCTAGTAGAAGAAGATAAAGATTTTTCAAACTAGGCTCTTTCCCTGGCAGACCCGAGGCTTATTTCTTTCAGGAAAGGAAGGTTTCAGAGGATGCAAAGGTTGGCGGCTTATCTTTTGAACATTAGTAGAGGGCAAGTTAGGAATTTTCAAAGGAAGATGAGTCAGTAAACTATTTGTTGTCTCTAATAGTGCCATCTGCATTAGTCTGGCCTTGCCTTCAACAGTCAAATTCTTTGGCATGTGTGTCTTAGGAGGAAAGGTAGAATTTCTAAGCAGGGCCTGACCTCATTGTCTACACATTTATTCCTCTGGCATATGCAAGTTGTGTTTCCTATTTTGAAATTAATATTAATAAAGAGATAACATTTATACAGCTCAAGTCACACTTATTCACATTTTGTTTCATGCCAAGCTAGTAGTTCTGTCCCTATAAAGGTGCTGGATAAATAGCTCTGTATTAGAGATATTAACAGGACCAGCGGAGTACAACAGAACTTAAAATCCTGATCCTAGGTAGAGGCATTCCTTATCCAGGGCTTCTCATGGCTAGGTAACAAAGTATGTTACACTAAAACTTCGCTATTTGCTTTGCTGTTCTCAGGGACTTAGTTTCTTATAACAAGATTTTCTTGGTACCGAATTCCACTTTCCTGATTGTCAAACAATTGTCAGAACACTTTTCTTTAATAATTTCAACAAATGTTACCCAGTTGAATCATTCAGAAAAAAATAATTTGTTTCTAAAAATAAATTGATTTTAGAGTGATGATTTCTGGTCATCAAAATGGAGTTATCAAGTATCTTGGGTTTTAGTCCTCTGTAGGCCAATTTTAAATATACCAAACAGTACCCCCCCACCCTCCCCACCCCTTTTCTTTAATAGTTCCTTCTCTAATAATGAAGTTTCTTTTTGGGCTTTGTAATAATTCTCATTTGGAAAGATCTTCTTGACTTTTTTCTTTTTTTTCTTTTTTTATGGTTTTTTAAAAATTTATTTATTTTTAGATTATGACATTCATTTCCACAAAATTTTGAGTTCCAATTTTTCTCCCCTCTCCCCACCCCATAACACTTGCATTCTGATTACCCCTTCTCTCTATGTGTCCTCCATTCTATCATACCTCTGCCTTCCCTTATCCCCATCTTCTGTCTTTTCTTGCAGGGCAAGATGGATTTCTATACCCCATTACCTGCATTTCTTATTTCCCAGTTATATGCAATAACAATTCTCAACATTCATTTCTACTACTTTGAATTCCAACTTCTCTCCCTCCCTCCCCACCCATCCCCACTGAGAAGGCAAGCAATTCAATACAGGCTGTATACGTGTCGTTTTGCAAAAGACTTCCGTAATAGTCATGGTGTGTAAGATTGACTGTATTTTCCTACATCCTGTCCTGTCCCCCCTTTATTCTGTTCTCTCATTTGACCTTGTCCCTTCCCAAAAGTGTTTGCTTCTAGTTACTCACTTCCCCCATTTGCCCTCCCTTCTGTCATTCCCCTCACCCCACTTGTCCTCTCCTCCCATACTTTCCTGTAGTGAAAGATAGATTTTCATACCAAATTGAGTGTGCATGTTATTCCCTCCTTAAGCCAAATGTGATGAGAATAAGCTTCACTTTTCCCCTCTCACTTCCTCCCTTTTCTCCTCCATTGAAAAAGATTTTTTTATCTCTTTTATGAGTGATAATTTGCCATGTTCCATTTCTCCCTTTCTCCTCCCAATATATTCCTCTCTCAACCCTTAATTTTATTTATTTTTTTATAGATATCATCCCTTCTGATTCAACTCAACCTGTGCTCTCTGTCTATATATGTGTGTGTATGTGTGTAATCCCTTCACCTATATGTTACCTTATCTGATCCTTATAGTTAACCCTAGAAGATAGGTGCTATTATCACCCCCATTTTATAGGTTCTGGAAACTGAGGCTAAGAATGATTAATTAAATGACTTGCTCAGGATCATACAGCTTCTAAGCTTCTGAGGCAGGTTTTGAATTCAGGTCTTTGTGACTCCCAAACCTAGCTCCAACTACTCAGCCACCTAGCTGCCTAGGTTGAAAGCAAATTCTTAAGCCCTGACTTCTAAAGTTTTATTTTCTAGTCAGTCAGGGTCAAATTTAAATTGTTATGAACACCAGGTTGTTAATTTTTATACTATCAGCTCTAGGCTTTTTTGGAATCTTATTATCATTGAGATTGAGGAAGTGAGTATTAGTGGTTTGAAATGGTGTACTATGAATTTTAGAGTAGTTTTATGCTTCTCACAAAATGACATTCCATGGGGATTGAGTCACTGCCAATTGGAGATCAGTCAGAAATGGAGATAAAACACCCCCTAAATAATAATGTAAATGGATAGGAAAATAGATACGGAGCTTTTCAGGAAGATTTTTTTCCTTTTATAATGTATTTTTACTTTTCAGCATTCACTTTCATAAGATTTTGAGTTTTAAAATTTCTCCACCTCTCTCTCTCCTCCCCCTCCCCAAGATGGTGTACAATCTGATATAGGCTCCACTTAACATATTCATATTAAACATCTTTTTGCATTAGTTATGATGTAAAGAAGAATTTAAACTAATGGAAGGAACCATGAGAAAGAAGAAACAAAATAAAACAACAAAGAAAAGGAGAGCAAATAGTCTGCTTCCCTCTGCGTTCCTTCTCTGGATGTTGATGGCATTTTCCATCATGAGTCTTGGAATTGTCTTAGATCCTTGCATTGCTGAAAACTAAGTGTCAAAGTCAGTCACTGCACACTGTGGCTGTGTTCTCCTGGTTCTGCTCACCTTACTCAGCGTCAGTTCATGTAAGTCCAGGTTTTTCTGAAGTTTGCCTGTTCATCATTTCTCATAGCTCTCAGGATGATTTTTTTCTTTTTCCTTTTATTTTTTAAATAAAGGAGGATATGGCCTGTGCTGAAAATGGAAGAAAGTGTTCCCTACCTTGTTCTACTATGACTCTTTTTTCCACCACCTTTCTTGGCCCTGAGTATCTTTAAACTCTTTCTTATACGTGGACCACAAGTTCACTTTATTTATTCTTAGTTCATTGAGTCATTGTTTACCTGAATACTCACTGACTGCCCCTTCATTAGAATCTCAGTATTAGATTTTAGTGTAACATGAGATAACCTTAGACTTTCCTTGTATGAGTCCCATGATGCCTCTGTAACGTGGTTAAGTACTTCATTGCTGATGGGGTCACGTATAGGTTCTTGGGTAGGCTTTACACTGATGTAGATCATCTAAGGAAAAATAAAGATCTCACAAAGGGGAAGTCATATGTATGGAGCTGGAAGGTTAAGTGACTTGCCCAGGGTCACACAGCTAGTAAGTGTCTGAGGCCAGAATTGAACTCAGAAAGATGAGTCTTCTTGACTTGAGGCCCAGCACTCTATCCACTGTACTACCTAGCTGCATGTGTGTGTGTGTGTGTGTGTCTGTCTGTCTATCTTATCTATCTGCCTACCTCTCAGTCATCTTATTTGATCCTCACAACTACCCTCTAAAGGTAGATGCTGTTATTATCACCAGAAGAAAGCGAAGCAGGGAACATAAGTGTCTTATCCAGGGTCCTACAGTTAGAAAGTTTCCAAGGCTTCATTCAGACTTAGGTCGTCCTGACCCCCGAATCCACTGCTCCTCCAACTACTTGTCCAAGGTCACCCAGATTATAAGTTGCAGAGGGCAAAATTAAAACTTGGGCTCCAGCACACTTTCTGCTTTCTGGAGTAAAAAGGAATTTTATCATTTTTACCCTGGGGAATCAGCCGTGTTATTGAAGTGATAAATGGAACTCGGATAAAAATCACTTCATAGCATAATGTTCTATAAACATTCAAAAATAATTTGGCTTGAGGGATTTTTAAAGTGTAGGAGTTTTAATTTCCTAGATTATGTTTCTCATCTTCTTTTGTAATAAGGGAAGTACTTATAAAAAATATCGTCAGTCTTGCTCTGCACACATTAAGAAAGATACATGAGTCACTCAATCAGTAAGGATTTATTAAGCAATTTCTGTGTGCCAGGTATTCTGGTAAGGGCTAGGAATACAATTACAAGCATAAAGAAGAAGATAGTTCTTGCCCTCAAGGGGCTTACCTTTTAATGGAAGACAGAACATAAAAAGTAGATGGAAATTGGGGAAGAGGGGAAATGAAAAGAATCCAGAATGTTTCCTGGAGAGAAATGGAAGACCTGGCTGGCTTGGTCACAGTCCTTAACAGAAGTAGTGGGAGGAGCCATCCAATCAGAGGGAAATATCCAAGCATGGAAGATAATTCCAGTGTGTGAAGTTCAAGACTGGAGTGAGCCTCCAGGGTGAAGAGTTGTCTGGGACATGTTGAAGAAAACCCAGGGGGGAACCTGGGAAGGAATGAAATTGAGAAAGATCTGATATATTAATCTCTATAAAAAACTGTAAAAGGAGGAACACACACCAGAGAACTCATTGAACAACAAACACCAGGGGACACATGCTGGGTAGAGAAGTAAAGATCCCCTCCTCAGTGGTCCTCGACTAGGTAAGTCACTTAACTTATCTGGTCCTTACTTCTTTCATTTGTAAAAACTGGGGGATTGTACTGGATTATCTCTAAGGGTCTAATCTCTCAAACCTGGGAATCTGAGGCTGTTGTAGTTATGATAGAAGAAGAGGTGAGGATTAGATATCATGGTGTTGTCAAAATGGAGCCGGTTATGTGAATGAGAATAGGAATGCACTGAGACTTTCTTTCAAATGTGGATGTCCATCTATTGGGTAGTACTTTTCTGGAATAATTTTAAGTGTGGGAGCTTTCTGTTGGATTATCCTTTCCTGGTATACTTTCAAATGTGGGAACCTTTTTATTGGTAGTACTTTACTAGAATATTTTTTCAAGTGTGGAACCCCTTCTACTGGATAGTATTTTATTAGAATACTTTCAAATATGGGAGCCCTTATGTTGGGTTGTCCTTTACTGGAATACTTTCAGGGGGCCCTTCAACCTGATCAGTCTGTGTAAACCCCTCTGCTCAGATGCGCTCTACCATTTTGTTTCCTCCATTCTATAAGAAGCATTTATCCCTAGCCTTTTCCCCCATGGACCTCTTTGTCAAGTTGGTGAAGCCTATTCTGACCCTTTCTTTACCACAGAATATTTTAATGGACAAAATTAAATACATAGGATCACAAAGGAAACCAATTGTATTGAAAATTATCAAAATATATTATGGGGAAAAAAATTCATATACCCCCAAGTTAAAGAATTTGGCTTAGAATTTATACCAGCTCTCAGAATCTCTGTGACACCAAGCAAGTTTATTAAAAAGAAACTTTTCTTTTTAAGTGCAGCTAAATGGCACAGTGGATAGGGCACTGAGCCTGCAGTCAGACAAGTTCAAATCCAGCTTCAGACACTGCCTAGCTGTGTGACCTTCACCAAGTCACTTAACCCTGTCAGCCTAAGGTTCCTCATCTGTAAAATGAACTGGAGAAGAAAATGGCAAGAAAATCCTAAATGGGGTCCCAAAGAATCAGACACAACTGAAATGACTGAACTATACAGTTATGAACAGTCTCTAGCATTTAGATTCTCTGTCTCTTTATATTCATTTAAGTTGTAGATAATTGGGTGGGGACATACTGATACTTCTTTTTCTTGTGGTATAGTCTAAATACCTTAAGGGCAGAGACTGGTTTTCAAATTGTTTTGCCTCACTCTTTACTGGGCCCAGCGCCTTGCAGTCACTGCTCTTGAGGAGTGGAATTAAATCGAATTTTTGGTTTACATTTACTTCAATAGTTTGTTTATTTTTCTTTAAGAGACCAAAAGGTTAGTTATAGGAGAAATGGGGGGGGGGGGGTAGAATCAGTTGATTCAAAAGGAATTTATATTTCTATTGATCTTTTAAAAATGACCTCTTCCAAAAAAGAGGTGTGGATTCTTGCCTTGAGTCCTTTAGCATTATGTATATATTAGCTTCTCAAAATCACAACTACTTAGCAACACAAAAACAAAAGGGGTGTGTGTGTGTGTGGTTCTCCCAAAAATATATTGAGATTTGTTTGAAGCTTTGGAAGAAGAAAGGTGTTTCTTTTTTTTACTTTCTTTTTGAGCCTTTGGATTGTTTTTTGGTCCTGTTAATGCCTGTGCTGGGAAGTGAGAATGTGGAGGCTGAGGTCCCTGGCTGTAGATGGGCAGTCACCCTTCTCTCCAGCTTTTCCCACTTACATTGAGTTAGGAAAACAGGACTTTCGGATGAATGAGCAGAGTTGGACATGCCACGGCACGTATGGCTTCTGGTTGATTAGGAATTTCCATGTCACAAGAACTAGAAAGGAAATGATATTTTTATAACTTTTCATTCTTGTGGAGACCCCGGAGATTTGGAATACTGACTCCTGAGTATGTAAATAGTCACAGCTGCTTGGATCATAGGACTTCAGACTGGCAGTCAGGACCTTGAATGAATTTTGCTTAGGCAGATCAAAGCAGGGGAGGGGGTTTGGGGAGGGGATGGAGGTAAGAGGTTGTTTGAGTCTCCCATTGGTGCAAATGGAGAAGAATGTCTGAAGCTTAGAAAGGGGGAGGGGCAGCAGGACTGCAGCACCACATTTTCCTAGCTTGAGTCAATGAAACTTGGCACTTTGGTAGCTTCTTTTATTCTAAAGACTTTAAATAGTTCAGAGAAAAAGGTTGTTTTATGTTTTAAGAAGAGTTTTAAGAGGAAAAGCAATTAACAATGCTGGGACAAGATTCTTCACACTTTCTTAAAGTCATTGAGTTCAGGGATTCTTGATATTTGTGTGTCATGGATCTCTTCAGACTTCTGCTGAAGCCTCTGGATCCCCTTCTCAGAGTGATTTTTTAAAAGCACAAAAGAAGATATATATATTATAAAGGAAACTTAATCATATCAAAATATATTTATCGAAAAAAAATTTTAAAGGCCCCAGGTCCCAGGTTATAAACCTCTGATTTGGTTCAACACTTTGATTTTACAGATCAAGAAGCTTGAAAATGACATAAGTAATAAGGATCAGAGGTGGGATTTGAATCCAGATCCTCTGACTGTCCAGGCACTGTTCTTTCTACTGTACCACAGTGACTTTTATAATACTTTTCTGATTTGCCAAAAGCACTCTACATGTCACTTTATTTTACACTGGAGAAATGATAATAGTGCTTTATGTAGTAAATATATGTATGTTTGTTTATATGTATGTGTGTCTACATGTATGTGCATATGTACATATAGATATATAGGTGTTTGTATGTGGATTATGTATATGTATATATATGGGTGTGTATTATATATGTATAGTATGTGTGTATATGTAAACAGTGCTTTCAGGTTTTTAAAGCTTGTTACAAAATCCCCATTGTACAGATGGGGAAACTGAGGCAGATGGCAATTAAGTAACTTTCCCAGGATCACACAGCTAGTGAGTGAATATCTAAGACTAGATTTGAAGTTAGGGCTCTTCTTTTCTAGGTTCAGTTCTGTATTCACGGTAATACATTACTCACTGCCTAAAGGCTTGAAATTTGGTAAAAGCTGCAAGTATAAGTTAGCAGAGAGAAATATCCTGCATAAGAAAAATATCCGGTAACTGTTCACCTTCCTGGAGCCCTTCTGAGTTGTGGCCTCCAAATTCAGCTGGTTATTAGCTGACCTCTTTGACTGTTCTCTGCCTCACCCCTAGCCTGAGCCCTGACCCAGGCTGGGAGAAATCAGATTGCACCCTGGTTTGAGACTTAGAGTTTGAATTTAAGAGGCATGATAGTGTTAGTGAGAAGGGCACAGAATCCAGTAGTAGACTGCTTATTTACTTCACTTTAAAAAAAAAGCTTGCATATCCTGTTATCGTTTGCTCTTCTGTTTAACTTATGAGTCAATAAACAAGGACACACAAATATTTGCTTTTTACACTCTTATACTGTGAAGGTCCTTGAGGGCAGGGGACCGTTTTTCATTTTGTTTTTGTATACTTTATACCCGGCAGATTGCACACCCTTGCTGAATCCATATAAAGTCCTTTGAATCAATTTCGTAGCTTTTATTTACTTCAAAAGTTGTTTTTGTTTTTTTTTTATAATTCTTTCAAGAAAATAAGGGACATATTACAGGTCAGGGAAGAAAGGCAGAATTCATGGATTCATAGGTAATTGTATTTCTATTAAACTTCAAGAAATCTAAGGGAATCATGGTTTGAGTCTCAAGAGTTCTCTCTGGTCCATATGAGCAACTCTGACTGAACTGGTTAATTTAAGGAAATCTCTTCTGGACTTCATTTCTAAAAAGTGAAAGGTTTTGAAGACTAAATAACCTAAAAACAGAAATTCTTAATTTAGAATGTTATTTTTTTTTAAATTTAATAACTATTTCAATATAATTAGTTTCCTTTGTAATATGTTTTTTAAAATGCATTTAAAAACGTTATTCTGAGAAGGGTTTATTCCATATAATTAAAGAGTTGACGGAAAAAAGGTTAAAAGCCTCAGGTCTAAACATTCCTAGTTTTAAATCCTGTGACAGAATTTTACCAGTCTATTTCCATTGCCCACTATCCTTCTTTTAGCCCTTCTCACTTCACCCTACAGTTACTGAAACAGTCTCCTCAGTGATCTTCCTGTTGGCATTTTTATTTCAATCTTTCTTTCAACCTACTACCACAGTTGGATTAATATTCCTAAAAGACTGCTTTCATCAGTCAGTAAACAAGTACCCAATTTGTGCCAAACATTGTATTAAGAACTAGAGATACAAAGGTAAAACCTCTACCCTCAAGGAACTATGTTCTATCTAAGGAGATTTTATGTACTCATAAAAGTGTACGGAGAATAAATACAAAATGAATGTTAGCAGGCGTTGGATCAGGAGTGTTTCCTCCTGATCTGATAAATTTTTAAACTTCTCCTGAGATGGAGAGGGTTGAATGAAATGAAAGCATCTTCAACAAAATCCATTCAAAGGAAAAACATTAAACATTGGGACAAATTGTGAAGCAAGATGACATAGTAGTGTTTGTCTTCCAGTACCTGCTTGATCTTGGAAAGACTCCCAGAATGTTAGAACTGGGAGGAACCTTAGAAGACCTTAATTCCACCCCCTTCATTTTGTAGATAAGAAAACTGAGGCCCAGAGTGTGTGCCCAAGATCACTGTTGATGGTGAATGAGCATTTGCATCAGGTCTTTGGAAATGTCACTTAACCAAGTGCCTTTAGTAAAGATTTTCTTAGGTGCAAGATCCAAAAACTTTTTTTAAGGCTCTATCAGTATGATTAAATATTGATTATTCATCGATAAATTCGCTCTGACTTTGAAAAACTCTTTATAATCTCTTTCCTACCTTTCTAGTGTTCTTATGCGCTACTCCCTCTGTGATCCATTGACTTTGGTCTCTTTTCTTTTAAATAAGCCACTCCATTCACAAGTCCTCCACTTTTCACTTGCTGTCCCCTACCCTTGTAATGCTCTCCCTCTTCACCTCTGACTCTTACCTTCCCCAGCTTTCTTCCAGTCTGTGTTCAGATCCTACCTTCTGCCAGAGGTCTTTCTCCATCCCCCTTAATGCTAGTAGTACCTTCTCTCTGTTGATTATCTCCAGCTTTTGTGCCTGTCTTGTTTAAACATAGTTGTTTGCCTATTGTACATATCATTAGAATTGTTTCTTCAGGCCAGGGTCTATTTTTGCCTTTCTTTGTGTCCCTGTTGGCTAGCATAGTGTCTAGTTCATAGGAAGTCCTTGATTTATTGATGGAAAACTTTTAAAATTTTCTGATTTTCCCTTTTTACCAGACAGGCCTTTTTTTTTCATCTTTTAGCTTGACCTTACCAGTCCCGGATTTAATCTGCCATTTGAAGGTTTTGCTTTTCTTTGTTTTTATTGGCCAATGCAAATCAACACCTGCTTTGCAACTGAGATATTAATTGAATCACTCAGAAATCACAGAACTAGTTCATATCTGAGGCAGTATTTGAATTCTTGTCTTCCTGATTGAGGCTGGCTCTCTTGTCATGATGCTTTTATTTTAATGTTACTTATTATTTCAAAGTAGGCAACTAGGTATCATAGAGTACCTGGCCTCAGGTCAGGAAGATTCATGTTCCTGAGTTCAAATCTTATCTCACATCTTACCTGTGTGACCCTGCTAAGTCGCCTAAACCCATAGTTTCCTCATCTGCAAAATGAGCTGGAGAAAGAAATAGCATATCACTCCTTGCCAAGAACACCTCCAGTGGCAGAGTCAGACATGACTTGAACAAATTTGACTGAACAAATTCCAAAGTAATTTCAGTTCTTGATGCCACCTTTCCAACTTCCCTTTTGCTTGACACAAATAACAGCTGTTTCATAGTGCTGTAGGATTGGAGCTTTAGAATAGGAAGGAACTTTAGAGATCAGCCATTCTTAGACAAAAAAGAGAGGTCTAGAGAGGATGAGAGACCTATTCAGAGTTACTCAGGGAATAAGGCCCAGTGAATATTTTGAACTCCAGTCCTCAGGGCCCTTTCCCCAAATGTTCGGCAAAAGTGAGAAGTTTGATCAGGCAGCAAAAAAGCTAGTAATAGAGAGCCTTCCAGAAATGCAAACAATCAAACTGATAGGCAAACTTGTTTTTAATTTTCATTGACAGTTAATATTTTGTATGACAATTTATCACGAGTCAAATTTAATATACTAATTACTAATTGGCTACTTTTCATAAATGTCTGTATGTATATGTATAAATAAATAAAGCAAGCTATCAGCTAAGGAAATCAGAAAGACTGTTCCTTATGAAAGGTAATGGGATTGAGCGGAAGCCCTGAATTTGGAAATAGGACCTGACTAGTACATTTCTGACTCTACTGCTCTGCTTGTTACCATGGGTAAACGACTTCATGCTTTTAGGCTTTAGTTTTATTTAAAATAAGTGATGATCACTTAGTAATCTCTAAGATTTCTTGTAATTTTGACATCATCTCCCCACATTAAGTGCTCTTGAGAGGAGATAATAGAATTGACTAAGTTATGCACTAGTTTAGGGGTTCTTGACCTGTGGTCTGTAGACTTAAAAGAATTTTATATCTATATTTCAGTATAATTGATTCATTTTCTAATTCTTTTTAAAAATTATTTTGTTTATTTAAAAACTTTGCTGAGAAAGGGTCCAATAAGTGAGATCTCTCCCCCTCCATCTGTCTGTTCATCCATTTCCATCTATTAGTCATTTTATGTCTCTCCATCCATCCATTTATCAGTCTTTTCATCTCTCTGTCCACCCATCAGTATATCTATCCGTCTCTCCATTTCTATTACCTTCTAGTCAAGGGAGGATCGTTGATCTAGATTTGGAATGGACCTTAGAGGTCAAGTCCAAGTCCTTAATTTTATAGAGGAGGAAAGTGAGACCCAGAGAAATTATGTGATTTGTCCAGCATCATAGAGTTGATGCTGTATGGCATCATCCACCTGAGGCAGGATGGCTCTTTAAGTCTAGTGCTCTCCTTCTGCTATGCAGAGGAGGATGAATTGATTGAGGTCACAAAGGTGGGATTCAAACTCAGGTCTTACTATTCTAAGTACAGGACCCTCTGCATTGGACCAGGATGCCCACAGATAGGAAGATTGTATCTTGGTAAAGTGGCAGCCGTTCCAAAATTTTCTTTTTAGCTTAGTCCTTTGGTATTTGAAACTTGGAACAATGGAAATGTTTTCTGTTTTCCTCAAGCACCAACATTCAAGGCACTTAAAAAAAAAAAACCTGGCTTAATTTAGAAGATGAGGTAAATGGAAACATTTTTTGTAGATTTTTTTTTCCACTTCTTTTTAAAAAAATACTTAAACATTCTTTTTTGAATTTCCAAACATATTTCCATTATGACCATATTGCAAAAAAATTTTTTGGTACATTATCTCTAATTTCACTTCAAAATTTATTACTTTCTTTTTCCTTTTTGTAAGCTCATCCGGAGTATTGTCATTGCATTTATCAGCCAGGAGTTTTGATTCAAAAATAAAGGAAAGAGAATAATAGAGAATAATAATAGAGAAAAGCGGAAGGAAAAAAGAACATGTCCTTTTTAAAAACTTTTCTAAGGTAATTAAGATAAAGGGAGAATAACAAAAAAGTCTCTGCATTTTGAAGGAAAGAATAGCCGGAAGTGAAATTACCTAAGCCATCTTAAGTAATAATGATAGCTAGCATTTGTATGGCAATATTAAAATACCATATTTTAACCTCACTACAACCTTGGGAGGTAGTGGTATTAGTATCTTCATTTTATAGATGAGAAACAGGCAGACAGAGGTTCCATGACATGTGCAAGGCCATCTAACCAGTAAATGTCTGAGGTGGGATTTGAACTGTGGTCTTGGTGAGTTGTGGGAATATTCACGAGCAAAGGAAAAGTAAGGAGCTGGCTTTTGGTGAAGATAAGAAGTGGTTAGGAAAAGATCTTGGTCCTGGGTTGAGAACCTGCAGCCTTGAGGGCCATATCTGCCTCGAGGCCACAGGTTTCCCCACCCCTGGGACTCTTGGTGTTGATGGCTTCTCATTTAGCTTAGTCAGCCAGTTTCTGGCGGAAAGAGTCCTTTCAAGAAATAGATGAATCTTGGGGTGGGAGGTTTCAATGTCAGGGTCTCACTGTCCTCGGACACAGTGGTTGCAAAGCAGTTTTTTTCTTGCATTTTAGAATTTTATCAGTTTGCTCTCATTCACATCTACAGCATTCCATCCTGCTGATTTCCAGCAACCTCAGCTATTTGTTAGACAGCCAAGAAAGTCTCAAAACCCTATTTACATAGGGAAGAATGCTTTAACCATTCTCAGGCCTATATCCAAAGACTTAGCATTGTATGAGATCTGAGGTTACTGACGTAGCATGTCTGATTATCACTTTTCCTTGGAAACCTGAATTGCCCTTTCTTTTAGTGGACAACAAAATAAGAAGACCAAGTACATATATTTTCATAATGAATTTTCATATTGTCCTAACTGATTCACATACCTCCCCTTTGTTCTGATGGTGCCCTTCTCTCTCCTCTCCATCTGCACAGACTGTCTACCTTGTTCTTGTTCATGTCCTCTGCAATCTTCACCTGGTGTTAAGCCTTTTCAATAAAACACCACCCTCCACCCTTGCCTGCTTCTCCTCCCGAGCTTCTGCAAAGTGTGGGAGGAAGGCACAAAATCCTGTTGGCAAGGTGTAGAAACCTTGGCTGGGCCTTCATCATAGTACTTACCTTTTATGTATCTCTGATTGACAGTTTGAGGCAGTTAGGTGTAGGGTATTAGACTTGGAGGCAGTAAGATCTGAATTCAAATCCTCTTTTCTTGTACCTACTAGCTGTGTGACCCTGGCAAAATGCTTATTCAGACTAAGAAAGAGGTAATAATGGTAGAACTCACCCCAAAGGATGTGAGGAAAATGAGATCATGTATGTAAAATGCTTTGTAAGCCTTGTGTGATATAAATACTAACATTTACTACTCTCTCACTTTCCCCTGGTCACTTTAAGCCATTGTCTTCCACCCCCATCCTCACTATCAGCAATTTTCCATAACTTTCCTAGGAACATTAGCTTTTGTGAACTCCTTCATCTCTTCTACACATTTCAAAATATGTAAATCCTCAAGCTCCTTCCTTTTCATTTTACAAAATAAAATTATGCCACCCTCCTTGGTCAAGCTCACTTTTTTCACTTTGGATCTTGGTCCAGTCCCCTCAGGTCTTCTCCTGGTCCTTGATTTCTTCAATCCTTTCCCTTCCTAGTGTTGTAAAAGAGCGGTTATCTTTGTTCTTTTTGGCCAAGGGCAGAACCAGGAGCAACGTGTAGAAATTAGAAAGAGGCAGAGGTATTCCTTGTTATATGGAATGGCTCTGCCAGCCAGTGAGGGAAGGGAGAGATGCTGTTGATGTAAACAGTAAGCAATAGTATTTATTTATTTTTTAAATGCTGGTTCTAGCTACCTGATTCTTCTATTCATTCGGTGCCTCCTATCTCTACATCTTTTGCACCAAAAGTACCTGAGGCACTTTGACAAATATTTACTGAAATCTAGGAATGTAGGTTTTATCCTCCTATTTACTAACTGTCAGAAAAAAAAGAAATGAGATCTAGCCATCTTGAGAAAGCCATCCTGGCCCTTGGGTGTTATGACTTTTTCCCCCTCCTAAATATCCATAAACTTTCCCTTTAATCAAACCGTCTAGAATGTTTCCTGGAATCAAAATTCACCAACCTAAACTTTGTGCACACTTCGTTCTGCTCCTTCTTCTCCACTCCCACTATACCCTCCTTTAATCCTTTCCCAACTTTCCCATTCTCCACCATCTTTTTATGATTCAGCCTGACCCAGCTGTCAATCCTTTGAGTCCTGTAAGATCCAATTCATCTGGCCTTGGCGATTGAACAGTGGCAGCTAGGGATTATCTTGTCTTTCCCTCTTTATCTTAGGTTGTATTCACCCGTGTGCCATTTGCGTTCTTTCTTCCCATTCCAAAAGTCCTTCTCCTTTGCAGAGCTTGCAGAAGCAAAATAGTTGAGCAGCAGCTCCATCTTTTTTCTATAACCCATTATGATGGTCCTCTCCTTGCAAGGCTGGTGGTTTTATTCTTCTCTGAGCCTACTCTTTCCCCCAATATTGCTTAAAATAACCCAGTTTTTGTTGGCTCAAACTTTTTTTGTAAGCCTCAGCTCTTCCTGACTTGTTTTAGGAGTGTTGCAGGTTTGTGACATTCCTCATTATCTGCACTTCTTTTTATCCTTTTTTTTTTGGTAAAATCTAAATTGATCAATATTCTTTACATCCAAATAGAACCCTCTAAATAACCCTCTTTTTTTTCCCCCTCTGGGGAGATCGGATCCTTCTGTCACTCACCTGATCTGACTTTCCCTTTAGATTGGCCAGAAATCGTACCTGTTTTTTCTTCAAACCCTTTGATATGTAAAATTGATGGTGCATGGCAAATGGTGCGTGTTCTCAGCTTTCCTGTCCTCTATCACAAATCCCAAGGTATTTTTTTCCCCTTTTTGAATAAGGTACCTGAACAGAATTGGATTTAGAGTGCATTTCAAGGTCTCCCACTGCATCCTGGTGGATGGTCATCCTGATGAACATCTGGTCACTGGATTCAGATGGCTCTGGAGGAGAAGTGAGGCTGGTGACCTGCACAGCCCTCCCTCACTCAAAACAAAGTCAAGTGCAAGTCATGTCATTATTTCTCTGAAGGCATGGTCTTCTTCGGCAATGGACAAACGTAACAACAGCTGTGTGGTCCTGGTCAAGTCACTTAACCTTTGTCTGCCACAGGAGGTTTTCTCATCTCTAAAATGGAGATGATAAAAGCACCTACCTCCAAGGGTTGTTGTGAGGATAGAATGAGATAATATTTGAAAAGCTTTGCAAACTTTTAAACATTATGTAAATGCTAGGGTTGTTTGTTTTGTTTCATTTTATTTCCCTCCTCAACTCTCCCCAGCCTTAGAGCTTCTCTCTGATCTCTGGCTTGGAAAAGATGTGTAGATAGCTTTCTTTCTTACCCTTCCTTTGCATTTTAAAACTCTTCTGATTAGATTTGTGGGGAGACTTAGGAGTTGGTGAGCACTTGTTAGGTATACTCTGTCCCTGGTCAGGATCCTCGTCCCTGAACTTCATATTTCATTTCTATTTTATTTTAAATTGTTATTACTACAAAATCGACAAAACAACCAACTTAAACATCCATATATGAGGAACAGGGGGAAAAAAGATTATATATGAAACTGAATCACTGTCTTGTACTCTTTGGTTTGTAAAGTATATAACAAATTCAACATGTTCTAAAAATGACCAGTTTTTATATAGTTTCATTATACTTTCTTATGTTGTCTTTTATGCATTTAAAAATGTTTAATTGATGTTCTTTTTTTCCTATCCTTTAAAAAAAATTTGGGGGGGGGCTTCGTTATATTTAATTGCCCCTCCTCACACTGAAGCCTTTCTTTTTAACAAATAAACTTTCTTGAAGCAAAACAAATCTATTGGTTAGCCATGTCTGAAAATGTATGTTTCATTCTTCAACTTTAATCCATCACTTTTCTATCAGGAGGTCATTGTTTTTCTGGAAGTCTAGCCCTTCATTTGGAGAAGCAAACAGCAAACCACTCCAGAACCACTCCAAGAAAACCACAAATGGGTTCACAAAGTCTGACACCAATGAAGAGACTGAATAACAGAAGCTCTTTATTGCACTTACCAAAGTACTTCTTAAATCTTTCTTTCTAATGTCATAATCACTGTATAAGTTACTTTCCTGGTTCTGCTCTCTTTAATGCCAATCACTTCATACACGTCTTGCCAGATTTCTTTAAACTGGTCGCTTCAGTGATGACTTAATGTGGAACAACAGTATTCCATCACATTCATACATCATTATTTGTGCAGCCATTCCCCAATGTTGATGGGCATTTTCTTAGTTTTCAGAGTTTTTGTCATCGTCATCATTGTTGTTGATTTTCTCTCTCCCTGCAGAACAGCAGAGTGATGATGTGAATATTTTAATTTGGCGGTGTTTTAGTTATAGTTCCAAATTGCTTTCCAAGGATGATGAATTTACAGCTCCACCAATATTGTCTTTGTGTGCCTGTTCACCCATGTCACCTTCAGCAACTGATATTTTCCTTTTTTTTTTCCCCTCATTTTTGCAAAGCTTACTGTTGGGCAGTAGAACCTCAGAATTGTTTTAATATGAAATCTTCTGTAGGTCAAGAGGTTAAAAAGAGATGGGGAGATGATGACGCATGACTTTGTCAGTGAGTTTGGCTGAGAAAAGTAGGAGAGGGAAAATATCTAGTAGGGGTTGTAAAATTTAACAAATATTTTTTTAAAAGTTGGGGGAGATTTGAGTATAGCTACATAACAGGAAAGTAGCTCATTTTTGGAGGAAGAGCAATATTATCAGAAGGTTTATGGTTAAATAGCTGTGTGTTATATTTGCATTGTCCATTATTATTGCATATGCAAATATGTAACTGGTAGGTATGGATGTAGTAGGGAAGGATATCACATTACAACTAGGTATTTATACAACTAGGTATTTATAAAATGTTCCCAAAGAAAGAATGTCTTTATACAAACCAAGGAAACCCATTACATGATAAAAGAATGGTGGGGTAGTAACATTTATCATTTAAAATTTTATGTTATTTTTGATCATCTGGACAATAAGTACATTTACTTTAGAAAATATTTACAAATGTTATCTTTTCCCCTTATCTGATCTTTCAGTTAGCTAAGGAGTATTTAACAAGGGGAAAAAAAGACTTTATTCAGTTAAGTTTAGTAAGTATCTATTTAACAAAACCTAAGGGGGTGGAGCGAAGATGGCAGAGTAGAAAGACACACATACACATAGCTCCGAACCCACAACCCATAGAACGGCTACAGGGAAGTAACTCACGGCGAATTCTGCACCCAGAGGCCACAGAACATTGGACCGAGGGAGATTTCTGTTCTGGAGAGACCTGCAAACCTCTCGTGGGGGGTCCTTCGTGCTGCGGACTGGGCGCCGGGACTGGGAGCTGAGTGCAGCCCTGCCGCGGCCGCGGCACCAAGAGGAAAAGATCCGAGCGGGCTTCAGGGATGGGATCTCCAGCGGCCACACAAGTCCCTCCACCCACAGGTGACGGGGGTCGGTGAGAGAGTCTCTTTGGTGGGTCGAGAGGGGAGTGGGATGCCCCCATAACTCAGACCCCCCCCCCCCCCCCCCAGGAGGTAGTGCAGACCGGGGCTCCCCAAGGGGGCAGGAGCCTGGATCCATTGTGGAAGGTCTGTGCATAAACCCCCTGAGGGAACTGAGCCTGAGAGGCGGCCCTGCCCCCACCTCAGCACCTGAACTTAATCTCACACTGAATAGCAGCCCTGCCACCTCCAAAAGCCCTAAGGCTGGAAGTAGCATTTGAATCTCAGACCCCAAACGCTGGCTGGGAGGATCAGGAGGCGAGGTGGGTGTGAGGAGAATATTCAGAGGTCAAGTCACTGGCTGGGAAAATGCCAAGAAAAGGGAAAAGAAATAAGACTATAGAAGGTTACTTTCTTGGTGAACAGGCATTTCCTCCCTTCCTTTCTGATGAGGAAGAACAATGCTTACCATCAGGCAAAGACACAGAAATCAAGGCTTCTGTGTCCCAGCTCACCCAATGGGCTCAGGCCATGGAAGAGCTCAAAAAGAATTTTGAAAATCAAGTTAGAGAGGTAGAGGAAAAGCTGGGAAGAGAAATGAGAGACATGAAGTCAAAGTATGAACAGCAGATCAGCTCCCTGCTAAAGGAGACCCAAAAAAATGTTGAAGAAAATAACACCTTGAAAACTAGCCTAACTCAATTGGCAAAAGAGGTTCAAAAAGCCAATGAGGAGAAGAATGCTTTCAAAAGCAGAATTAGCCAAATGGAAAAGGAGATTCAAAGGCTCACTGAAGAAAATAGTTCTTTCAAAATTAGAATGGCACAGATGGAGGCTAATGACCTTATGCAAAACCAAGAAATCACAGAACAAAGCGAGAAGAATGGAAAAATGGAAGATAAT
The DNA here is from genome assembly GCF_028372415.1 of Notamacropus eugenii. Lineage (NCBI taxonomy): Eukaryota > Metazoa > Chordata > Mammalia > Diprotodontia > Macropodidae > Notamacropus > Notamacropus eugenii. The sequence continues at coordinate 114,785,845 of NC_092878.1, read as the reverse complement.
GTGAAATATCTCATTGGAAAAACAACTGACCTGGAAAATAGATCCAGGAGAGACAATTTAAAAATTATGGGACTACCTGAAAGCCATGATCAAAAGAAGAGCCTAGACATCTTTCATGAAATTATCAAGGAAAACTGCCCTGAGATTCTAGAACCAGAGGGCAAAATAAATATTCAAGGAATCCACAGAACACTGCCTGAAAGAGATCCAAAAAGAGAAACTCCTAGGAACATTGTGGCCAAATTCCAGAGTTCCCAGGTCAAGGAGAAAATATTGCAAGCAGCTAGAAAGAAACAATTCAAGTATTGTGGAAATACAATCAGGATAACACAAGATCTAGCAGCCTCTACATTAAGGGATCGAAGGGCATGGAATAGGATATTCCAGAAGTCAAAGGAACTAGGACTAAAACCAAGAATCACCTACCCAGCAAAACTGAGTATAATACTTTGGGGGAAAAATGGTCTTTCAATGAAAATGAGGACTTTCAAGCATTCTTGATGAAAAGACCAGAGCTGAAAAGAAAATTTGACTTTCAAACACAAAAATGAAGAGAACCATGAAAAGGTGAACAGCAAAGAGAAGTCATAAAGGACTTACTAAAGCTCAACCGTTTACATTCCTACATGGAAAGACAATATTTGTAACTCTTGAAACATTTCAGTATCTGGGTACTGGGTGGGATTACACGCACACACACATGCACACACGCACACATACATAGAGACAGAGTACACAGAGTGAATTGAAGAGGATGGGATCATATCTTAAAAAAAATGAAATCAAGCTGTGAGAGAGAAATATATTGGGAGGAGAAAGGGAGAAATGGAATGGGGCAAATTATCTCTCATAAAAGAGGCAAGAAAAAGACTCATTAGTGGAGGGATAAAGAGGGGAGGTGAGAGAAAAACATGAAGTCTACTCTCATCACATTCCACTAAAGGAAAGAATAAAATGCACACTCATTTTGGTAGGAAAACCTATCTCACAATACAGGAAAGTGGGGGATAAGGGGATAAGCAGGGTGGGGGGGATGATAGAAGGGAGGGCATGGGGAGGAGAGTGCAATTCGAGGTCGACACTCATGGGGAGGGATAGGATCAAAAGAGAATAGAAGTAATGGGGGACAGGATAGGATGGAGGGAAATATAGTCAGTCCTATACAACACAACTATTATGGAAGTCATTTGCAAAACTACACAGATTTGGCCTATGTTGAATTGCTTGCCTTCCAAAGGGAAGGGGTGGAGAGGGAGGGAGGTAAAGAAGTTGGAACTCAAAGTGTTAGGATCAACTGTCGAGTAATGTTCTTGCCACTAGGAAATAAGAAATACAGGTAAAGGGGTATAGAAAGCTATCTGGCCCTACAGGACAAAAGAGAAGACGGAGACAAGGGCAGAGAGGGATGATAGAAGAGAGAGCAGATTGGTCATAGGGGCAATTAGAATGCTTGGTGTTTGGGGGGGGGGGGATAAAAGGGGAGAAAATTTGTAACCCAAAATTTTGTGAAAATGAATGTTAAAAGTTAAATAAATAAATTTAATTAAAAAAAAACAAAACTTAAAAACAAAACCTAAGTGTATAACCAAGAATTATTTCATATCAAAAATATTATAGTCCATCAATATATTTTCATCTTGATATTAACTCCATCTGTCTATTAATATAATCAGTACACCTGCCTACACTTTTGAAAAAAATATTGAATCATTTGACTCCACGGTGGTTGTCTTCTGTAACATGTAAGGCAGATTTTCAGAATGTATATCTTAGCCATTATCTGAATTTTCTAAGAAGACATAAAAACTAGAGTCCCTTGGACTGCCCTTCAGTTGTGATTTGTTAAAGGAACCTGGTTTTAAAGGTAAAGATGCAGGTTTGTTTTCTCCTTTTACAATTTCATCAGATAGATTTATAGGCCCCAGTAGCAACTTCATCTTGTTTTCTGGATTTGCAGTGTTTCATTGAATCAGATGACTCACCTTTAGATCTCAGGGATATTCTAGAATTTTGTAACCAGTAAGAAAAACTGTTCGTATATATCTAAAGGTTAATCCTATCTTAGAGAGCCAGCCAAGTTTTAGGTTTTCTTATACTTTTTCCTTCATCTTTCTTTCTTTTCCATGGTAATGTACATATAAATAAATTTGAGGTTCTGAATCTCTTTTTTAAAAGCATTTCTATACATATTGGTCTTGCAGATAATTCCCATGGTATTTTCCTTTGTGATTTTTAAGCAAGTCATTGTCATAGGGAATTGGTGTACCCTGACTTGGTCACAGAATTTGACCCATTTAAGAGACTTTTTAATTTTCTAGTTTAAAGCTTTATACCATCCATGAATAACTTCCAAACCAAGTAGAGGAGGGCTTTCATGATAAGAGTATAGGCATTTTTCAAAGAGTGATGGATTGGAAAGACAGTTATATTTAGAATCAGAACCCCTGGGTTTGATCAGCCAGGCTCTAGGACTCAAGTACTTTGGAAACTTGGGCAAGACCTCTCTGTTGCACTTAGTTATCTCATATATGCAATGAAAGTATTGGGTTAGATAATTCCTGAGATCTCTACCACCCTCTGAAGTTCTCTGATGCTTAACTATGAAAAAAATAGGTTGTGATAAATTCATAAGAAATAAAGAGTGAAGATTTCAGATAGAACTCCTCCAGTTGTAGGAGAAATTTATAGTTGAATGAACTGGACCCCAGAGAAGTTCTGGGGTCTAGCCACCTTCAGATATTTGGAAGATGGATTAGGCTTTCTCTAGGCTTCAGAGTTCAGGTACGTAGTCATTTGAGCCAGGGATACCAATTAGGAAACTATTTTAATAGAATAAGTGAGAATTGATGATGGTCTGAACTAACATATTGGCTACATAAATGGAGAGAAGAAAACAAAAGGGAGAAATGATGTGCAGATAAGAATGACAAGACTTAACAACTGATCATATATAATGGATGAGTAAGGAGTCAAGACACCAAATTTGCAAAGCAAGGATAATGGTACCCTCAACATAAAGAGAGAAATCAGAGAAAGGGGGGAGGATGAACAATTCTGGTTGGAACATGTTGAGTTAGAAAAAGCTGTAGAACATAGAATTTGAAATATCCAATCAGCAATCTGATACAGGATTGTAGTTCAGGAGAGAGACTCAGACTGAATGTGTGGATCAAAGAGTCATCTGGACAATCATAAGTTATTATTGAACCCAAGGGATATGATGAAATAGCCAAGTGAGGAAGTATAGAGAAAAGAAAAAAAAGAGGGCCTAGGAAATAGCTTTAAGGCATGCCTACATTTAGATTGTATGGTTTGGCATGGATAATGATTCAATAAAAGAAATTGAGAACAATGGGTCAGATGGGTAGTTAAGAGAACCCAGAGAAGAGAGAATATCTAGTAGAAGAGGATGGTCAGCTGTATCAGATGCTTTTGAGGATGTGAAATGAATAAAAGATTAGAAGAAGCCATTAGATGTCCCCATTAAGAGATCATTGGTGATTTTATATTGAACAGTGGAGTGAAGAGGTCAATTTGATTTCTAGAGTTCAGGAGGCTCAAAAGAGATGGGGAGAGGAGTGTCTACAATGATCACGCATGACTTTGTCAGTGAGTTTGGCTGAGAAAAGTAGGAGAGGGAGAATATCTAGTAGGGGTTGTAAAATTTAACAAAATTTTTTTTTAAAAGTTGAGGGAGATTTGGGTATAACCACACAACAGAAAAGTAGCCAATATGCAGGGAGGCACTGAGGGAGGATGTCAGTGGGGAGAACATGCTGGGCAAGAGTGGAAGAGGTTGGGAATTAGGATACATGTAAACAGATTGGCTTTGTTGAAAAGGCCCACCTCTTAATCAGAGATTAGAGTAAAGAAGGAGATAGTAGGGGATGATTTCAAAGAGATGTAAAGTGATGAGAAAGGGAGAAGAGGGAGCTAATGACTAATTAGCCTTGATTTTCTTGGCCAAGTATGAGGCAGGGTCTTTTGCCAAAAGAGTTGGGGAAGAGAGTACCATTGAGAGCTTGGAGAGAGAATAAAAAGTCTTATGGAACAGCCACTGTGGGCAGGGAGATGGAGAGTCCATTGGGCAGTGTGTATGTAGCAGAGGTAGGAAGGAAGGACCATTCAGGAATAGAAAGTCTGAAGAATTCCTTTGAACAAAGTCAAAGAGAGAATGTTCTACAAGAAGAGAAATAGAAATGGAAGTCTAATGAAGGTCAAAAGAGTTCATTGAGGATTATCTTTATATTATATATATGTACACACACATATATATATATATATATATACATATATATATATATATATATATATATACACACGTCTGTGTAAATAGAGATACAGATAACACACGTGTGTGTGTACATATGAGTTCATTGTCCAAAGAGATAGGGAATTAAAATTCTGTGGTACAGGGAGTCAGGTGCTGAACTTAGAGTCAGGAAAACCTTAATTTGAATTCTGTGTTAGCCATTTACCCAGTGACCTGGAGTAATTGATTTAACCTCTCTCAGGCTCACTTTTCCCTTCTGTAGAAGGAAGATAATAATAGCATCTCCCTTCCCCCCGCAGTGAAATAACATATGTAAAGTGCTTTGTAAACCTTAAAAGCACTATATAAATGCTATCATCCTCATTAGAGATTAGAAAACAAGGTCACTTTTGGGGGTATCACAAGCCTTTGAAGCATTTAAGCAGAAGCATAAAGCCAGAGCAACAAGGCTACTCATAACAGTTTCATGTTGCCAGTTCTGCTTTTTTATTTTTTATTTTTATTTTATATTTATTTTTTATTCCTGGCTTTTACCCATTTTCAGCCTTTCACATGAAGAATATAAAGCTGTTTACAAATGCAAATAGACCACATTCAGTTCAATACAACACACATATATTAAGGATAAACTACAGTATATTATGTACAAGGTAGTATGGTAGGTATTGGGCATAAAGAAAAAAAAATAATTCTTGTCCTCAAGGACCTTCCATTCCATACATAGTCTGTAGCACTCAAAATATATATTCAAGATAACTAGAATTTGAAGCAGATTTACATCAACTTCTTGTAAATTCAAGGGAAAAGTAAAAACTTTTTTTCTTCAGTCAACAAATTTGTTTTTCATACTTATACACACAATTTTGTGCTCATTCCTTTGGGTTATCCCTAGAAACAGTAGTTTGTAAACACTTGTAAGGTGGGCTCTTTCTTGTTTTTGTCTTTCTTTCCCCTTTGGCTAGCATGATACTTTATATATAATAGGTGCTTAGTATATGTTTATATTCATCATTTTAGCAAACATAAAATACATATAAGATTATGTGTTAGGTGTGTCTCTGTGGGTGTATGTATGTTTATAGTGATGTGTGTGTATGTGTATATATATATGTATATATACATATACATTCACATACATATATAAGTAACAGATTATGGTTTCTCTAAAGGTTCTCAAATTCAACTTTACCTGGTCATCTGAAATGTATTTATCATCTCCTATAATGACTACTTTAAAAATAAATATTTGTTTATTTAATTTTAGTTTTCAACATTCACTTCCATAAGATTTTGAGTTTTAAATTTTCTCCCCTCTTTCTCCTTACCCCTCCCCAAGATGGTGTGCAATTTGCTATATATTTACAGTCCTATAAAAAATTTCTACGTTAGTTGTGTTGTAAAGTAGAATTAGAACCAAAGAGAAAAACCACAAGAAAGAAAAAAAACAAAAAAAAGAAGAAAAAGAAAAATAATATGTCTCAATCTGCATTCAGACTCCATAGTTCTTTCTCTGGATGTGGATAACATTTTCCATCGTGAGTCTTTTGGATGTCTTAGATCATTGCATTGCTGAGAAGAGCTAAATCTATCAAAGGTAGTCATTGCACAGTGTGGCTGTTACCGTGTACAGTGGTACAGTGTTCTCCTGGTTCTACTGTCTTTACTCAGTATCAATTCATATAAGTACAGGTTTTTCTGAAGTCTGCTCATCATTTCTTATGAAACAATAGTATTCCATTACATTTATATGCCACAACTTGTTCAGCCATTCCCCAACTGATGGACATTTCCTCAATTTCCAATTCTTTGTCACCACACAAAGAGCTGCTATAAATATTTTTGTACATGTGGATCCTTTTCCGTTTTTATGATCTTTTTGGGATATAGACTTAGAAGTAGTATTTCTGGATCAAAGGGTATGCACAGTTTGATTGCCCTTTGGGCATTGTTCCAAGTTGCTCTCCAGAATGATTGGATCAGTTCACAACTCCACCAACAGTACACTGGTGTCCCAATTTTCCCACATCCTCTCCAATATTTATTATCATTTTCCTTTTCTGTCATATTAGCCAATTTGATAGGTGTGAAGTGGTACCTCAGTGTTGTTTTAATGGGCATTTCTCTAATCAGTTGTGATTTAGAGCATTTTTTTCATATGACTATAGATAGCTTTAATTTATTTGTGTCCTTTGACTATTTATGCCTTGGGGAATGACTTGTATACTTATAAATTTGACTCATTTCTCTATATATTTTGGAAATGAGGCCTTTATCAGAGATATTCCCTGTAAAAATTGTTTTCCAACTTTCTGTTTTTCTTGTAATGTGGATTTCATTGGTTTTATTTGTGCAAAACCTTTTTAATTTAATTTAATCAAAATTATCCATTTTGCATTTCATAATGTTCTCTATCTCTTGATTGGTTGTAAATTCTTACATTCTCCATAGCTCTGAAAGGTAAATTATTCCTTGCTCTCTTAATTTGTTTATAGTATCACCCTTTATATCTAACTCATGTATCCCTTTTGACTTTCTCTTAGTATAGGATGAGATGTTGGTCTGTGCCTAGTTTCTGCTGTACTATTTTCCAGTTTTCCCAGCAGTTTTTGTTAAATAATGAGTATACTAGCAGCTGGAGTCTTTGGATTTATCAAATAGGAGACTACTGATAGTCAAGTAGTCAAGACTGCTATGTACCTAACCTATTCCACTGATCCACCACTCTGTTTCTTAGCCAGTACCAAGTAGTTTTACTTGTTGATTGCTACCTTATGATACAATTTTAGATCTGCTACAGCTAGGCCACCTTCCCTTGAACACACTACTTTTGTTCTCTGGAGACAGAATGACTGCAGAGATTGTAAGGCCCCAGGATCCTTGGACGATTCCTAACCCTCAGCAGTCTCATGTAAGTGCTTTGCAATCTCTTCTCTTTTGCAAACTCTGCCATCACTAATTTGTTCCTTGCTTATAAAGTTACAAACAGAATCATCACAATGTCTGTTGGATTTGCACATAGACCCTTTCATACATCCTTCTCAATGTGTCTTCCCTCTGCTGATTTTATTCTATTTTCTTGTTGTCTTTTCCATTAGATTATGAGTTCCTTGAGAGCAAGACCATTCTTTTGTTTTTTTTAGGTTCTTAACACAATGTCTAGCACATATAAATAGGTCCTTAATAAATGCTTGTTGTCTGTGCAACTTTTTTTTTTCTTCCAAATGAAGCTGGGCATCGAACACCCTCAAGTGGGAGCAGTAAAATTACAAATTGCACTTTGAACCAAGCTATCAATCTCCTTATCAGTTTTCCAGGTTTCATAACTGATTTTCAGGCTGAATTAAACAACAACACCTTAGACTTCAGCTAAATTGACTGCATTCTTACAAAAGCAGTGGAAGGAATCAAGGTCAGAGTGATAGTAAACTATAAGCTTAAAAAGATTCAAGGAGGGGATGGAGCCAAGATGGCAGAGTAGAAGGACAGACCTGTAGAAACTCCCCCCATAGCCCATAAAATAACCTGTAAAAATGACTCTAAACAAATTCTAGAGCAGCAGAAGACACAAAATGACAAGACTGAAAGAGATTTCCAATCCAAGGCAGCCTGGAAGGCCAACAGGAAAGGTCTGTCTGTCCGAGGGTGGAGCGGAGCACAGCTCAGCCTTGGCTGTGCCATGTCAAGAACAGGACTGCTGGGGTTTCAAGGCGCCACTGGGGAAATTGATCAGCTGATCTGGATCTCAGCCCTGAGTGGGAGCCCTGGGGTGAGAAGGAATGCTGGTTGGTGTGGTGGAGCCTCTGGAGAGGGAATCCTGCTGACAGACCAGAGTGCAAGCCAGGAGAGAAATTCCTTTCCCTTGATTGTGCCACCTTGGAGGAACTAAAAACTTACAGGCCCCCAGAGTATACCCTCCTCTTGACAAAGAACTCAAAGGTCAAGTAACTGACTGGGAAAATGCCCCCAAAAGGGAAAAAGAATAAGACAATAGAAGGTTACTTTCTTGGTGAGCAGGTATTTTCTTCCATCCTTTCAGATGAGGAAGAACAAAGCATACCATCAGAGGAAAACATAAAAGTCAAGACTTCTGCATCCAAAACCTCCAAAATAAGTATGCAATGGTCTCAGGCCATGGAAGAGCTCAAAAAGGATTTTGAAAATCAAGCAAGAGAGGTGGAGGAAAAATTGGGAAGAGAAATGAGAGTGATGTAAGAAAACCATGAAAATCAAGTCAATAAAGGAGACCTAAAAAATGCTGAAGAAATTAACACTTTTAAAAATAGGCTAATTCAAATGGCAAAAGAGGCCCAAAAGGCCGAGGAGAAGAATGCTTTAAAGAGCAGAATTAGCCCAATGGAAAAGGAGGTTCAAAAGTTCACTGAAGAAAACACTTCTTTAAAAATTAGAATGGAGCAGATGGAAGCTAATGACTTTACGAGAAACCAAGAAATTATAAAACAAAACCAAAAGAATGAAAAAATAGAAGATAATGTGAAATATCTCATTGGAAAAGCAACTGACCTGGAAAATAGATCCAGGAGAGACAGTTTAAAAACTATGGGACTTCTTGAAAGCCATGATCAAAAAAAGAGCCTGGACATCATCTTTCATGAAATTATCAAGGAAAACTGCCCTGAAATTCTGGAACCGGAGGGTAAAATAAATATTGAAAGAATCTACTGATCCCCTCCTGAAAGAGATCTCCAAAGAAGAACTCCTAGGAATATTGTAGCCGAATTTCAGAGTTCCCAGGGCAAGGAGAAAATATTACAAGCAACCAGAAAGAAACAATTCGAGTATTGTGAAAATATAATCAGGAAAACACAGGATCTGGCAGCTTCTACTTTAAGGGATCAAAGGACATGGAATATGATATTCCAGAAGTCAAAGAAATAGGGATTAAAACCAAGAATCACCTACCCAGCAAAACTGAGTATAATACTTCAGGGGGGAAAATGATCATTCAATGAAATAGAGGACTTTTAAGCATTCTTGATGAAAAGACCAGAGTTGAATAGAAAATTTGACTTTCAAACACAAGAATCAAGAGAATCATGAAAAGGTAAACAGGAAAGAGAAATCATAAGGGACTTACTAAAGCTAAGCTATTTACATTTCTACATGGAAAGATAATATTTGTGAGTCCTGAAACTTTTCTCAGTATTTGGGTATTTGGGGGCATTATACACACACATATACATAGACAGAGGGCACAAGCTAAGTAGAATAGGAAGGAATGATGTGTAAAAAAATAAAATTAAGATGTGAGAGGGGAATACATTGAAAGGAGAAAGGGAGAAATGGAATGCGTCAAATTATAAAACAGGCAAGAAAAAGCTTTTTCAGTGGAGGGTAAAGAGGGGAGGTGAGAGGGAAAAAGTGAAGCTTACTCTCATCACATTTGGCTTAAGGAGGGAATAACATGAACACTCAATTTGGTATGAAAGTCTGTCTTCTGCTACAGGAAAGTAGGGGAGGAGGGGGATAAGTAGGATGGATGATAAAAGGGAGAGCAAATGGGAGGAGGGCAGTAATTATAAGCAGACACTTTTGGAGAAGGACAAGGTCAAAAGAGAGAATAGAATAAATGAGGAGCACGATAGGATGGAGGGAAATGTAGTTAGTCTTTCACACCATGACTATTACGGAAGTCTTTTGCAAAACTACACATGTATAGCCTATACTGAATTGCTTGCCTTCTCAGTGGAAATGGGTGGGGAGGGAGGAAGGGAGAGAAATTGGAACTCACAGTTTTAGGAACCAATGTTAAGAATTGTTTTTGCATATAACTGAAAAATAAGAAATACAGGTAATGGGGTATAGAAATCTATCTTGCCCTGTGAGAAAAGATAGAAGATAGGCATAAGGGAAGGGAGGGGTGTGATAGAAGGGAGGGTAGATTGGGGCAAGGGTTAATCAGAATTCTCCATGTTTTGGGGTGGGGGGGAGGGGAGGTATGGGGAGAAAATTTGAAACTCAAAATCTTGTGGGAATGAATGTTGAAAACTCTAAATAAATTAAAAAATTGAAGATTGAAGAACAGGAAGGGTCTTTATTGATCACAGTGAATGCTCAGTAGTGTCAAATACAAAACTGAAAGACACACTGGATGAGGTTTCCTTTTGATTCTACAGTTTTGTTCGTTAATCTTATTGTGACTTCTGTCCAGTGACCATAACAATTAAATTGAAAAGAAGCCAGCAAAATTTGAAACCCTGACTGAAGCCATTAGGTTTACATAATGGATAAAACTTCAGGCAAGGAGGTGAAACTTTCCAAGAATATTGTGAGGGCACAGCCCTGCTGAATCAGGGAAAAGCACAGCTGAATATGGGCAGCTGTAGAATTGCTAATTCATTCCACCTCAACACACACTTATTAATTGCCTGTTATGGGCACTGGGGATACAGAGATGAAATAAAACAGTCATTGATTGTTAGAGCTGGAAGGGACCTTAGAGGTCATTTAGTCCAAGTCTTTTTTTTTTTCTTGCAGATGAAGAAACCAAAGATCAGAGATGTCTCCATAGTGAGTGAGTGGCAGAGTCAGATTCTATGACTCCACTTTCAGAAACTGGCTCTGGCACTTAACTAAGTAACTGTGGGGTTCCTGAGCCAGTCTTACTAGGAGGCTCATTCTGTCACCCTATTTTCACTCATCCTTGCTTATACCTTTAGTAAACCCTAGAGGAATTTCTCCTTAAGCCAGTATAGGAAATTCCCGTGCCTTTAAAAATCACAATGTAAAGTACTTTCAGGTCTGGGGTAACTCAGGGTGAGAACTCACGTGGAAATGACTGAATAGTAGCATTACAGAAATAATATAAATTACAGTGTGTAGCTGGAATACGTTATGGACAGGGAAAAGGCAGAAGTATTCTTTGTGCTTAGTTATTCATCTTAGAGATTTAACTGCCCCAAGATAAACAAAATATTTTTGCTGTTTCTTACCGTATGAGATTTTGATATATAAATAGATATGTGATCCCATAAATGTAGGTGATGTCATCTGATGAGGTAGATCACAACTCCTCTGGGCCTGCCCCTGCTGGGCAATATTTGCCAAGCTTTCCCTTAAATCTCTCTTATTCTGGGGGAAAGGGGGGTGAAAGGAGGAATCCCAACTCTGGACCTTTGCACTGGCTGCCCCTCATACCTGGGACCCTTTCCCTTATTATCTCTGCCTCCTGTCTTCTTTCAAGTCCTAGCTAAAATCCTGTCTTCTACATGAAGTTTTTTGTAGTGCTCTGAGACTCTTCCCTCTCCCATTTTATCCTTTATGTACCTTTTTTGTATGTAATTGTTTGCATGTATCCCTCTTTAGAATATTAAATCCTTAAGCAAGGAAGAAAACATACGCATGTAATATTTTTATATATTACACAAAATATGTCTGAACATATTTGTATGTATATATGTATATGTATATATTGTATATATGTATATGTATTTTTGTACATATATGTATATAAATACACATACATACACCCTCTATATATATGTACATATATATATATATATATATATATATATAAATAAACTATGCATATGTAAATTTCTTTTTATTCCCTCAGCTCTTAACACAGTGCTGGCACATTATTAAGCATTTAATAAATGTTAGTTGGCTGATGGAATTACTGATTAGAACACTGACCTTCACCTCTCCCACACTTTTCCATTATTGTTGAGGGTACCACCAATCTGTCCTTCCAGTAAGCAAGCCTCACCCCCCTGCATCCTTGATACTCCATTCTCACCTTTCTCACATATCCAATCTATTGCCAAAAGCCTCTGAGTTTTCCCTCTGCTGTATCTCTCACATGTGCCCACCTCTCACTTCTGACACTGGTGTTACTCTCATCATTTTAGGGTATTACTCCCCTCCTTGACTATGGCAGTAGCCTTCTAGTTGGTCTACTTGCCACATAGCTGTCCATCCTCCATTCAACTGTCCAAGTGATCTAAAGCACAGGTCTGACCATGTTAGCCTTCACCACCATCCCCAGTGAAATAGCCAGTGTTTCTCTGTCACCTCTAGATTTAAATATAAAATCTTGGGTTTGGTAGAGTCCTTTCAAATCCATCCCCAGCCCACCCTTCATCTTTGCAGTCTTCTCACGTCCCTGCCCCCTGGGACTCTTCAGTTTCTTCCTTTTCCCTTGCTCTTCAAACAAAATGCATTGTCACTGACTGACTGTGCCTGGGATGTTCTCCTTTCTCAGCTCTGCTTTTTGTCTTCCTTGGCTTCTTTTAAGTCCCAGCTAAAATCCCACTTTCCACTGGAAGATTTCCCCAATCTCTCTTAATTCTAATGCCTCCTCTCTTGTATTGTTTTTCTTATTTTCTTGTGATATAGCTTGTTGCACGTTTTCGTGTGTTATCATCTACATTAGCTCATTAGCTCCTTGAGGTCAGAGCTGTCTTCTGCCTTACTTTTTATCCCTGGTGCCTGCCACAGTGCCTGGCACCTGTAAGTGCTTAATAAATGTTGATTGGCTAGCTGACTGACCCTGTCCATTTTCTTTCACTGGGTGATTGACTTATCTTGTTTTCTGGTTATAATTTCCCTGATGACATCCATTATACTATTTTACCTGTGCCAGCCTTTGTTTATAATATATTGGTTCATGCCTGTCATTCAACTCTCCATTGTCCTTCAAAGCCTGTGCTCTATGACCTGCGAGGTAATAAAGTGGAAATGTCTCAAAAAAAGGGTACCACGTTAACTTTCATTAACAGAGAGCCCTGTGAAGGGAACAGGAAATCTGCCTATGTCAAAGAAAATAGTTTTTGGCTCCATTCTTTTCTAATACTATTACTTGTACAACATGTAAATAGAATGGGCTATATTGTACTTTCAGAAGATCTGACAAATAGAAGTATGTGTAGAATGATTTTATTCACACATGCGTACACACATATTCATGTGTGTGTAATGTAGCCATCTCTAGGATGGGAAGTTTCAGGATAACTTTATTGTATCTTTAAAAGTAATAGCAAGTAGTACATAAGAGATTTATAGTTTCTTTACAATCATTTTTTCTATTCTACCATACTATGTAAATGTTTGTTTTATTTCTTAAGTTCAGAATGAAATAAATACTTTTTTTTTAAAAAAAGAAAGAAAAGTATCATGTGTTACCTTTTGACAGACTTATTTCATTACTTCATGTTGTCATTACTTACCACAAGTCTTGTTTAAGGGTAAGACAGGCTTCTTGTTCTTGGGGGTGACAAAATTATGAGGCCAAAAAGAAAATTTTTTTCATTAAAGTCTTAGTCACTGCCAAATGATTCAGCATCAGGTATTGGTATCATTTGATCAATGGAAATGACATTAAAGAGAAAGCATTACCACCTGCTTTGCTGCAGTACCCTAAGGGCATGAGACATTTGTATCTGACTTGCAGCTGCCTTCCAGATGTGTGGTTTCCCTCCTTAGAATGTGAACTTCTTGGGGGCAGGAATCATCTTCCTTTTCTCTTTGTACCCCAACGCTTAGCATCATGCTTTTGCATATAGTAAACACTTTACAAGATACTTCAGACCCAGAATTTTGGATCTAAGGGTTGGACCAGAATGCAGAGGAAAACTCTGGAGAACTACCAAATGCAGCCCAAGCCACATTAAAACGTAATTGAGAAATATTTAACAAAACAATTAAAAAATAAAGTACAATTTAGATAATGTCATTTTTCTAAGTTGATGTGGTGGGCAGGGATCTGTTTCTGTTAAGAGTTTTGACACCACTTGAGTTATGACCCGTACATAAAACCAAACAGGTACCCAAACACTAAGAGAAGATCAGGCAGTGTTACAAAATAAGAAATGCAGGATATTGTTTTTCTCCTCTCTGTGTGCTTTTGTCTTCTTTTCCATGAAAATTAGACTCTCTTGGCATGAAGCTATTTATTATTCATCTTTCTGCTCAATGTCTGACGTAGCCAAAGTCTAATCCAGTGTGTTCTAGTGTCTGAAGAGGCAGAGTAGCACTGTTTTCAGACAGCTCAGAAGAGGAATAGCAGTTGTTAATCCATTTCCACATGTCTTGGTTGACACAAAGATACCTGCCCATGCCTACATATGCATATACAGCATAGCAAACGTTTACCCTTCTACAGGATACACATGGAGAAAATTACTGTGAAACCAGTGAATTGGATTACCTTATGCTCATACAGTCACATTATTTTGCCTATTTAGTGGATCATGGGATTCTAGGATTATTGATTTACAGATAGGAGGGACCTTTGCGTTTATTGAGTTCATTTCCTTCTGTTTTTCCAATAAGGATCTTGACTTCAGGTCTAACGCTATCTTACTAGCAGGTCACACTGCAAATGCAACTCTTGACCCTTCTTGGCTAAATTAGAATGTGTTCTGGAAAAATCTTAGGCTGGGTGAGGTAAAGTAAAGCTATTGTCTCAATCTATTGTGGAAGAACTTAAAGTAACACCCAGTTATCTTGATTCTTAAACCAGTTGTCTTTTTACTAAAGTGAGGGTTTTACTCTATTTTTGGTGTCATACTCCTTTTTTACCCTGGGAAAGCTTATGGACCCTTTCTGAGAATTATGTTGTTGTTGTAATTTTAAATTTATAGTAGAAGTAAGTGCTAAATTGGAATTAGAAGTTAGCAAAAAGTAAAGATATAAATATATATATATATCCTCCATCTAGTTTTATGTACCTCCTGAAATTGAACCCAAATTGAGCTCTAAATAGTTTTTTTAAGTGGAACATATTCATTGATTTTAGATATGAATTTTATTCATTTTCCTCTTTTCTTGGAACTGTGGATAGGTCCAGCCATTCTGGAAAGCAATTTGGAATTACATACAAAAAGTTACTAAACAGGTCATGCCTTTTGACCCAGTTGTATCACTTCTAGGATGATAGCCCCAGAGAGGAAAAAGAAAATGGAAAAGATCTTGTATAGCATTTCTTTCTGTGGCAGGAAAACACCTGGAAACTAAGAGGTGTCCATCAGTTGTCAAATGGCTAAACAAATTGTGATATATGAATGTAATGGAATAGTATTGTCTGGTAGGAAATGAGGAAAAAGATGATTTCAAAGAAATATACAAAGATGATGCACAGAAGAACGATTTGTACTACATCATCAAAGTTAGGAAACAAATAACTTTGAAGACTTAAACCTTTGGAAAATAAAATGAGCAGAACCAAGAGAACAATTTAAACTTAGAAACCTGGAAGAGCTCTGATCATGGGCATTCGTTATGTCCACCTCCTGACAGAAGTGGTGGGCTCAGGGTGCAGAGTGATACAGATATTTTTGGAGATGTCCAGTGAGGGAATATGTTTTTGTATTACCATGCATTTTTGTTTTGTTTCTATTGGGATAGGGCCTTGGAGGAAGAAAAAATAAATTACATGTCTTTGTTATTTTTTAAAAATCATGTAATATAAAAGCAAAAACAAACAAAAAGGTAGCTAAAATATAAATGTACTGCCATCTTGCCTTGCACATAGTAAGCCTGACTGGCATTGTTAGGACCCCTAGAAGTCACCTTCTATGGACAACATAGCATCAATTACCTATGCAGCTAAGGGCTAACAGTATGTCAGTTAGTTCAAACTTATTCCTAAGCATTAATTGGACCCTTAACTTGCTATAAACCTAATGAGGTACCTACCCGAAGCCATTTTTTTTTTAACAGACACCAGAAGGAGAACCCAGGACAGATTGAAGGGGGCAGTTGAGACCACTTTTTAGGAAAGACTTTGGTTAGCTAAGATACATTTTTCCATGTTGTCTGGCAGGTGAAAGGCCTTGAAACTATTTTATATAATGGGCAGTTGAGGTGTAGTTAACAGGAGTTTTACCCTGGAAAAGGAGATTTGGGCTTCTAGTATCACTGGTTTAAAGGACGGGTTCATGAAAGAGGGATTAGACCTGTTCTACCAGGCTCTAGAGGAAACTAAAAGAACGTGTAAAATGCGCAGAGGCAAATTTCAGCTTAATGTAAGAATTAAGAAAATAAAACAAACTTTCCAGCAGTTTGTGCTATCCAAATGTGAAATGAGCTGACTCCAGAGTTAGTGACTTTTCTGCTCACTATGTGTGTGTTTGTCCTTCGTTGCCGAAGAAGACCATGCCATCAGAGAAATAATGACATGACTTGCACTTGACTTTGTTTTGAGTGAGGGAGGGCTGTGCAGGTCACCAACCTCACTTCTCCTCCAGAGCCATCTGAATCCAGTGACCTGATGGTTCATCAGAATGACTGGAGATGACCCAGGATGAGGCAATTTGGGTTAAGTGACTTGCCCAAGGTCACACAGCTAATGAGTGTCAAGTGTCTGAGGTAAGATTTGAACTCAGGTCCTCCTGACTCCTGCACTGGTTCTCTATCCACTGCACCTAGTTGCAAACAAAGGGTAGATGACTACTTACTGAATATTCTGTAGGGGCTATTCTTGTTCAAGTAGAGGTCATCCTAGATCAAGGCCTGTGTTGGCCTGTGTGCCAGTTCTGGCCCATCCACCTACTTTTAAAACTGTAAAAACAGTCTTAGCTTGTAGGCCATTCAGAAATAGCTGGCAGGTCAAATATGAACAAGGATCGCCATTTGCCAACTGCGTTCCTAGATGGCCTCACAGGTCCTTTCCAACTCTGAAATTATGATTTTTTTTTTCTTGATCCTATCTGTAGCTTTTAGTTTTATGCTCTTGAAAGTATGTATATACTGTCAGTTCTGGCCTTTGGACATCGTTGATCTCTTGAGCACCGATTGCTGAGGTTGTGTTTGTATGTTGTCATTAAAGTATGCAACCAACTCAGATTAATACAAGGCATGAGTATACTTTTTGTCCGTTTTGCTGATCTTTTCCAATGCAACATTTTAACTTCTTTCTTTATGTGGAATCATCAATGATTTTATGTTTTGTTTTGTTTGAAATGAGATTTCTAGGAATCTTCCTGTGAGAATACTGGTCTTTTGTTTATTCAGTGCTGTATTTTGGGGAATGTACCTGAACACTTAAAAACAGAAGTGATATTATATTCTAGTACAGAGGCAAACCATTACTCTAGACGCCGATCATTGGATGGGATGTTACATAAAGTTGTTTGTTTTGTGTTAACAGGATCTCCAAAGATGGGTAAATGATGCCAGTGAACATGGTTTTGTTTTGGTGTCTTTTGGAGCTGGTGTAAAGTATTTATCAGAAGATATCACCCACAAACTGGCAGGAACCTTGTCAAGGCTGCCTCAAAAGGTGATTTGGAGGTAAGGCCATAAGAAAGCCAGGGAGCGTTTATATGCCTTTGATTTACACGATATCTGCCCCATCATTTAACCCTTGGGATCCAGTAACATTCAGCTCACTGAGTCACCAGCATTCAGTAACTGTTAGCTTTTTCAAGGTTAAATGGTAACTCTGTCATCATTTGGCTTCTCAGTGAATTGAAATTTAAGGGAGAATTTTGTAAAATTATCAAACTAATTAAGGAGGTTTCAGATTCACAACTAACAAAAGTTGGCATGATGGCAGCTTAAATTCCCATAATGGGAAATGCCCAAATTTATTCTAAACTTGATCTGTACCTCTGAAAACACCTTTATTTCATTTTAATTACAATGCAAACATTGATTTGAAGCATTAAGGCAGCTTGACAATGTAGTGGATAAAGTATTGGGCTTGGAATCAGGAAAAGAGGTGTTCAGCTTCCACCAGACTGTTCGTGGCTGTGTGATCCTTGTCAAATCCTTTACCCTCTCAATCTCAGTTCTTTTAACTATAAAATGGGGATGATAATAATAATGCCTGCCTCTTAGGGTAACATAGGAAGCACTTTGTAAACCTTCGAAGATCATATAAATGTGAACCATTATTATTGTCAGCATCATTATCATCATCATCATCGGTTAAATGCATATGGACAAGGTACTGTAATAAGTACTTGGGATACAGAGGTGAAAACATGACAGAACCTTTGTGTCTAAGCCCCATGCACACATATACATGTGAATGTCCCAGTTTATTCAGCTACTTTAGGGGCACTTTGATATTTCCAAAATAAGAATATTAATGAGACTATTTCCCTTCCCCTCCCTCCCCAAATGCCCTCTATTTGTTTTCTATGCACTTACATGTGCACATCTTATCTCTCTTTAGGGGTTACTAGGTTGTATAATGAGTACAGCGTTGGGCCTGGAGTCAGAAAGATCTGAGTTCAAATGTGACTTCAGATACTAGTTAACCTCTGTTGGCCTCATTTTCCTCTACTGTAAAATGAAGATAATAATAGGACCTGCCCCCCTATTGTTGGTAGAATCAAATGAATTAGCATTTGTAAAGTGCTTCAAGTGCCAGACTTATAGTAGATGCTTATCACTTCTTCCTGTTCCCTGTAGTAGGTAAGGTTCTTGAGGGCAAGGACTGATTTTGTTTTGTCTTTATGTCCCCAGTGATTAGCCTAGTATCTGGTACAGAATGGGAAAGCAGGAATTCCACAGAGGATTACCCCGAAGGAGAAGAGGTTATCTCTAGAGTACAGATAGCCTGTTGTCCAAAAGGCTGGACTCAGAAATCCAGAGGCATTTCCTGGATGATGACAGTAGTAAAATAAGCAGCCTTCTGTGAACACATGATGGTCTTCTAGTAACTACAGGCTGTGATAAACGTAGTGTTCCAGACCTTGTATCATGCTTCCAGAACCTCCCCTTCTCCTTTCCCTCATCCCATCTTCTTGCCATCTTTTCCCCTATCTGTTCCACCTGCCTTCTCCATTTCTTCTTCTGGGAGCTGTGATCAAGCCAGTCTTACCATTTCTTTTCAAAAGAGCATGTTGGTTGAATCCTCCCTGTGACCTTCCAGGCTAAAACACCTTCTCTGGCCACCACTAAGTGTTTACATTCACTCATTCATTAATATGGACTGAACTTGGCAGATTTGTCACAGAGGCCATTCCCAGTGCAAGAAGTCAGTATGAGATGGGATTCCTTCTGGGATTTTTCTCACTGAGGATTAAAACTAGTTTGATTCCATCCTTATTCTTCCTGTGCTACATTGAGTGATTCTCTAAGCACTCTATCTGGAGCCGTGATTAGTAAAGACATGTTCTGTGACCCTGCCATATGAAAATTAGCTTCAGACCTCTGCTTCATGTGCCTCTTAATCTGGGGAGAGCAAAGTACTTCTCTCTGTCTAACCATGGGGAAGCCAGAGGAAACAAATGTGGAGGGAATGAACTGGTACAGACTGGAGAATATATGTATGTATCCAAGGGTTCACAGATCAGAGGGAAGTGTTTGTGATTCCAGGGAGAGGGAACTTAGAACTTGGAGAGGCCCCAAAAGACTTCTTTCCTGGTGTGCACATGTGCAGCAAAAAGGACCTTTTCCTGTTGGCCTACTCTGATATGTCCTCTTTGGTATTTTCAGTTTGTGTACACACCTTCTGAGCAGCAAGAGAGGCATTGTTCTCCCTACACTAACACACCCACCCCCAGCTTTTGAACATGTGAGTTTACTTTAGTTAGTTCGTTCCTTGGATATTCATCCAGTTTTTCACCCAGGCTTAAGTGTGAATTAACTTTTTCTGAGCCACAAAATTGTCCCAGATTCTATAGCATTTATTTGTTCTTGAGAATGGTCATCTCTTCATCAAAATCTTATCCTAACTACAGTTTCTTACATGGGTTTATGCATATGAGCTTTCATGTTCTCTATGTGTATAAGGAATGAGAGCGAAGGTCCTATTGTGGATAGTCTCTCTGCTTCCCTCCCTCTTTTCCTCCCTTTCTTCCTTCCAACATTCATGATGTTCAGACCACTGTGCTAGGCACTGGGAAAGATTAGGCAAGGTTCTTGCCTTCGTGGACCCTTATTTGGGCAATAAGATGGAAACACGAATATCTTTTTTGTCATACCCCAAATAATGATAGTACAGAAAAGTCACCAACTTTCACTTCATTGTTACTAAGTCAAGCATCGTGTGTTCGAGCATAATTGTGTAAAGTAGTGGAATGTCAAACTTCATTTATCTTCACTTGCTTTATATCCAGTGATATGTTTTCCATCTCTCTGTCTTCTGAATGGTTTCTTTTCTGCTGCGTTTTAGGTTTTCTGGACTCAAACCAAAGAATCTCGGAAATAACACAAAGCTCATAGAATGGCTGCCCCAGAATGACCTGCTCGGTGAGGCTCTTTCTCTGTTGCTTCTGTTTGCTGTGGATTATGGAAATGCAGTCATTGTGTTTGTATCTTAAGAACTGTGCAGAAATACAATTTTGTTCAGATAGTTTGATTCTTGGATTACTGGACGTTTGTGATAAATTTCATCAAATAGTTTGATTCTTAAATTGCTTCTAGGCTTCTTAAATATTTTTTTTTCTTTTTAGCAAATTGTTGATTGTATCTGCAGGGCATAATACAATCATACTTATATGCAGTGTTTTCCTATTACAATAATATTGTCATTTTGTGCAGTATTTGAAAATTTTTTTCAATGTACTTTTAAACTTATTTCAATTTTTACAAATATCCTATGAAATTACCAGGGTAAGTATTTTTCACTCTAATTTTGCAGATGAGGAAACTGAAAAACTAGGATGTCTAAGGGACTAACCGAATTCACACACAGCTAGAAGGTGGTAGAGATATAAGTGTAACCCAAGTCTTCTGAATTCTAGTCAACCACATTTTGGTGTTTAGTTGAATTTAAAAGGTCACAGAAAACAAAGGAGAACAGTTTAGTAGAGTGAGTGGGAGGAAATTTCAAGCAACCCTTCTGATTCTATGATACTTGGCTTTAAACTGGAGAAATGCCCTCCCATCTTTGGTCTCCTGTCTGATTTTCTAAATGTCTGTCACCGGGAGTCCACCCCACTGTGCTGAAGGCCTTTCTCAATTTCTCCCAACATCACAGGGGTACCAGAGGAGCCTTCTGATCATCTGCTTGTCATCTTTTTCCATATAACCATCCTCCTCGCCTTCTAATTCCTTGATGACAGCCTTTGCTCTTGTCCTTCCTGGTTCCTCATTGGTGGTGTGTTGTAGCCTGCCGTACCAGCCATGGGCCTCTGCATTACTGCTTTATGATCTTTAAATTGAGGTTCATGCAAAAGGATAACCAACCTTTACTCTGGACATCCACATCAAGATAGCTACACTGTGTTGGGGAGCTGTTCCTGTAATTGCTTTACATCCCAGCCCAAATGCATACCATTCACGAATAGCCTATATTCAGCTCAGTTGCTTATCTTTGCATGGTGTTCAGTTCCCACCCAAGTATTCCTCACTCCCTCATCATATATTTCCTCCCGCTCCTGACTTACAGCCCTTTCAGCATTACCTCAATTGCTCGGACCACAGCACTGTGTTTTTTCTCTGTACAGTAAAAACCATTGTCAGCGTGCTGTCCAAACACCCAGAGATCAACTCCCTGACAAAGCTGTGTTGGTTACCAGCATCAGGAGGACCTTCTGATGTGATAATCCCTTACTAGCTTATAGGTAATCAATAATCAGTAGATTATTGATTGGTAATCAGTATTGGTAATCAATAACTATAGATAGCTCTTTGGTCACAGAGAATAATTTGTTCTTCAAATTCTATCAGTTTTCCCTCCCTAGAGAGCTATCATGACCTCTCTTCCTTGCTCATTGCAGTAAATTCTACCATATTCAAATAAGATTTCCTTTTCGATGAATATTTTCCCACATTCTGCACATTTATTCAGGGTCTCTCCAATCCTCAAATTAATCACTGCCTGTCTATTATTTCTTCCTTTTGTTATCAGTTTGTCTCTGCTTGTGCTTCTCTTCTCTGAATTACTCTTCCATTTCTCTTTAATTTATAGTCTCAAAATCTACAAAGAGTATTAAGAGATTAAGTGACTTATCCACAGTTACACAGCCAGAAAGTGTCTGTAGGGAGATTTGAATGCAAGTCTTCCTGATTTTAGAACTCTGGCCAAATACAAGGGTCAGTGTGAATATCATCATTTCCAAGTTAAAGGACAAGATCAGTTGTGTGCTAATAAATGTCTAACTGCTGGCTTTCTGGGGCAAAAAATGTTCACATGACACAATTAAATCTTGTGTTCATTTTTTCTCAATCACTTTCTTAAATGTAACCAATTACTAAAACAAATTTAAAAAATAATCCTTACCTGCCTCCATTTATAAGATGATCTGTCAGCTCTTGACCTGGAGTCTCATAAGTCTGTGGCTTTTTTTGGGGGGGACAAACTGGCTTCTATTCTTCTCTTCCTTTTCAGCCTGAATCTTTCCCATCTAAGACTCCTTTTTCCAGCTCTTATGTCAGCTAGTGACTCCTTGAGGCACTGAAAAAACAACTGCAGTCTCTCTTGGACCCTTTGTTGTTGCCAAGGTTTATACAGAGTCGTTTAGTGTTCTGTGGCCCCATCAGGTCCACAGAGTCCTGAATTGTTTTTGCATGTTTTATTCTGGATGATCATCTTTGCGGGTCCCTCTCGTTGTAAAAATATTAGGATTCCGTTTGACCTGGGCCTCTTTAGTAGGTTGATTTAATGTGTTGCAGCACAAGATAGTAAAAGAGAAGGCCAGTGTCTTTACAGTAGCCCGATGATGTGGTTGAGTCACCTAAAGTGTGTGGTCTGCCAGATGAGTATTTGTCATACTTGATTCAGTTCAGTAGAAGCAGTGGTAGGTGTGGAGTCCAAGGAGCCGGGAACACAGACACAGACATAGATATGGAGACAGGCAGACAGACAGACAGACAGACACACACACACACACACGTTTCCAAAGACTGGAATACCCACCACAGGAACTCCTATACATAGATTTTAATGTATATATATAGATATACATAGACATACATTTTTATAGCATTTACATTTTACAGTTTCTTTTTAGCAGCTTTATTTTCATTATTTCATAAGAAGCAGTGCTGGATAGTGGATGGAATGCCAGACCTTCAGTTAGGAAGCTCTGGGTTCAAATTCTGCCTGGAGTCAGAGGACCTATGTTTGCTACCAGTCTGATCATGAGAAAACCCCCTGAAAACCCCATGATCATTTGTTAACTCATTTGTGAAAGGAAGGGACTGGACCAGGTGGCCCTTTTAGCCCTAGATCTGTGTGATTTCTGATTGTTAACCTCTGAAGGTCTAGGGCAGCTCATCGTAAAAAATGATGCAATCTGCACTCTGTGTTGGTAAAAATTCCCATGCTGGGAGTTCCTCAGCTCACTCAGATTAAAAATAAATTGTTAAAATGCTCCTTTAAAGCCACTTACAATAACCAGTTATCAAATACCAATCTTTTAAGCTATTACCAGTAATAAACAATTTATTCAGAATTGTTTTCCATTTCTAGAAACATCTGTGACACATTTGTACCTCTGCAACAGGGGTTCTTCACTTGGGGACAGATTGATGGGGAGTGGGGGTGGGGAAGTGTCTATGAATTTGGATAGGAGAAAAATTATATCTTCATTTCCACTAACTTCTAACTGAGCTTTTTCTTCTCCCTCAATTATAAATTCATTCAGCAAGTATTCTGAGAAGGGATCCATATGCTTCAGAATACTTTCAAAGGGTGTCCTTGACCCAAAAAAGGTTAAGAAAATCTCTACGCTATATGTAACATTCCTTTTTCATCATTGCTCCCTTCTTTAGGACACTCAAATATTAAAGCCTTTCTTAGCCATGGTGGCTTGAACAGCATTTTTGAAACTATGTACCATGGAGTTCCTGTGGTAGGTATTCCACTCTTTGGAGACCATTATGATACAATGATCCGAGTTCAGGCAAAAGGCATGGGGATATTGCTGGAATGGAAGTCGATGACTGAACAGGACTTATATGAAGCCTTGGTGAAAGTTATTAATGATCCAAGGTAAGGAATATTTATTGGTTTCCTTTATTATTGAAACAGATGAAACATAGAAGATAAGAGGTTTTTAAATCTGTCCATGCTGTCTTATGCATAGCTTCCTTCCACTATAATATGAAAAAGTATTGCAACATATAGCATCCATATTGTGGCTAGAAGTTGCCAGGTTTCCCTCCAGCATCAGAGAGGCATGCTCGCCTTGGCCATTCTGTGTAGGTCTATTTACTGAAGCTGCTTGATCCATTCTAGGCTGACCATCCCCTCCCACAGTCCCCTGTTCAAAAGCACCTTATTGCACCTGGCTTTCAGAGTGGTTACATGTGTTATGGCATGCAGTGAAGGCCCAGGTTCTAACTCAGGCGACTCCTTTCTTGTTGCTTTTAGGGAGAGGTAATAAGGGGAATAAGTGTCACTACATTCAGGACCAAGCAAGAATTGTCTCTTACCCTTGGGCCTGTGGTAATAATTTGTTCTAAGACTTGATGATGCCCAAATGAGTCCTGTTCTTAATGTTCTGCATAGCATTCTTGTTAAGGCCCAGATGCCAATTTACATGCAAACATTGGCTCCAATTTCCCAAAAGAATTTTCATGCAGATTTTGCATGTATAAATGTAGTCTGTTGTAGGCATCTTTCTCTATGCCATAGGCTTTTCTAGAGATTAAAAAAGTGATTCCCCTGAGATAGAACTAATTCTGTAGTTTTGGAAGAAGAACCAGTTAATAAGAATCTCCATTGTCAATAAGGCCAGCTGAGCCCTACTCTGCTAGGTAAGTCTAGAAACACCTATCTGCATAGCAGGGGTATATTTAAAGTCCTAGATCTACAATCCCATCCCATCCACATTCTTTTTCCTTTCAAAGTCAGACTTTGAAACAATTGTGGCTTTTTCTACAATGATGAATTTTATGAACAATGTAAATTTTAAAACAAGTGTGATAAAGCATGTTTACTGGGTGAACAGTGAGTAAACTATCTATAATATTTGGAAATATGAGTCTTTGGACCAAAAGGCTTTTGTGGACTCTTCCCAATGGGTAAAGCTCTTGAGATTGGAGCTCCCTATCCTGGAAGTTCTCCACTTCCAGGGGACAAGAAGAAAACACCAGATACTTAATAGCTTAATGAAGAGGGGAGCTGTCATGTGGAGGCAATTTTCGGGTAGCTAGTACCCTCCAAGTCCAAGACTGAGCTGGGCCTCAGAAATTGTCAAAGAAATGAAGAGTCTGGTCCAGTTGTCTTGTCATCACTGCTATAGAGAGAGTTGCTCTGGCAAACTGGGTAGGTCATTGTACCATCCAAAAATTTTGCATCCACCAGATCAGTCAAGTATTGATTAAGTACCCATTGTGCTGAAGTCAGTGTGGTAGGTGTACAGAAGCAGAAATGAAACATTCTTTGTCCTCAGAGAATAAGCTGACATTCTACTCTAGATGGTTCCAGGGTTGTCCCAAAGCTACTGCAACAATTTGGGACAGGCATGAACCCAACCAACTTGGGGATAAAGAATCATCTAACAAGAGACTAGTTCTCTCATGGCCTCATTTGAGTAGCTGAATATATTCTTAATGTGGCTTTATAATTTTAAAAAGAATTGCTGATTTCCAACAACTGAGGGAGATCAGTAATACAGGCAGGTAGTACAGTACCCTTTTTTTTTTTTTTTTACAAAGAGAAGTAGCTTGGCATGGCAGATTTAAGAACTGAATTCAAAGCCTAGAATGCTAGCATTCAGGTCACAACTCTGACATATCCTGACTGTGTGACCATGCATAAGTGACAATATCTCAAGGTTCTAGACAACTCTCTTTAGACTGTGTGTTCTTCCTTTGTTGCCCAAGAAGACCATGCCATCAGAGAAATGATGACATGACTTACTTTGTTTTGAGTGAGGAAGGGCTATGCAGGTCACTAGCCTCACTTCTCCTCCAGAGCCATCTGAATCCAGTGACCAGATATTCTTCAGGATGACTGGAGATGACCCAGGATGAGGCAATTGGGATTAAGTGACTTGCCCAAGATCACACAGCTAGTGAGTGTCAAGTGTCTGAGGTGAGATTTGAGCTCAGGTCCTCCTGACTCCTGCACTGGTGCTCTATCCACTGCATCACCTAGCTTTAGACTGTAAATTGCAGAGAATGTTCCAGCCTGCATTGGTAGAGAGAACTGCCTCAACTTACAGTTCCCTGTGCTAATGAAATCACTGGTCCGATTGGTCAGCCCTCTTTTATAGATATGGAGACAGGTTTAGAATGGTGATCAAATGACTTATCCAAACTGACCAGGCTTATGATACCCTGTTCCCATCTTGTGATATTAAATGTCATACCTCCTGAAAGGCGATCCTCCCCAGAAAAGCCTTCACAAATGTGACTTACTTTCGTTTTTTAGCAACAAGATTTAAATTGTATTTGGAGGTAGATTTTATTATTAGTTGTTATTTACAAATAAATGATTAAAATTCATTTTCTAGATCTCTAGTGTCCAAGTTTAACATTAATAGGATTGTCTTTCTCTCTCTGAACATTTTGTTTTCAAAAAACTTTGTAATGGGAAACTTCTATTTCTCTTTTATTAGCTCATTAGAAGTAATATTAAATCTCACAGTATAGGGTTAGAGTTTGAAGATTCAGGAGAAGTCAGTTTATGCTATTACATATTTTAGAAAAGTTAAACTTTATTATAATATGATTACATTATGGAAGTCAGGGTGGCTTAATGAATAGAGAACTGGTCAGGAAGAACTAGGTTTAGGCTATGCCTCTGTACTTGCTGTACATAACCCTGAGTAACTTATTTAACTTCTCACTGTCTTGGGCAACCATCTGCCTTGGCAGAAGAGGTTTCCTCTTTAGGAGTTCCCATATTGATAAAATCACAAATTCAATCAATTAATCAATATATATTAAGTGCCATCTATGTGCCAGCAACTGTGCTGAGTGCTGGGAACACATAAAGTAAAAGACGGTCTCTGCCCTCAAGGAGCTTACTGTCTAACAAAGAGACAAATTGCAAATAAATATGTACAAAGCAAGCTAGATGAAGGATGCAAGACATACAGGATGCCTGGAGTGAAGACATGGAGGAGCAGCCAAGAGGCCAGGGTCACTGGATCAAAGAACATGTAAGAGAGAAAAGTGTAGGAAGATTGGAAAGGTAGGAGGGATGAAGGTTATGAAGAGTTTTGAATGCCAAATAGAGCATTTTTTATTTGATCCTGGAGGTGATTATAAGCTTCTTAAGTTTATTGAGGGGTGGGGCACGAGATGGGGTTGGGGAGGGGGGTATTGATTTGGTCAAACTTGTGTTTTAGAAAAATCACTGAACGAAAAATGGATTGGAGTGGGGAGATACTTGAGAATGGCAGACTCATCAGCAGGCTGTTGTATTTATTCAGATGTGAAATGATTAGTGCCTACACCAGAGTTGTGGCCATGTTAGATGAGAGATTTTGTGGCAGTAAAATCATTATACCCTGGCAACAGATTAGATTGGGGGAAGTAGAGAGGAATCCATGATGACTCCTAGGTTGTGAACCTGAGGGTCTGGGAGGATGGTGCTGCCCTCTGCAGTAATAGGGAAGTTAGGAGGGTTCGGGGGGCAAAGATGAAGAGTTTGGCTTTGAATATGCTGAGGTTAAGATGTGTCCTGGACATGTAGGTTGAGATTACTAAATGAAGTTGGAGGTAGAGGAATGGAGGGCATCAGAGGGTTTGGAGCAGGGCAGACAGATTGGAGAATTGTCAGCACAGAGACGGTCGTTAAATCCATGGGAGTAAAGTAGTGCAGTGGGAGAAGAGAATAAAAGACAGAAGCCGGGGGACACTTGGCGTTAGAGGGCATGATCTAGAAGAGAATCCAGCAGAGGAGACTGGGAAGGAGCAGTCAGGTGGCCAGGAGGAGAACCAGAAGAGAGCAGTGTGCTGAAGACCATCAGGGAGGAGAGAGGCTCCAGAGAGCTTAAGGAGAACCAGGACCGAGAGAAGGGCTTTGGATTTGGCAGCTGAGATCCTTGGGAACTTTGGAGATAGGAAGCTGGATTAGAGGGTTAAGAAGAGAGTAGGTGGAAAGTAAGTAGAGGTACCTATGGTAGACAGGGCCTTCTCAAGGAGGTTAGCTGCCAAGGGCAGAAGAAATGAGATCATAAGTAGGGATGGAAGGTTCAGGTGAGGAAGAGTGTGTAGGCTGTTGAGAATGAGCCAATAGAGAGGGAAAGATTGAAAAGAAATGATATAATAGGGGATGACGGAGGGGCGGTCTATTGGTCCAGTTCAAACAAACAGACCAGCACCATTAAAAAACATTGTCAATGGGAATATTGTGAATAAGTGAGTAACTACTCTGAGATGTTACCTCCCCCACCTGCTCTGTTATCCTAAACCACAGGCAAGCCAAGAAACGTATTAAGGGGCTACCCTCTTGTAGTCTTAGTGTGTTCCAGATGGTGGGGTGTGAACTGCAAATAGTGTGTCTAAGGAGTGAATCTCATCCTCCCTCTATAAATGGTGTACTTACCCATTGCTCAACTAGACAGATTGTTATTATCAAGTCCCATTGAAGAATGTGTGATATTAACGTTTTAAACCTTATTTTCTCTTCCCTTGTTGCCACTTAGCTACCGTGCACGTGCCCAGAAGTTGTCAGAAATTCACAAGGATCAGC
Source organism: Notamacropus eugenii (assembly GCF_028372415.1). Lineage (NCBI taxonomy): Eukaryota > Metazoa > Chordata > Mammalia > Diprotodontia > Macropodidae > Notamacropus > Notamacropus eugenii. The sequence continues at coordinate 114,757,061 of NC_092878.1, read as the reverse complement.
CTAGTCACCCTGTTAATCGGACTGTCTATTGGATTGATTACATTCTCCGTCATAATGGAGCACACCACCTGCGGGCCGCTGTCCACCATATCTCTTTCTATCAGTATTTTTTACTGGATATCGTCTTTGTGCTGTTACTGGGTGCTGCATTACTTTACTTCATTCTGGCAAGGATGGTCAAATTCACCTACAAACAAAGCACACGTCTCTGGTCTAGAAATGAGCACAGCACTATTAATGGACATTACCACAATGGAATCCCCAACGGCAAGTATAAAAGAAATGGCCACATTAAACATGAGAAGAAGGTCAAATGAGCCAACCCACCTGCATTATCTCAAGGAATCAGTTCAGTAGTTGAATTTTTATCACTGTAACTTAGTCTAACAGCTACTTAAAGGAAAACCTCAGTAAACAAATTCTAACACTCCCCTTTGTAACCTTACAGGATGAAATTCTACGGAACTAAGATGTCTTAAAAAAGAAAAAAAGCACAAACCTAAAATGCAAAAATGTATTTCATTCTTAATACTGATGCAGAGAGGTATTTTGGCAATGAAATTTTTAGTAGCCTTAATTCTTTGAATCGATTGAATGACCCTAAGAGTTTTTAGTTTCAAAACCAGAATGTGTATGACCCAGGTAAGAAATTTTCTGTCTTATAAAAAGTATTTTTTAGTTTAGTTTTTTTTAATGCTTCTCTCTTAATTGAGAGAATTTCTGCTGGCTATGTATTAAATTTGTTGAAGTCATAACAGTCCTAAGAATGAGATTGAGAATAAGGCCATGATCCCAGAATATTTAGCACCCAGAAATTTAACAGATTGGAGACACAGAATTCTACTATGAAAGAATGTTTCCTCCCTAAACTGAGCACTGAAGGAGAAAATGATCTTTTTATTATATGTGAACTCTTGGCCTCTGCTATTGAAAACATGAAATTAAGTAATGGTACAAATGATTGTCACTTAAGAGATGTACACATATTTTGTTTTCTTCTTGTGTTTTCCATTTACCAATAACTTTCCTCTGGACAAATTTTATGGGATTTTTTAAAAAGTTAATTTCAACAAAGAGCACAGACGTGTTGAAAATAATAATTAAGAAGAAATGAAGCTCTGACAACAATGTTTTTGCAGAAGGTTTCACCTTGTATACATAGCATTATGAAAGGGAGTTTCTCTCTCTCCTTTCTCCCCTCTCTCCCCTCCCATCCTTTTCTTCCTTCCTCTTTTTCTGTTTTCCATTCCTTCCTTTATTCCTTCCTGTCTTTCTCTCTTACAGACTTTTTTTTACCAGAGGAGGGAAAGTGGTATATGAAAAAATATTTCAAGTCTTTCCTATAATAGGATATTTATACCTAAAATTTGTTCCATTTGAACAGTTCTGTATCAAAAGGAGAAAAAAAAAGTCAGCATCTTCTTTGTTCCTTCTGCTGGTTCGGGCCACACTCTCTCATTCCACTGTTGACAATATTTTATGCTCTCAAAAATGGGACAGGCACTTCTCTTAGTTGGGAACTGCTTTTTTGACAAGAAGTTTAAAATCAAATCCTATGTACCATACATAAAGACCACAGAGATCATGTCTTTCTTTTCCCAACATGATCCTCATTGCCCCCTTCCCCTGGCAGTCTCTTTCAATCATTGTGGCTGACGTGGGACATCAACAGTATTGAATTGAGAACAGGGATGCTGGAAATTGGGCAGAAAATAACCAAAACGATCCATCCTGCTGAAACCGTCGAGGTCGGCAACTATGAGTTTATTTCCATGTCATTCTGTTTACTTGGTGTTTGCACTACAGATGCTGAGTGTATGCTTTATTTATATATAGTTTTAAATCTCATGTCTCACCAAGAAAAGGGAAAAGAACCATTTATCTAGTCTTGTTCACTAACATAGGAAACGTTATGAAAATTAGATAAGAGCATGGAAGAATCATCATCATACACAGTGACGTGACATTTCATTAGCAATCCCACCAGGAGCCGCCATCCCTTTGTGCAAGTTCATGTCACATATAGGTTTCTGATGTACAGTGCAGACAAGGATGCTGCTTTCTGAATACTTGAAGAAATGGTATTATAAATAAGCCTATTAGCGATGCTTTTTTTCTTTTTTCTTCCTTTTTTTCCTTTTTTTACATTCTTAGCATAATGGGACAATTAAAAGAGCACTCATAAACACAGGCAATGATTGGTGGGGTGGTAATAGGACTTAGAGTGTATGAATGAGCTGGTTTTACTGTTTTGGGTATTGAAGAAAATAGCTAAGACAAGCACTGACCGGATGATTAAGCCTAAGTTAATCTCCACTGTGATAAAACAAACAACTTAAACAATAAACATGAATTTAATAGAGAAAAATATGGTTGATAATAAGTTTTTTTTAGATGATGTTTCATAGAATTCTGCGCGTCCACTCCACTCTCTTCCTGCTCCCCAGATTCTTCATGTGTGCGAGCATGAACACAGCACATCTGTGTGTCGTGCATTCTGTCTGAGGCGATTTTTGTCCTCATATAATCTGGGGGCGTTAGTGTTGAGCAGCATAAACACACTTTTGTACCCGAGCATCACAGAAGTAAAAACGCCAGGCACGGGTTTGCACTGAGCAGTTTTGTTTCTTCATAATACGCTTATTGTTGGTTGGTTTCAATAAATGAGTGATTTCAGGATTTGCACACTTGTTCTTAATCATCCAATAAAGTACAATATTCGAGAAGCTTGGGTTGTCTTTCCTTAGAGAAACAGCGGATTCAAACTTCCTCATAGCTTGCCAGGGGGTGTTAAAAGCCAAAGAATTATGTCTTTCCCTCCTCCTCCCCGCCACCCACTTAGTATCACAAGGTGGTATGACAGCTGTCCCTGAAGCCTAGCTGTGTGTCTCTGGGCAAGTCATGTCCAGAGGTGTGCTGAGCTCCAACCAGCTCTGGAAAGCAGATTCTGAAATTTTCATGTACACTTCAGACATTGGTGAACACTAGAAACTGTGAACATTTACACCTCCAACATGGGCAAACGCTGGAAGTCAGGGCTTGAGTTATTGTTTTTGTTGATTAGCTACACTTAACAAAGCAGTGAAGAAAATGTTATACAGTATAGATTAAAATTTAAAGTATGTCTTGTATGGAGAGCCAGTTGTTAAAATTTATCAGTACACTACCTTGCAAACTCTGCAGTTTCAGAGAAGGACCTGACCTGCACTGGAAGAAGGAGTTTCCTTAACTGAGAATTCCATATAGCAAGGAAGACACAAGTCCATCAGCCTCTGTTTCTATTTTGAGGACTACTTATTCTAGGTCAGTGACACCTGGCCACAGAGATGTGGCCATTCATGGCTGTGGCTTTCCTCTTTAGAACTGGGGAAGGTCTCAGTGTGCTGTAATGGGACAGTTGGCTCTGGGAGGTTGGGGGTTGGGGGAAGTAAGCTTAACACACTTCTAAGTTTAATTTGCAGGATAACATTTTCTCCATCACTTTCTTAAGTGTAGACAGCCAAAAAAACAATCAACCAGGGCCTAATTTCTAGCCTCAGGGGTATTAATACTCACAACTAAAAATTTAACAGCTGACTCTTGAGAGCAGATTTGAGCTGGACCCAGTACCTCCCTGCTGAAGGTCTGACAAGTAGGGGTTAAGAGGTGCTGTTTCTCACCATTCTAGATCATGGAGAGCAGAGGAGGGAGGGAGAGACTTAACAGGATGTAATCTTCCCTTGCTTCCTTCCTTCTCTCTCACTGTTCTAACCTGGGTCTTTGGGCTCACATGATGCTCTGGATTATTTAAGCCTAGTCCAAGTGTTGCTCTGATTGGCTTAAAAAAAAAGAAAACAGCACTGCTGTTTTACTTAGTGTGAAAGCTTTGTTGCCAATTGATTTTGTGATGTTGGGACAAGTCGTATCTTTTCTGGTGCTTTAGCCATTGTTTCTCTTTTGGCCAGTAAGCCTGAGAGTCTTCCCCTCCCAGTTTGACTTTCTTTTTTTTAAGGGGCCATCCCTTGACTCACTCTTCAACAGATCTATTCATGGAATATCTGTTGCCTCATTCAGAGTGAGAACTTGGAAAGACCTGAGCTTAAAAAAGCCAAGGTTTCCCACTGCATGCTATGTCATCTCCAGTTCTTCTGATCTGTATGTGGCCACTGGACCCAGATGCCTCTGGATGAGAAAGTGAGGCTGGTGACTTGCACAGCCTTCCCTCACTCAGATCCAATTCAGTGCAAGTCATCGCATCATCTGGGTTTTCTTGAAGAACTAACGACAAATCACAAATTTCCTAATGTATAAAAGCAAGAATGTTGGAGTAGATGAATTTTTTGTTCCCTTCCAACTCTTAACATTCCATAAGAAATATATGACAGTCACATCCTCTTATTTATAATAACCTCCAATCAGGGGTTCCCAGGGTTTTACAGGTCTGAATTCAGGGAAGCAGGTTTGTCCACCTTTCAGGTGCAGGGACAGAAGCCTTCACTCAGTAAGTTACTACTTGCTTAGTTAGCAGTGGCAACCTTGGGCTGGCTTTTGGAATTATTTTCTGCATTAGTGATGTATATATATAGTGTTTTAAGTTTAGAAAATGCTTTTAAAAATATTACCTCATTTTATCCTTAAAACAACCAAGAGTTAAGTGATATTATCTCCACTTTATACATGAAGAAACTGAAATAGATTATTTCTTCAGGGCCATGTAGCTGGTAAAGCACCTAAGGTCGGATTTGAATTCAGACCTTTTGACTCCAGGTATAACACTCTGTCATTAACATATTCTGGTATTCCTTTATTGAAAATTATGTGGGGGAAAAGACTACAAAGTTTATTTCTTGGGACTACGCGTTGATTTTTTTGGGGGGGGAGGGGGGGATTGTCTAGCATTTATTTTCTCTCCATCTACCCTATCCTCTCCCTGAAAAAAGAAAAGCAGAATCTTTGTATTATACATAGTCAAGCAAAGCAATTTTTCACACTGACCATTTTTTAAAAAATGTATATCTCATCTGCAAAAGAAGTCCACTAGTCAGGAGGTAAGTAGCATGTTATCCTTGGTTCTCTGGAATCATGGTAGGTCAGAGTTCTTAAGTCTTTTGAAGTTGTTTTTTTATTTCATAAGATTTCACATAGAGTATTTTTTATGTAAACACCTTGAATAGGTATACAGGTAAACAGTAATTTAATAAATAAAAGCAAATAAATTCTTAGGTAATTCCAGACAATTTCTTGACAATTACAACTTAATTATTTTGGGTATCTTTGACATTTTTTTCCCACTTTTAGAAGTAGAGATTTTCCTGTCTCATTTCTGTACATGAAAATGATGATTAATTTGCCTGTTGACCCTCTTTTCCTCCAAGGTAAATACTCAAAATCTTGTCATTAAAAATTCATTCACTCCACTTTGAAAATCAGCTATTTGGATATGAATATAGTGGAACAAAGGACACATCAGTTCCAATGGCTAGGCCAATAATCAACTTTATTTTTTTGTTTAATACGTGAATCATTTGCAAAACTATTAACAAGTATAAAATCACAGGAACATACATTTTTATTTCTTTTGCTTTTTGTTTTGTTGGCAAGACAGCCTGGGTTAAGTGACTTGCCCAGGATTGCTCAGATTTGAACTTAGGTCCTCCTGACTCCAGGATCAGTGTTCTATTCATTGGGCCACCTAGCTGTCCAGCATAAGTATTTGCAAATAGGATAATCCTTCCCAGTTTATCTTCAGCTATTTTTGAATTCTTTGCCATGAAGCAAACATGACGTTTTACAAATTCTGTTGCCTAACCAAGTAGTTACTACAGATTGTCTTCCTTAATAATTTTTGAAACCTGGAAATGATTGATTACCTAGGAACATACAGATTTTGGGGGCAGATGTTGCTTTAAAATCATTGCCCTGCTCCATTCTAATTTTAACGGTTACACATTTCAACTAAAGAAAATAAGCAATATTTTTATTTTTTATGGCAATACACATTGGAAGCAAAGTCCTGAAAGAATCTGATTGGAAAAATGAGAGATAGTCAAAAGCGGATTACATGCCAATACTGGAAGCCCTCAAAACACAGAAAAACTGTATAAATTAACTTTATCCCCATTTTACTTCACTTTGGGGATTGAAGATACCTAGTTTAAGAATCAGTTACTTCCACATCTCAAAAAGAACTTGCTGTAAATCAGTCTGGAGAATTACTGATATGCCAAGTTATCATGTATATTGTTAAAGCCGGATTATGCCAAATCATACCACTGGTATAATTATAACAGGATTTTAAAAGAACAGCTATTTTAAGTTGTTACAATGCATCCAACACCAAAGAAAATATGAAAAAAAATTAAATATCTCAAGTTTTACAAAAATGTTATTAAGCAGTGACTTGACAATTGTAGCACTAAAGATAAATTTAAAAATATATCATTCCCCATTCTACCTTCCATATTCCATTTTTTAATGAAAACTTATTGTTCCTCTAGTGAAGATTCTGCTTTCAAAAGGCAGAATTGGTTGGAATCAATAACACTATATACTTTTTAAATGGTAATATCCCTTGATTCAAGGGCCCAGGTCGTCAGTCTTCATATTTGGACTAAACCCACGTTGAAGTTAGTGGCAATCTCACCTGCGTGTGCAAGCAATCAAGGGAGACAATACGAGCTTGTACTTGAAACTCTTCATTCTAGAAGGTCAGTGTACTTGTTAGCAACATATTGCTGTTTTGTGCATTGTGAATGATGTCCTCTAGACTATCTACTATCACAATTTAGAGAAGATTGTATTTTTATTTCTCAGGTCATTCATGCATGGTTCTACATGATTTTTTGTTTGTTTGTTTCAGCAATAAACTAGTTGGGACTTGATACTTCATTATCAAGAATATCTAAAAAATCTTTCCCATTTATTGTCACTCTTTGAGAGAGGAGACATCTTTGAGGGAAAGCACATTTCTGTTAATGTCATCACATTAAATATGAAAAATTTTAATCATATTGGTGGATATACAGGATCACATTTTATAATCTTACTTGACTAGGTGTTTTGATATGTGAGTAAAAAGAAAAGGTATTTGAAGAGACTCAAAAATTGCAATTCCTTGATTGTCGTGTCTATAACAAATCCTGAGCCTGCTTTTTGCATGTAATGGGAGGAATCCAACCTGAATGATAAGTAATTCAGCAACACTAGAATCTCACATATACCAAGGTATGCAGTCACTGAGTTCTCTGGCCTAACCTCCAGAAAATCAAAATGCTAATGAAGTGTTCAGTTAGCTTTCTCAAGTTAGATGATTTTTTCAGAAATCAGTTCTTAGAATCATTGAATCTGGCTATGTTTCCATAACAATGTTTAACCACATAATAGATCCCTTTAGGATTTTGGGTGCTACTTCAGAACTAACAGCTATGACAAAATAAAGAGTATTGTGATTCCATTGACTTGGGTACCAGCCTCTACCAACACATACATATCTTCAAGACTGAAACTAGGTTGTCTTAGGAGTTGCAGTGACTGAATAACAATAATGCTAGCCAGTGAGTAACCTAATACTGATTATGAGATATCAAAATTAGATACACTGAATCCAAATTAACAAAATTACATAATATTTTAAAAAGCAATACTATTAAATGAAATGGTTTTCTTTTTAGAAAACAAAGAAACTAATACTAATGGTGAATTTTTTAAAGTGGTCTGATACAACTCTATAACTTCACAGGTCAAATATCGTGTATACAGCAAGAATTATGAAATTAAGCCATTACGTGCATGTTATTTGATGGTGTACTCCATCTTCTCATTCTGTAATAGAAATTATTGAAGAATGAGTTAGGTATTTAAGTCATAACTAACAGCTTTTGTTCTTTTGAACTAACAGTGGTATAGTCTGGAATTTTAGGAACTTAGGAAGGTACAAAATAGAAAAGATCTTCCCTTTTAATTCAGCAGGCATTTAAGTACCTAATCCCTACCACTGCAGATACAAAGGTGCCCTTCCTCCCAAGGAACTTATATTGTACTGGGTGATACTTTTAGTATTTTTTTTTTTACCAGCACCAAAAGCCAGAGAATTTTTAACTAGAATGAACCTCAGAGATAATCCAATCAATTTAAATGGAAACTGTGATCCAGAGAGGTTGAGACTTGATTAAAGGTCAAATGGAGAGCCTGCAAGAGCTGGTATTCAAACTGACATTCCCTGAATCTAAATTTGGTGGTCTCCCTATCACATCATTTCGCTACTTCTGCCCATGTGGGCTTGGGCAAGTCATTTGTCTCTGGGCCTCAGTTTCATCATCTGTAAAAATCATGATCTAAAATGAGGCAGTAACTAATCTCTAAAACTCCTTCCTCATAATCTCTCATACATGATGTATTAGCACAGGACTAGGTCAGGACTAGCTTCAGATAAATGTCTTGTCTGCTTCCTCCACTGTCACAGCCCTCCAGTCCTTTTCCAAATACCCTTCGCTGCATTTGCGGCATATTCACTTGTACTTCAAAGCATTGCCACTCCCTGACTTGTAGTGCAAGTTTTATAGTCTGTTGTTGTTCCACTGTTCAGTCATGACCAACTTTTTGTAACCCATTTGGGGTTTTCTTGGCAAGGATACTGGAGTGGTTTGCCATGTCCTTCTCTAGCTCATTTTATGGATGAGGAAAATGAGGCAAACAGGGTTAAGTAAATTGTCCAGAGTCACACTCCTAGTAAATGTCTGAGGTTAAATTTGAACTTAGGTTTGATATCTATGAAATTATTGGTTCCAATTTTATGAAAAAAATAATTAGCATTTATATAAATGCTTAAGATTTGCTAAGCACTTCATCTCATTTTATCCTTAAAATAACTCTGTGAGATTGGTGCTGCTTTCCTCACTTTACAGGTAAAGAAACTGAGGGGGAAAAATTAGGTGAATTAGTCACATGGCTTTTATATATCTGAGGTAAGATTTGAATCTAGAAATCCCTGGCTCTAAGTCCAATGGGGTATCCCCCTGTGGCACCTGGCTATTAACATTTAGAAGTCTAATTTTCCATGAATCGGCTGATCCTATCAGATATCGGTGAAAAAATGGAAAATTACTGAGTAGCTTTTATATTTGTGAATCACTCAGTAGTTGGGGGAGAGGGTTTCACATTACATCAATACCAATGTGCCTTTAGCATTTAATTCTTCTGTTGTGAAGAGTGTTGTCCATTCACTGCATCATCACCTGTCACTCCGAATATCACCTTTTTCCTTTGATTGACTCCTGGTCTTAGAACCACCCTTGGCACTTCCCTTGGAAGATGAAGGACTGAATCTTCTTACTCTTGTTCTAGACAGAGCTGATTTTGTAGGTACCTTTTCTGCCTCCACCCCCAGTTTGGTCTGCAACCAGTCAAATGGTCTACTGACCAGAAGGATCCATTCTTTGCCCCTGAAAATTGTTACCCCTATGTACATTCCCAACATCATCACTGATACTGTTAAAAGCATCTTTGATGCTTTGAAAACATCTAGTACTACTATTGGTACTACTGTGACCTGGGATGGCCTCTGAAAGCCATGGACAGAGAACCAGTCATATCTGTCAGTGAGTCAACAAGCATTTACCAAGTGCCTGCCATATGCCAAGCTTTGTGCTAAAAGAAAAGGATATAAAGAAAGGCCAACAGGTCTCCTGAAAAAAGAAAAGAAAAAAAAAAACAATCCCTACTTGAGGGAGCTCAGAGTCCAAAGGGAGGAGACAACACATCAAATGATTATGTAGAATTTCGTACAAGATAAACAAGATGGTCTGAGAGGGAAGACACTAATATTGAGGCATCAGGAAAGGCTTCCTATGGAAGCTTGAGATTTTCCTGGGGTTTTTAGAGAAGCCAGGAAGGCCAAGATAAGGAGTGAAAGTACCCTAGGTATGGGGGACTGCCGGTGAAAATGTCCAGTCTTGTGCAAGGAAGAGAGTTGGCCTTGATTATTTTCATCTGTCCTCCCTTCCTGATAGCCAAACAGCTAGTAAAGTTTGTCCATTCTGTCTCCACTGCATCTCCAGCATCCTCCCCTTCTCAACGCACAGCTACCACCTTCTTTCTGATCCTTACTACTCCTCACGTAGACTACTGTTGATTGCTTCCTCAGTTGTCTCCTGCTCCCTAACCATCCTTTCTGTTGCTTCTAGAACATTCCAAACACCTCCATTTTACAGTTGAAATTGAGGCAGAGGTTAAGTAGTGGCTTGCCCAGGGTCACACAGCTAGTAAGTATCTGAGAATTTGAATTTGAACTCAGGACTTCCTAACTCCAGGACAAGAGCTCTCTCCATTGTACCACCTAGTTGCCAGAAGTCTTTTATAATAGGGTAAAAGAAGCAAAATTAATGATACAGTGACCTCATCTGAGATTGCATCCAACATTCTATATCTATAGGACTCCCATCACCACCTTCCTCAAATTTTTTTAAATGAGCAGAAAACTTTTTTCTCTCTGTCATTCTCTATCCCATTGGAAATAAAAAGAGAAAAGAAAAACATTTCTTGTGACAAACATGCATAGTCAAGGAAAACAAGCTCCCTTATTATCTGTGATATTATCCCAATATCTACCCATCCATCTATAATGTGTACATCTCTGTAGGTAGTGAGAATATATATACATATACACACATATGCATACAGTAGGTAGCAGTCACTGAAGCCAGGAAGCCTCATCCTTTTGACTTTCAAATCTGGTCTCAGATAACTTAGTAGCTGTGTGACCCTGGGCTGTCACTTAATGAACTGAAGGAGGAAATGGCAAACCACTCCTGTGTATCTGCCAAGAAAATCCCAAATGGGGCCACAAAGAGCTGGACATGACTAAACAACAGATAGACGCCTGGGTGTCTCATTCAGCACTCTCAATCTGTCATATCTCTGTCGGGAGGTAGATAGTATATTTCATCATGGATGGTCACTGTATTAAGCTTAGTTCTTACAGTTCTCAAAACTATCTTAAAAAGTGTGGTTGTATAAGCTGTTCTGGTTCTACTTATTTCATGCTTCATCAAGACTTATACAGAGTCTTGTAACATCAAAGATAATATTAAGTCTTGTATAAGACATACAAGTCTTCATTTTCAGTATTGAGGTTATAAGATGATTTGCTCTGGTTTCTCATTCAGTATATTTTTTAAGGTCTTTTTATGTTTCTTTGAAATCATTTATTTCCTCATTTCCTGTAGCACAATCATATTAATATGCCACAGTTTATTCAGCCATTACCCATCCATTCTTCAATTCATGGGCATCCCTTGAGTTTCCCATTTTTGACATCATCAAAAGAGCATCTATAAATATTTTATATTGAATTATGTTTATAAATATTATATAAATGTTTATGTTGAATTAAACTGAATTATGCTTCCCTTGCCAACTGGTGTGGAGCCAGCTCAGGCCTGTCAAGAGAAGCTGGATCTGATGATCATTGCTGAGCCTGGAGTTAGAGGCAGCCTCTCTTCCTTGCAGCAATCCAAATAAGAGACTGGCTAACTTCAACAAGGCCAGAGAGATAAAGGAGAGAGTGATGGAGTACAGGGGAGGCAGCCCAGAACCAGGCCCCATCTGGAAGTGAGGAAGGGAGTGCCTTCGAGCCTCAGACAAGTTCTTCTTAGCTTTGTGACCCTGGGCAAGTCACTTCAATTCTTTTTCTCATCCTGTATAATAAAGAACATGAATACTTATACTACTTACCTCTTGGGGTGGTTATGAGGAAAGCACGTTTTGAACCTTAAGGTGCTTTATGTAAGTATGAATTGTTATTAACATCTATATTTTAAGATGTAATTAGATGTAAAAATGAACCTCAATATATGGAATTTAATTTCGTGGTAAACCTAACTGGAATGTCCCCACTCTCTTAATTAAGAGCTTGTTATAACAACCCGGGTACAGTTTTATTTAAAAAATCATTAGGTCTGAGAAAAATATTTTTTGCCGGAGTCTGCACAGTCATTCCCTTCTCTCTTGGACATCTAAATATCTCCCTTTGCTATTCTCTCTTATAAGTAGATTAAAAAAAAAAATCCTGGATACCTATATTTTCCAAAAAATGTTTTATTTTCCCTCTGAAAACTGAACAAAAGAAAAAGAGGAATGAGAAGGTAATATAATTCATCAAATTCATTTTAGGTTCTATTTTCCTTGAGACCTACCTATCCTTTGAGTCTCTGGTATCTCCTTCCCCTCCACTTCCTTCCCCTCTCCTTACTTGTCTATCCATCTTTCTTTCTACTCTTTTCTTTCTCTTCTTTCCTGTTTCTACGTATAATATATACACACATACATGCATGTATATAACATGCGTGTATGTATACATATATGTATGTATACACATGACAAAGTTGTATGTAATGGCGATAATGTGATTATTTCTTAGATAATAAGCTAATTTTTCATATAATATATCCATTACTATACACTGCCTGTCTTTCATGTATGCATATGTGAGTATATATATGCATATGTATGTTTATATGTATATCTGTGGGTATCTGTATACTTATGTCACCCATCCCTCTTCCCGAGTCTTCCCCGCTCTCTATCTTTCCTTGACTAGAGATTGCTATCCCTCCTGGTCACCTAGGCCTATAACTTCCAGGGCCTCTTTGACATTTTGTTCCAGCTCCAATCTGTCATCAAACCTTGTAGTAGCCCCCTTCTCAGCATCTCTCACCTACTTCCCCACTCTGCTCACACAGCCAACACTGTAGGACAGGTCTTCATCATCATTTTCCTGAACTTTTGCAATGACCTTCGACTCAATCTATCTGCTTCCAGACCCCCCCCCCCCCATTCAAAATCTGCTCTCAATGTGGCTCCCAAAGAGATTTTCCTGAAGTACAAGACTGATCACGTCATGACTACCCATCCTTATGCCTCTTTCAATAAATGCCATTATCTCCCTGTTACATTTAGGATCAAATTCCCCTGCCCTGGAATTTGGCCTATCACAACTTGACCCCTTCCTACCCTGTGCTCCCCTCCATGATGTCAGAGATCCAGCTTCCCTTGTCTACTTGGTTCCTCACACAAGGACCTCCATCTCCTTTTTCCTGACCTTTGCTCCACTGACTCCTTCCCCTCCCTGGTATACTTTCTTATTAACTTCAACCTTTTAGAATCCCAAGCTTTTTTTTTTTTTTTTAAATTCTCAGCTCAAGCATCTCCTTCTATAAATATGCCTTTTCCAGGTCCTTTGGCTACTAATGTTTTCCCTTCCAAGGTTATCTTCTATTTGTTCCATAGATACTCAAAATGTAAGTCACCTGAAGACTTGGAAGGTGACTTGTTACCTCCAAGGCCTAGCACAATACCTGGAACTTAGTAGTTGCTTGTTGGTTGATAACTGACTTGTTTAAATGTCTTAATAAGTGCTTTAAAATCTCCAAAACATATTATCTTACTTGAATTTCACAAAAACCCTGCAAATGAAGTGCTATAGGTTTTCTTGCCCCCATTTTGTAGGTAATGAAACTGAGTCTTGGAAATGACCTTGTGGCTTCAATATGCTTTTGATACATTAATTTGATGACATTTTCCAGACCAGTAGGGTTTTTAAATTAGGCTTCCCCACCACCCCCACATTATCACTAGATTTAAAGTCTATCATCTTTATATACTGGTCTCAGAAATGAAATAAATAATATGCTTTCGCTAGGCCTCCAAAAGAAATTAAATCATGTAATCCAGTAAAATAAAATAATGGATGTTTTTGTCATTGAAGAGACTCTTACCTGTCAGTTCAAAAGCTCTGATCATCTCAAGATAAGAATACATATTATTGCTGTCCTCATCAAAAGCCTTTAGTTGCTTCTGTCTGGGGGCTTCTTCTCCTAGGAGACTTTCAATTTCTGAGTAAGTTAAATATCCATTTGCATTTGTGTCAGCTCCGTAAAAAAAGACTTGCAGGTCTATTTAAAAAAAAAGTATAGTTGACTGTGGGTGTATGCACATGAACATGCAGATCATTTACCTCAAATTGTTCAGGCCATTTCAGAATCCATTTTGAAAACTCTTGACCAAAGTCCAATCAGATAAACCTGATCATATTTATTTTGGTAAAGGGAACTTTATTGTCACTAGTAGGCAATTATTAATGCGTTATAAACGTTCTGATGATAGAGGAAAGATACTTTTCTTTGTGAAATGTGCCCATTTTAAATGTTCAGTTTCTTAAAGGAAGAGTTGTGGAATACAAGGAAACCCAGGATTTCCCAGGAACTTTGCTTCATGTCCGTTTTTTTTTTTTTTATTATTACAACACAGTCCAGGAAACATAAAGAGATCCCCTTTCAAAATCCATTTTTTTAAAAGATGTGATAATAAAAGTAAACTTTATGTAGATCAGGGTATTTTATGAGTTTTTTAAAAGATGATTTTAAATGTATAATGCCAACACCAACTATTAAAGCTGAAAACTTTACTAAGACTGGTGGGATGCACTGAAAAAAGTGACAGTATGAAAAACCCCATATATGTATGTATAGTGTGTATACAGACATGTGTACATATACACATATTTACAAGTATATGTATAGATGTCTGTGTTGTTCATTCATTTCAGTTGTGTCTGACTCTTTGTGACCCCATTTGGGATTTTCTTGCAAGATATTGAAGTGGTTTGCCATTTCCTCCTCCAGCTCATTTTACAGATGAGGAGACTGAGGTAAATAGGATTGAGTGTCTTACCCAGGGTCACACAGCTAGTTAGTATCTGAGGCCAGATTTGAACTCAGGACAATGAGTCTTCCTGACTCCAGACCTAGCTGGCCTATATGTCTGAGTGTGTGTATACATATGCACACATGCACATGCATATGTATATATTTTTATGTATGTATATTTATATATGTATGTATATTTTATACATACATAAATATGTCCTAGTAAATAATAACTTGACACATTTATACTTTTAAAAACTAGGTGAAATATTTAAATTTTGTTTCTTTGATATGACTCATACAGTATTGACCAAATGCTCAGCCTGACACTTAAATAACACTTAATTGAACACTTAATAAGCTCTTGTTGATTTGACTGAATTAAACTATGCATTATGGTGAATTTATTCATCACATTTAAAGTCCACTAATCTGTTAAGCTAGTAGACCTATATACTAATAGGACTACATAATAAATCTAGTACTCTTAATTTTCAAGATACTTTACCAAGGTCCTGTCTAAAGCTTCCTGAGGCATGGCCAAAGTCTGTAGCCTGACACTCAGGGCCTTTTCCTAGTCTGGCTGTGCTCTCTTAATGAACTTCGTCACTCATTGCTCACCTACGTGATCTCACATTCACGCTGTCTTTTTCCCCATCCACCACTTATATTCCCACAGAGTCTATTCCTCATCTTAACTCCCTCAATACCTATTTCATTGTTTTGTTCCTCAGCCAATCTGTCTTCCACCAGCTGATGCACTGTTAAAAACTCTAATTTGTTGTTTCACACCCACCATGACCTCTGTGGCATTGGGCCTTCCTCTTTTGATGATTTTATTCTCTCTGAGTCTCCTGGTTCTTTTTCTACTACTGTCAACATTCCTCTGTCTCCACTGAAGCTTCTTTCTTCTCTGATCCCTTTAAAGTAGACCTCCTACAAGACTTTATCTTCAGCTTCCTCTAAGTTGGCTTCATTTCCATTGTAGAGATGGTGTGATAGATGTAAAGGTGGCCTTGGAGCTAAAATGAATGGCCTTGGATCCAAGCTTGCTATGTGACTTTGAGTTCTCAGTGCACTAGGCTTCTCTCTTGAGCTCTTTAAGTTTCAGGGAAGATACTAGTCTGCACTGATATAGGGAGTGTTCTGTTGTAGGAATACGTGGTGCCAGTGAAATCACCAGTTCAATCCCTAATCCTTCATAGCTTCATCTTTAGAGGCAATTCCCAACCCCTGCTTCTAGCCCTGTTGTTTGTGCTTCCTTCTCAGAGAGACCAATTATATCAGCAGAGGAATGTCTTGACTTGCAAGTGAATTGCATTTAAGTGAGGCAGATCTGTGCAAAGTCAACGCCTTCACTCTCTCCACTAGAGTCATTGGAATCTAGTGGCAAAACATAGGTCAAGAGGACTGCCGATGGCTGTAGATGCAGTGGAAGAGCGTAGTCTTTTTAAGCTCATTCAGTAGTAAAAAGGTAGGTAAGAATTGAGGTAAAAGACGCCTACTTTACCTTCATAAAAGACTCCATCTGGGAGGGGAAGGCCTTCAGAGTTTCTGGTCAGAACAGAAACAATTGCTAATTCACTCTCTCTGAGCCATCAAAACCTCAACAGTGAACATTCAAGGTTTAGATTGGCCAATGGAGAGTATATGAATGGAAGTAATGTGTAGCAATCATGGATAGATAAACTGGAGCCATACTGAAGAAAACTGTAAAATGCCAAGCTGAAGAATATGAATTTTATCTGAGAGGCAATAGGGAGCCACTGGAGCTTCTTGAGCTGGGGAGTGACATGGTTCTAATATTGTTTTCTTAAGTATAACACTGCATCCCTTTAGAGAATCTATTAAATACTTTATATAAATTATCCAATCAGTTTTTAATTAGATAGGTAAAAAAGATATCAAGGATTGATTTGTATTTTATAAGATTATAGATATATACCTGAAAGGAATCTTAGGGGTCATCTAACTAACTTGCCTTATCATCTAGAAAAGGAAAACTCCAGCCAGTAGAGATTATGTTTTACTCAAGGACACATAGGCAGTAAGTAACAGAGCCCCAGGATTCAAACTCAGGAACTGTGGCTCTAAATTCAGTCTTTTTTCCATTGTACTATGTGAATCCTCTTAAATATTCTCATAATTAAAGGATTTGCCAAAAAAATCTCAATTTTAAAAATAATTCTAAAGTTTGCGATTGAGAGGAAGCCACTCTTTTCCTTCCCTCTTTTCTTTCTCTCCTTTCTTTTCTCTTTCATATATGCAGGTATACACACATGTGTATATACATGTATACTGCAGATTTCTATGCATATATTTATGTGTATATACATACACGTTTTATATGTATATATAAATAATATTTTTAAACCTCCTTTGTAATCAAATGCTTCTCTGTAAATTGACTGATTATTTGTTCTCTAAGTTCCTTGGCAGGGGGAAGAGAGGGAAGGGTATATGAGAGGAGGAGAAAGAGTTAAAATAGGAGGTAGAATATGCCAGCTAAGAAAAATTTTATCTATCCAAATCTACTTGACAAAAATCCTTTCAACAAACATTTCTTGAGTGCCTACTGTGAACAAATCACTGTGCCAGAGGCTGAGACTCTTAGTCACTTAGTTTCCATTGGAGTAGCTCTTCTGATGATTAGCACATACTTATATTCTTTGCCTTCAACCCAGAGACCTAATTAATCAAAGAACATTTATTAAGTACCTGCTGTGTACCAAACACTATGCTAAGTGCTGGAGATAAAAATCTGGGATGTGGGATGATCCCTGCCTTCAAGGAATTTATATTCTGCTAGAGGGATACAAAACATTCACTGATAAGTGTAAATGTGGTATGTGAAGTCCCAAAGTCTTAGTGCAGCTTTAGCACTAAGAGTTTCAGGATGCCTTGTATATATCCATTAAATTGAAAGTCACTGGATGTGAAAGATACAGGAACAACTGAAGGAATCAAGAAAGGCCTCTTGAAAAGAGGTGGCATTTGTGTTAAACCTTAAGTGGAGATAAGAGCCAGACCTGAAAGAGAACATTCTAGACCTAGGAGACGCTTTATAGAAAGATGGAAAGTATGTCTATAGTTCATAAGAGGAAAAAAACCAAATTATCACATGCTGATCAAGATGTCAAGATATTAGGAAGATTATTCCCAGTCAAGAAAATTGGGATGGGGCTTACAGTTGGTAAATTTGTAGTTTTCTTTACTTACTCAATAAACACTTAGCAGCTCTCTCTTATGTTCTTATTCTACTGCTGATTTATTAGGATGGAATTTAACCCGAAGGGTAGGGGTGGAAGCTCTTGGTTAGGTAGCAAGTGTGGGTAGCATCCTTCACCTTTGGAGGTGTAGTAGAGAGAACAAGGTCAAAGCCTGGTCTCCATCACACAGGGTAATGATTAAATGAAACAATTCATGCAAAAGCACTTTTGTAAACTGTAAAGTACAGTATCAATATATTATCGTCCCTCCCTTATCTCCCCAGCTACTTGGACTCTGGTTTCATATTTTACTCCGTGCCCTGCCTTTTATCTTTTGTCTTTATCCTGACTACAATATTGACAATAAAAATTTAAGATCTTACGCTGTTGAGTCACCGGAGTTGTACTGTGAATTTTATGTATCATATATTTGAAAGCTGTTCCATAGCACAAGGCCATGTGATTTAAAAAATTCTTTTGCTTTTTGTAAAAAGTATAGCAGTTAACGAGCTCAAGCATCTATGGGGCAACTGTGTCAAAAACTATGACCTTTACTCTAGATAGGTGTGTATGTGAACAGCCAAATCCTTCAACCTCTTTGTCTATTTCAATAGGACCCGATAACATTTTCATTTAAAAATGTGAACCTTGTTGTCAACAAACGTACATACAAATTGCAAAGAAAAACAAGAAAGTGGATATTATAAAAAATAACTTCTGTTCCGAATGTATTTTTTATAAGAAACACATCTAAAGGAGTATGCAATTTAATACATAACAATATATTATTATTATTATAATAGCAATATTATTCTTTTGCAATATTATTATAATATTATATTATTATAGCAATATTATTATAATAATAATAGCAATATTATTCTTTTGCCCTTCACTTTTTTTCTGTGCATTTTAAAATGTCTTTTTGATGCTCTTTATTTTGTATTTCTGTTACTACCCACTCATTTCTCCTTCACCAAATAGCCCTTCATTAACAAATTGTGTGTGTGTGTGTGTGTGTGTGTGTGTGTGTGTGTGTGTTGCTTGATAACAGCCCTCCCTCACTCAAAACAAAGTCAAGTGCAAGTCATTTCATCATTTCTCTGATGGTGTGGTCATCTTCTGCAGCCAACGACAAACACAAAGGACGAACACACCTGATAAATCCAGAGATCTGATTATTATTCTAAAAATTCATACAGTGTTTAGCCAACCTACATTAAGCACCTATGTGAGAGGCACCCATGTTAGGTACAAAGATGCCATATTTCTTCCTCTTAAGAAAATTACATTCTAGTGGTGTGAAATGCACTGATCCCAATGATCTGTTATAAGAAAGTCAAATCAGATCAAGGGTGAATAACATAGAAGGAAGAGTTAGGTAAATGTAAGGGATAGGTCTAGAGAAAGAGCCCTTACCACTTTGGAGAGGGAAGGACCACTTGTATCTGGGAAAGGAAAAAAAATCAGGAGAAACTCCATAGATGATATGATATAAGCCTTGAAGAAAGGGAGGGAGAAGGATGGTGCAAGTAGAAAAGGAAAATACAGGGATCCTTTATAAAAGTCACACGAATACAAGAGATACTACAGAAGGCATTCAATGCCAGTCAGAAATTTTCCCGATTCAACTGGCAATGGAGGGAGGGGGTTACTAAAGTTTTTTTTGAAGAGAGAAGTGACCTGAGCAGAATAATATGTAAAGAAGTTTACTAGAACAATAATATAAAGGGAAAGGGGAAAGGGGATAGGTAGAAAGCAGGAAGACCATTTAAGAGGCTATGACTAAACAGAGACAGGAAACATGGTTGTGGGAATTGAGAAAAGGATACAGATGTTACAGGGTTAAAACTGGCAGCATGTTTGGTGGCAGATTGAGGATAAGGAGTCAGAAAACAGAGAAAAGGAGCAGTCAAAAAAGGTGGCAGAGAACCAGTAGATGCCCGAGGAGAAGAGGATATTCCAGAGGGAGTAGTCCACAGGGTCAAATGGAACAGGGAGGTCAAGCAACAAAATGGTCATTGGCTTTAAGGCAAGATGGTTATTACTGTGGAAAGAGCTTCTTCTGTAGAGTGGTGGGAAATGGAAGTCAGATTGTACAGAGATGAGGAGTGAAGTGGAGGACTACTGTTTCTAGATTATAGGGGGAAAAGGGAAGGAGCGATATAGAGCAACAGCTTAAAGGAGTTAAGAAAAAGTTTTATTTTGCTTTTTCTTTTTAGGACAGGAAAGCCTGGTCATTTTTGTAGATAAAGCAGAAAGAGCCCACGAGAAGAGAAATATTGAAAATGCCTGAGAAAAAGGATGATTAATAAACAAGAAGGAAGGCTAAAAGGTGCAGGTGATCAGGTTATCTTTTCAAGGAAGAGACCCACTTATTTAGACTAGAGGGAAATGGGAGATGAGGAGGAGATAGGAGAATAAGATAGAAATTGAAGGGTTACTTTGTTCAGTTGGAATAGCCAGCATCCTTTTAGAGGAAGTAAGGAGGTAAAATTGGAGATTTGAGATAAAAGGTTTAAAACAGCCCAAAATATGACTTGACCATAAGGTTTAAAAAAAATTACACTTTCTTGTCTCTTAATAATTTTAAAAATATTTTATTAAAATTTTACTTTTTTTAAAAGAATATAGTATTTTGGCTACCATATTACAGCAAGAAATGATCCTAGTTCTCTATCACTTAAAAGAGAAAATACTAGTCATTATCACCACTTCTCATTCACAATTATTCTGGGGGAAAGTAGATAAAAGTTCTGAACTGCTTGGCAGACACAATGAACAATTCTTATCGTTCTTGTATCTAAGATAGATTTTTTTTTTTTAACTGCGAAAAAATCAGCGTGTGATTTCATCTTTATTGGGGCCTCCTGATCTAGAATCTGTTCCAGATCAGCATTTGCTCTGAAGTTTGTGGGTTTAGAGTTGCCTTGGGACACTGAGAAATAAGTGACTTGCCCAGAGTCTCACAATATGTGTTGTTAGGGGACTTGAACCCAGGCTTTCCTGACACAGAGCCAGACTCAGTAATCGTTATTTTATGCTGCCTCCAGTAGGACCAGCATTACTTAACATAAGACTACATGGCTGACCTCCTCAACTCCCTTTAAGTCCCAACTAAAATTCTTTCTTCTACAAGAGAATCCTTCCCCAGCCCTTAATTTCAGTGCCTTCCTCTTGTTAATTATTTCCTATTTATATTGTCTATAGTGCTCTCTCTCTCTCCCTCCCTCTCTCTCTCTCTCTCTCTCTCTCTCTCTCTCTCTCTCTCTCTCTCTCTCTCTCTCTCTCTCTCTCTCTCTCTCTCTCTCTCTTGCTCTGTCTCTGTCTTTCTGTCTCTCTGTCTCTCTCTCTCTCTGTCTGTCTCTGTCTCTGTCTCTCTGTCTGTGTCTGTCTCACTCTCCCTCCCCTCTGTATTTGCATGTTGTCTCCCCCCATCAGATTATAATCTCCTCGAGGACAGGAACGATCTTGCCTTTTTTTTGGTATCCCCCTGCTTAGCACAGTGTAAATGTGCTAAATTCATTAAGAATGTTTATTATTGATTGATCACAAAAGGAATGAACTTCCAAATGAACAATTTTCTGACTGTTTCCAAATAAGATTTCTGGAAACCTGCTCTACCTGACCCAGAAATTCTTACCTGCAAGAGTCTTTATGAATGAGATATTTAACTTGGTCTTCCTGTGCGGTGTCCCGGAATCCATTGTATCTTCGGAGTTTGGGGAGGTTGATTGTGGCCCTGATTTTTTAAAGAGAACCCAAGTGTCGTAAGTGTCTCTGATCTGAACAATCATACACAGTGAGAACAAAGACTGCTTTTTGCCTTACTTTGCATCTTCAGGGCTTAGCACAGTCCCTAGCACATAGTAGGAACTTAAATGCTCTTTGAATTGATTTGATTTCCCAGTCTTCATACACAATATCCTTCCTCACACTGGAAATTCCAGCCAAATCCACTCACTTGCTAGTCCTTTCACAAAACTATTCCCTATCCCCATTTCCCACCTCCTTGTCTTTGCACTGGTTGCCTTCTTCCTCCCATACTAGGAAAGAACTCCCACCTCACTTCTACCCTTAGAATCCCTAACTTCCTTCAAGAATCAGAGCAATAATTTTGGTGTTTTTTCCCCCTTTTTCTTCCTTTTTTTCTTAAAAATTTTGTTATATGAGATTATTGGTTTTTTGTAATATAAAAAAGTAGAATAGCAACCCAATTTATTTAGAAAATGAATCAGATCAGGGGCAGCTAGATGGTATAGTGGATAGAGCACTGGCTCTAGAGTCAGGAGGACCTGAGCTCAAATCTGACTTGAGACACTTACTAGTCATGTGACCCTGGGCAAGTCATTTAACCCCAATTACCTTAAAAAAAAAAAAAAAAAAGAAAATGAACCACATCAGTTGCCTTCTGTATGACACCTTTTCTGCACCCTTTCCTGGGTCCCCCTTCTCCTTTCCAGACCCCTCTACCTTGTACTCACTTTAAATATCTTTTGTGCATGTATTTTCCTTTATATAAATTTTGTATGTACCAGTATATATCTATATACGTGTCTCCTCTTTTAGATTATAAGCTCCTTGAGGACAAAGTCAGATTCATATTTTTGTCTCTGTATCTCTAGTTTTGAACACATAGAACACATTTGAACACATAATAAACATTTGCTTGCTTATTTCCTTGCTGTCTTACTCAGCTGAATATTTTTGACTGCATGACAGTTTAAGCAATTTACATCAACCATTAAGGCTTTATTTTCGGTTTGTACTTAATGGTGTCAAAGCCCAATTACCTAGTTCACAAGTATTTCACAAGAACAAATTGATAGCATTATTAAAGGACTTTGCAAATGAATATTAATAATATTAGATGTCCTTAGTAGTATTTAGAGAATTAGATTGATTGGTGTGAGGATGCTTGAGTATTGTAAACCATCATCGAATGATAAAACTATTAAATTTGAGTTTAGATTATCTAGGCTTTAATCCTGGCTCTATAACTCATTTTTTGCATGACCTTGCATGACCTCTCACACCATAGCTCTTTGGGTGTAAAATGAGGCCTCTACACAGTCCCTTCCACCTCTGAAGCTATGAATCTTTTTGGGGGCTTTTGTTTTTGTATACTTTATATGGGAAAAAATGTACTGTTCAGCACAATAGAACAGGATAACCCATGTTTAAATTGTGTGATTATTATGCTAATAAGGCATTTTCACTAAAATGAACATTTTTAACATACCAGAAACGTCATAATTTGGGCTAGATGTCACGAAAGACAGCTGTGGAGTAGAGAGCTTCAGTTTTGTTTCTTGTGAGGGTTTAGTGGGTGAGAAGTACTGTTTGTCAGAACCCACGCTGGTGCGATTCTTAGAATCTTCCAAAAAGTAGAAGCCATCTTTAAGTTGGGAAATCTGTACAAAAGCTGTGTCCAGACCCTATGAAGCAAAGAATTGTATCGGAAAAACAAAAAGTTCCTAAAAAAAATAATTAACATTAGACATCTATAATATGAAGGTGTGTTTCACTATAGATAATAAAATAATAGTTTTTAAATAATCTGTTCAATGTTGAAAAAACAATTAGATATGTTTACTTTGAGTATGTCAAGCATATCAATAATTAGTGATGGAATTATTTGCACCAGTGGGAGAGGTGTTTTTTTTTCTTTCATTTTTATTCTTGCCCTCTCGTTTAGTGAAAATTAGAAAGTCAACATCTTCACCCTAAAAATTACACAGCTAGTCTCATCAGGCCTTTTTTTTTTTCAAAAGGCACAATGTACACCACTTTATTGTGTTTGCTCATAGACACAGGCTACGAAAATGAAAACCTTTGTGATTTTAAAGGGGATTTTCCTAAGCCAATACTCCAGGGTAAGAACTTTAACACTGCTGCAGAGGTGAAGTGACTAAAGGATATCTTCCTTTGTGACAAGTATTTAGTGCCATCTAGTGGTAAAAAAATAAACTGACTCTTCAAAAACATCAGTAACGAAGATTTTGAAGACAGTAGAAATGTCACTAAATTGTAGACTCTTCTTTTGTTAGGAAGTAGTCCATAAAAAACGGGGAGAGGAATATGCTCTCCTAATGTGTTAGAGAGAACACTAGAAAGTCTGGGAGTTCGTCTCCTAAGATCATAGCTTCTGTTTTGGAAGGCTTTTGAGACCCTCTAATGTTTAACCAATCATTTTGCAAAGGAGGCAACTGAGTCCCAGAGAGATTTAATGACTTATCCAAGGTCGCACAACTAGGAAGTAGTAGGAACTGGATTTGAACTCAGGTCCTCAAATACCAAGTCCAGTGTCTTGCTGCATTGTTTCCATCTTTAAAAAAAAATTACATCATGAACTTAACATTCATTAACAAACAAAACTTTTAACTCATATCATAATTTCAAGGTATTTCTCTTCAGTCCTTTTTATTGGCCTCATTCAAGTGAATTCTTGTGGTAGAAGAGGACAGAAATATAGAAAATGTGTCCTATTTTCTCCCTCATAAAGGAGCTATGTTGATAGAAATCACCTTTCCCTTTTCACAGCAATCAGGATAATGTTTAGATTAATCTTGATTTCCCCCACCTTACATTAAAATAATACACGACCCAGTGGATAGAATGTTGGATTTATAGTCAGGCTGACCTGAGTTCAAATCCTTCCTCAGATATGTACTAGCCATGTGAACCTGAGAAAGTTGCCTAACCCTTAGCTTCCGTTTCCTGATCTGTAAGAAGGAAATAGTGACAGTTACCTCAGGGTGTTGTGAGGATCTATGCAGAGAATTGTGTAAACCTTCAAGCATGTATAAATGTTAATGGTAGAAGTAATAAGTGGCCACTTCACTGCTACGTTACTGTTTCATTTATTATCTTTCAGTGGGTTGGGTCTCTGCGTCTTTAGGGCAAATTCTTGCTCCTTAAGTCTCAGAAAAAGCCCCTCTAAAAAGTTAAGTACCATCATTTGCCGTTATTTGCCTTGTTAAATTCAGACTCTGTGGATGGACCCAGCTTTCTCCCAAAAAGTGAGACATATCTGCTTCACTTAGTTTCCTCTTTTCACGTTAGAAGACTGTTGGTCAATTGCCAACCAAAATGCCAAGGATGAATTGAAAAGGTGGAAAAGAAAACACCCTTCTACTTCTCCAGCCCATTAAGTCTTTCCTCAAGAATGGAGTGGGGATGGGTTTAAAGCTTCCTTTATGTAGTTTTAGGGAACTGCTGTACACCATATCCACCTGAATATGATAGCCATTCAGCAAAAGGCCTCTCTGTCACAGGAAAGCAGAATTCAAGAGCATCTGACCTTAATGTCCTTGCGTTCTCTCCAAAATAAAATTTTTCTAGTTGAGGTCTAAGGCTTTGGTTGTGTATTTAAAAGAAAAAAAAAACTAAGCAGAAAATAAACCTGAATATGAATTCTCCTCTACGGAAGATCACCTCCTGTTTGAAGGAATAGAAAGTTTAATTATGTTTCCAGGGTACAAGCACTGATTTATTTGTTTGGGGAAGTAGGCATAGACATTTTTCCTTCTCCCCACACAATCTCATTATAGTTCTTCACATTCAGTGAATTCTAAGCACCAGGGAGTACATTTTCCTTCCTCTAATTCAATGTGGTTTGCAGTAATACTTAACAGATACATTATCATCTGCAGTGCCCTTCTGTTTAAAGCTGGAGAAATCTTTGTGTACCTTCCTGCTACGCCCTTATCAAAATGAACAAATGGTTCTCTGCATGGGAGTGGGGGATGATAATCATGTATGTCTTGCCATTGAATTATTATCCTGTTAAAAGATCAATCCTCTTCCATTATTAGTGTTTACAAAGTACTGACCTCTTCAAGGTGGTTTTGAAGGTCAGTCAAAGCCATGGTGGTATTTTCCAACTGTTTTTCCAGTATGTTCAGTTTCTCATCTACAAGATGCTACAGGCATTGAAATACAAGAATCACACAGAGGTCTGGGCTTTGTTACAGAATATATATAGTCCTATCAGTGGATAAGAAGTCTGTCAGGTTATTCCAAACAACTTCTGTTTCTGAGCCACTCATTTATTAATCAAGTTCTCCTCTTCAATGTATTAGTAATGGAGTCCACAGTACCAGGAGATGGAGCAATACTGACATCCAATGGAGAAGCAAATTAAACTAGTTTGGTTTTTTTTTTCCTTCCTTGAGAATAAGAGATTTTCAAGCTGTTCCGCAGAATACATCTTAATGGAGGAAACTCATCTGATTTTGTAGTATGTATGTTCCAACTGCCCTATAATCCCTTGAAATCTGTACTGTAATAATCATTTTAGTCATATAAATATGTCAACATCAAGTCCCCAACTGCAACACAGGTGTGAGGGTCTCGAGGAAGACAAAATTGATACACAGGAACATACTTCAATCACGTTTCTTAGCACAGTGGGATATGTTCAACCACTAAACAAATGCCACTTAATTATTGGAAAAGTGTAGTCATGACCATAAAACAAATTTGAGACATGTTGTTTACTGGAAAGATGTTTATAACTGGATTTTCTTAGAAATTTCATATGGACAGCCTGGGAGAGTGTTCCATTGATTTGTATTACTGTGGAACCAATATATTTTTAGCAAATAATAAAAAAGACCAATCTATAGAACTTTTGGGCTTAAATCACAGCTTTGCTTATGGATCTCATGTTCATGTCTAGAAAACCAATAAAAGCAAATGCAAATTAGAATCCTAGTACCAGCCTTATAGTTTTTCCATTAGTAGAAAGTCTGAAGATTAGTTAATTAGCATAGTTGTATTGAAGGAAAACAGGCAGTTTAGGAATTGTATATTGAAAACTCAAAGAGTGATTAATGGGAGATTGGTCAAAAACAAATTTGGGGAGGTGGGGGTGATTTTCCTCATTGTGAAAACTCCATTCATTCATTCAGATAGGCAAGTCGTCTGTTAAAGTATTCAACATTATATAATGCCTGATGTATATTAGATGCTTAACAAATAATTTTAGACTTGACTTATAGTCTTTAGAAAGTTGCTAAACAGGAATTCAGTTATCCCATTTGTGGCCTATGAAGTAAGATTTCAAAGAGACATAAAAAGATTTGTATGAACTGGTACAGGGTCAAGTAAGCAGAACCAGAACAAACTATATATAATATTAATATTGAAAAATGAACAATTTTGTAAATTTTTTAAACTGATAAAGAATGAAATAAGCAGAACTGAGAATATAATTTGTACAGTAACAAAACTGTAAAGACAGCTTTGAAAGCTTTTAGAACTCTGATCAACACAATGATTATCCATGATTCCGGAGGATGATGATGAAACATGTTATCCACCTTTTAAAAGAATAGTCTTAGATGCAGGGTGTCAGGGTGAAGAGTGAGATAGATAGATAGATAGATAGATAGATAGATAGATAGATAGATAGATAGATAGATAGATAGATAGATAGATAGACAGATAAATAGATAGATAGATAGATAGATAGATAGATATAAATACACACATATTTTTCAATACAGCCAATGAGAGAATTTGTTTGGTTTGACAATGCATATTTGTTATAAGGAGTTGGTTTTTTCTTCAGTGATACTGAGAGAGAGAAAAAGTAGATTTCTGTAAATTAAAAAGGAAAAATAAACTTAACAGCAAAAACACAGGGCTGACCAGATCACACCCCTGTTTAAGAATTCTTTGATTACCTGTTGCTACCTGGGACACTCTAAGGTTAAATGACTTGTCTGTGGTTACAAAGTAAATGTGTATCTGAGAAAGAGGTCTATCTAAATTCATGCTTTCCTGATGCTAAAGATGGCCTTCTGTCCATTGTACCATGCTGCCTCTCACAAAACAGTCTCACAAACAATATTTGGGCAAATTACAGTATAGAAAAAACAAAGTATGTCACCAATCCTTTTCCAGTACTGAACATATCTTTGATGTTTCCCAATGAGTGCCCTTTGAAAATGAAGGACACTCTCTCTATATATACTCTTATCCACGCAGAAAGCAGCATGATATAGTGGGGAAAACTCTAGGCAGACCATCAGGAGGCCAGACTTCTACTGCTTGCACTACTACCAACTTGCTGCACAAATGAATTCAAGGGAAGGCAAATAGATGGGGAATTGGGATTTTAGCCCCAACCATCATTAGCTTGTTCTGTGACATTTTACCTCTCAAATTCTCAGTTTTCTTATCTCTTAATTGAAGTGTTTAGTAACATGACAACTCAGAGGTTTCTTCTAGCTTGAAATTTCTATGATTTGAAGCAATAGAATTTTTAGTCATTTATGCCTTGGTTTCTTCAGCTCTAAAATGAGGGAATTGGATGCTGCTAGATTAAAGTATACTCCATGTGGAGTTTTTTCAGCAAAAGTACTGGAGTAGTTTGCAGTTTCTTTCTCTAGTTCGTTTTCCAGATGAGGAACTGAGGCAAACAGGGTTAAGTGACTTGCCCAGTCAGTAAGTGTCTGAGACTAGATTTGAATTCATGAGGATGAGTCTTCCTGATTCCTGATCTGGCATTCTATCCACTGCTCCACCTAGCTGCCCCAAAGTATCTGAACTAGTTCTAAAAAAAATTTTACTAAAGAGTGTCAAATCCCTTACTGCTATGTAGTGAGGAAAACCATGAACATAATGCCATCTTGTAAACAAAACAACTAATTGATCAGACTTCAGCCCCTGAGTAGAGTGCACTGGTATCATATAGATGCACTTTCAAAGTTATTATGCTAAGTAACATATACCTATGTGTGTGAATATATATACTTATACATACCTACACACGTGTATCGACAGATATATGTGCACACACACATAAAACATACATGCACACACTCGCATACACATGCATACAATAATCCACCTACATACATGCATGTATATTCACATACATGCATATATACATACACACACACACATATATAAATCTCAATTAGTCATCTCAACAACCCTTCAGTAGATGCTCTCTTTCAGTCCAGGCAACTGTGGCAAACAGAAGTTAAATGATTTGCCCTGGGTCACACAACTAGTAAGTATCTGAAACTGGATAGGATTTGAATTCAGGTCTTCCTGACTCCAGGCCCAGTGCACTATCTACTGCTACACATAGCTGCCTATGATAGGTGGGTGGGAGATGCAAGTTTAGCTTTCTACATGTTGACTTTGAAGTGTTAGCAGGACATCTGGCTGAGATGTCCAGCAGACAGTTGGCAAACAGAGACTTAAGTTCCGGGAGCTGAAGGTCAGAATTAGAGACACAAAACTGAGCTGATCTGCAAAAAAGGTGATAATTGAATTAACGTAGTGGATGAAATTGTCAAGGGAGAAATTGTGAAGCAAGGACAAGAAGGTCAACATCTGAGCCTGGGGGTGCCCACACAAAAGGGACTAGATAATGGGACAATATATTGATTATCTTTGATACTTGATTATTTTGTATTTTGAGAAGATGATATCAAAACAGCAGTGTTAGGGTTTTTTTTCCCATATTCTTTTAACTTTCCAGAAAAGTCTAAATAAGAATAATCATTGGGCAGTTTCTTATGTTAAAATGTGGTATCCTTGATGTTAATGAAAGTTGTCAATTTTTTTTTTTTAGAATGGATAAAACCTTTTGAATGAATAAACTATTTGATGGGTGACTTTATAATGCCTCACAATCCAAAACTTTTTTTTTTTGGTCATCTTTTAGGATAACTAATCTTTACAGATAACCCTTCACTAAAATTCCATTCTAATTGTGCAAAATGAAGGCAAATTTGGGTTCTGGAAAGCAAAATAATGTTGGAAAGGCCTTGGGAATGATCTGTGTACCATGTTTTAATTAGAAAACCAGCCTTACAAAATTTATAATAGTTCATCACCAGAAGGTTAACTGCCTTATGATCATTATTTTTTGGCTGTGACGATTCTTAAGAAGTCACTCTCTGAGTAAACAATTATAACATGTTCTAAAGAATCAAAGTATTAAAGAGCTAAAGAGGGAGAAAGTCAGGGGAAGACATCTCAGAGTGAATGGGAAGAGAAAGGAGACTCCAGGTAATAACTCTAGTATGTGCAAGATGGCATATTACTCTCTTTTGTCACTGATTGTTAATGGCATGTAAGAGGAAATCGTTAGAAATCATGTCACAAACAAAAGGGCAATACATGAAAATACGTACCTGAGGATTGCCAGAATAGACCTGAGAATCAATAATAGTCTCCAGAGAAAGAAATTGGTTTGTTAAATTGTGTAAACGGTTTTGCAGTTGAATGATTATTTCTTTAGATTTGTGGAGCTCCAGATTTGTGGACATATTTAATTTGTAAACACATTCAAGAACATAGGTAACTTCCTGTATAAAAAAAAAATGAAGGGATGGAGAAAACAAAGTGATTAAAGAAGAAAACAGTCTCCTAATGTCTTTCTTGGAATTGACTAAGGTGCAAGTGAGAGAGAGAGAGACAGAGACAGAGAGAGAGAGATAGAGAGAGACAGAGAGAGAGACAAAGACAGAGAGAGACAGAGAGAGAGAGAGAGAGACAAAGCGAGACGGAGAAAGAGAAAGAGAGAGAGACAGAGAGAGACAGTATTGTACCTGAAAACCTTAAAAATAGCAGAATGAGTGGCATTTCATTGAAATGAGCCTGGTTCTATTTTCTTTATCCCTGTACAGTTGTAACTCACAGAAAACCAGATCACAAAGTGAGATATTTCACTTTTCAAAATGGCAATTGTTTTGATATTTGAACAATTGCTTTTTCTCCTCCTTTAAGTACTTGTAGGTAAATCCTTTGTTAAGTCAATCACAAAAATCAAAGAAATATGGACAAGA
This sequence comes from Notamacropus eugenii, assembly GCF_028372415.1. Classification (NCBI taxonomy): domain Eukaryota; kingdom Metazoa; phylum Chordata; class Mammalia; order Diprotodontia; family Macropodidae; genus Notamacropus; species Notamacropus eugenii. Next base: position 114,726,356 of record NC_092878.1, on the reverse strand, counting down.
ATCAAACTGAAAAACTCCAGTATTCATCAAATGGTGGAGTGGGTTTTCCCCCAAATACATTCAATTGAGTCTAGTGATTTAACTGAATCTTTAAAATTTCTGCTTTTGGAGTTAAAATTTGAAGAGCATGTCATCCACGCTACTCAATTTTCTTAAAAAATATAAACCATTTAAATATTTTATGAAATTATATGTCTAGGCAAAGTATTATCATGCCTGGAAAATAATGACTCTTAAATTTTTCTTTCCTTTTTATCTCAAACTTAACCATCAACAAAAATAAATATTTTAATATACAGAGGAAAAGGGGACACCAATTGAATGATAGTTTTCCTAAATAATACTATTGTTTGTTTTAAATGTTCTTAGATTTGAAAAAAGGTTTGGTTACCTAGACACAACTTTTTTTTTTGTAAATATTATGAGCTAGTATTATTTCATAGGATAATAGAATTAGAGCCAGAAGGGGCCATAGAGATAGAATGAACTAGAGAATTGAGAACTGATTCTATTGAAAGAAAATTGGTCATGTTAAATGACTATAAATAAGGAAGGAAACATAAGTATTAAGTAGCAGATCTGGGATTCAGAGCCTGGGACTTGGAATCTATGTCCAGGATTCTTGTCACTATATCATGGTTTACATTTGAGATAGGAAATGGAATAAAGTCATCTCTTCTTTTGTGATGATACTGGTCTCTGTTACCATCGGGGACCAGTGCTTTCATCAATACTGGGAACTCTTGGAAAAAGAAACTACTCCCTCTACCAGTGCAGGTCATCAGCTTCTTGGCAACATATACTCTTGGAGAACAGTTTAGAGCCTCCAAAGTGGGAGCCTTGGCCTGATCTCAAGGGATGTATGATCAACCTGTCAGAGAATGGGAAAATATGTCATGTTCCAACCTTCCCTGAGTAGGAGCTTATTTTCAGTACTGCCACATCTTCCTCTGTCCCCTACCATTTCCCCTATTTCAGCCCTTCTCTCTGTTTTGTGAGCTATCTCCCCACTTCCGAGTCAAGAATAAGTATTTTTTTTAAATATTTATTTTTTTCCAATTACATGTAAAGATTAAACATCTACTTTTTAAATAAAATTTTGAATTCCAAATTTCTCCCTTCCTCCTTCCGCTCCTCCCTAAGATGATAAACAATTTGATGTAGGTTATATATGTGTAATCATGTAAAATTTATTTCTGTATTAACCATGTTGTGAAAGAGGAAACAAAACAAAAGGAAAAAAAATTATGAAAATGATCTGCATTCATACTCCATCAATCAAGAATTGGTGTTTCAGATTAATTTTAACCTACCTACTAGCTTCATACCCAAATTAGGACATTGGTGTTATTGAATCACTCCACCATTTGTAAAATATTGGAAGAATCACACAGACCTTACCCCTCCCCACCATATTCACCCCTTGTTGTCCAGATTCAGTGGTGGCTAAGCCATGTATTCCTTGGGAGGTTGGCTCTGTACTCTGGGACAATTATCAATAAATAAGAGCCACCCTTCCCCTTTTCATTTTGAGTGAGACCCAGAATTTCATTTCAGGAGCAGGCAAGGATGGGTTACTATTGGTTTCACAGATCTCAATACATTTTCTTTTCCCCTATATCCATCCCTCTTCCCTATTTCTGTTACAAAGACAAACACAAATTGCCCTTGTTTTCAAAGGGCTTACAGTCTATTGGGGAAACACACATTTAGGTAAGTACGAAAAAATTTTAAAAGTAAGTGCAAAGTATATTTAGGGGGATACTGTTAGAAGAAAAAGCTTATGCCCGAGGGAAAAATAAAGGGCTTATGTAAGAGGTGTTTTGAACACGTGGATTCTAAAAGATGGAGATGAGGAGGCAGGATTTGGAGAAGTGACTGAGAGGTGTGCAACTGAAAGCATTGAATGTAGAGGGTGAAGTGGTGTAGGATCAGAGTTTGTATGGATGGTCAAATGAAGGTTCCCAAAGGATGAGCTTAGAAGAGTGCTTCACCCACAGTGTTAATGCTTAATAAATCATTTTTCATTCGTTCATATGGATGATGGGAATGTTTGTAGGCAAGGGAAAAGGAGTCAGCAGATAAGGAGGATTGGAAATGAATAAGACAGAATCAATGATCGTTAAGTGCACACTGGAAAAGAAGAACCAGAGAAGGCCAGTGAGAATGGGAGACAGCAATGTCACATGAATGAATGAATGAGCTGTTTATTAAATGCCTGTTATATACAAAGCCATGTGCTAAGCCCTAAGGATAAAAATTTTTTTAAAAGTAAAAAAAACATTCTTGCTGGATTTTTTTTCAAGAATATGGTGAAAAATATGAATCCTTGCTTTGTATTCTAATGGAGAGAGATAACATACATACATAGGAGGTTTCAGCTGCAAAAGGTTGTTGTTGGATAACAGATTTGTTGACTGGGAAACTCAGACTCCTTGATGTTATAGGGTAAATCTGCTCATATTCAGAAAAATAATAAGGGTTATTCAAAACCAAGGGATATGGTCTATACAGGAGGAAATGTAACTCCAGGGCACTTTAACAATGTGTCCCTAGATAGGTGAGATACTCTTATCTGGTAGGATATACTTAAAAGCAAACCACTAAATGATCAAACCATACCTATAGCTCATACCTAAGCCCATACCTCAGTCTACCCTGCACTATAATACATGCTTATTTATAGAATTATAGGATGTCTCAGAAAGGAATTCTAGGAGTCTTCAAGGTTGACCTACACAGACATCTGCTCCACAATAGTGCTGCAAGGTAGTCATCCAGCCTCCACTCTGAAGACCTCTAAAACAGCTAATGTTTCTAGATCATTTTGAGGTTGGTAAAGTCTTTACATATTTAATCTCATTTTATCATCACAACAACCCTGTAAGGTAGTAACTATTATTCTCATTTTACATATGAAAAATCTGAGATGACAGAAGTTAAACGACTTGCCTTAGGGTCACATAGCCACTTAGTGTCTGAGGCTGGATTAGAACACTGATCTTCCAGCACATTGTTTCCTACATGACATGGAGAAGGAGGAACTATCTGGATTTCCTTTTACTGGTCTCAAATCCTGGGTCCTTCTGGAGCATCCCACTTAATAAATCTCCTTGAGGAACATAAAGCTATCATCCTGACCAGGTGGCTGGCTTTGTTCCTTTGTAACTGATCCTATGCTCAGCTTGTGACAGTGACTAAAAAGTAAAATGACTGATTTTTTAGCATGCCAGAATTTGTATAGCCAGATTAGTGCTGTTTCTTTCAAACTCTTCAGGAATGACTGACTTACTCCAAAAATCTTGTTATTACTCAACATTTGAGGAGCTCTTCTTTTGGATCTACCTTTCAAGAGTAACTACTCAAGGGTGGCAAATATTTCTCTTTTGAAGGTAGATTGAATTTTTTGAAACATCAGAAGTCACAAGATTATGGATCAAGAGCAGGAAGAGATCTCAGAGACCAACAAGTCCAACTCTCTCATCTTTCAGATGAGGAAAATGAAGCCCAATGATAGTAAATGGCTTGCTCAAAACTACATGGCAAGAAGATATTAGAGGAAGTATTAGAACTGAGATCATTTAATTCCAGAGTTTGTGTCCCCAGTATATCAAGCTACCGACTCTAATAAAACAAAACAAACCGTCCCTTAAATTAAGTTAAGGGACCTATTTGAGTAATAGCATTTTTGGTTAAGGATATAAAGTAATAAGAGGTTTTGTGTACCTCTGTGTAGCAATCTAAAGGAAGGGTCCTTTTGATGAATAACAGCTAAATTAAAATAAGCATGCAGTCTCCCAAGATGACTGGAAGATAGTCATTTCATTCAGAAGGCACTTCTGAGGAATGCACACTTGGAGCACTTGACACGTTTGAGTGTCAATCAGAAAAAGATTATTAGAATTAGTTTTCATAAGGGCATATCTTATGAATAGATATATATGTATATAATATACATGCATATGTCAAACACATACATGCATATGTATATAGTATTCCCCTAAGTCTTAGTGCAATTTTAGGCTTTCATCTACCTATATGTATGTTCATACCTGGATATACACATACACACAAACATAGATGCCATTCGATTCAATATATGGTTGAATGCAAATTCTTTCATCAAAATTGCTGACTGGTCATTCTCCTTTCCTTAACTTTAAATATGTTGGGTTCGCTACCTCCTGGGATAGCCCATTCCACTTTGGAATGTGTGTGTGTGTGTGTGTGTGTGTGTGTGTGTGTGTGACAAACGCACGTGCATTTGTCATCATCATAATGGCTTTGAGAGACTCTGCCTGTTTCCCCCCTCTAATTTTGTTAGAGAAGATTGGCACATTTACAGATAAACTTGTCTAGTATAAATAGGATAGTTTGTGTATTTGGGTGTTTTGCAATTCCACCAGTCATTTGGAATCAAGCCTAGCAATTTAGCTTTCCTGGAGGCGTTTCTTTTTTCTTCCATAAAAAAAGACACCTACCAACTCTAAGGTGTATGGGGCAATATTTTGATGTCAATGAAATGAGTGGGATCAAAACATGGAGCAAGAAAAAAAAAAGATGAGAAGTTATTATCACTATGGGAAATATCCCAAAACATTTTTTTTCTAGGAAGACATCTGTTTCCCTTAGTTTCCAAAGACTTTTCCATGAAAGGTGAAGATCATAATCCTTATTTTTTGCTCAGCCTCTTGAAGAAAAATTCAAAGGAAAATGCTTGATCTATAAGGTTACAGATGCCTGATAGTTTTTTTCTTGCCTAAAATTTCATGTGCACTCTGAGTCATAGCTGACCCTAGATGTTGGTTCATCATTATCAACAATAAACAAAACAAAACCTCACATGTTGAGCACCCACTAAATTCTATAAAATATAAGATCCTGGAAAGTCAGAATTATTTTCGCTTTTGGTTGTGTATTATCCTCACATAAGGCAGTTAGGTGGTGCTGTAGTGCACAGAGTGCTGGACCTGGAGTCAGGAAGACTCATCTAACTGAGTTCAAATCTAGCCTCAGATACTTACTAGCTGTATGACTGTTTGCCTCAGTTTCCTTATCTGTAAAATGAGCTGGAGAAAGAAATGGCCAACTGCTCTGGTATCTTTGATAAGAAAACCTCAAATAGGGTTACAAAGAGTTGGATACAACTGTAAAACAAATGAATGCTTGTACAATTCCTAGCATATAATAGATGCTTAGTAAATGCTTGCTGAATTGAATTGAAATCCAGGCCACTGTGCTGGTATCAAGAATACAAGAAGTTCTATGATATCTCTATCTTTAAGGGCCTTATGGTCTTTCTCAAGTCTCTAAGGACACCATAGTAACACAACTCAAATTGTAAAGACCATAGAATGTGCACATAAGTGAAAAAAAAAACCAGATAATTTCTGCAAATAAATATGAAATAATAACTCTCTGAATATTAAAATAACCCAAAACATCAGTGCAATGTGTTACTCATAAAACACAAGTCTTTTCATATGTTTTGCACTAATTAACCAATAATGCCCATTCATTTTAGTTAAGGGCCCTGGCATACATGTCACCATCTAACTTTTTGCTGCCTTTTCCTCCTGAAAATAAAACAGTGAGGTCTCACTAATTCAGACTAATTGGGGAAAAGGTCAGTCAGAATTTAATAAATGTTTAAATTATAACCTAGTGGAATTTTACTACATTAAACTATCTAGAGCAGTTCAAATGAGGCTAATAAACAGTTTAACTAGAGCACTATGGAATCATAGAATTTCAGAGTTCGAGGTCACCTCATTGACCGTCCATTCTTCATCTCTGGATGAGAGAGAATATTCTCTCCAAACCTGACTCCTGGTCCTCCTGCCTTTGCTTACAAGCTCCAGTGAGTGTGAGCCTATTTCCTTTTAAGGTACCCCATTCTGCTATTAGATAGCTCTAATTGTTAGGGAGATTTTCCTTATGTTTAGCCTGAAATTTCTTTTTGCAACATTTAACCCATTATTCATAATTCTACTAGATGTGGTCAAACTCAGTCTTCCAACAGAAGAACCCGTCAGGGTAAAATGTTTGAACTGTCTATAAAGATAAAAATCAAACCACACATCACGTTAACACCAAAATCAAGGGAAATAGTCTCTGTGGGGAGGTTAATTTTAGTCAAACCAGTTGAATGATTTTTCCTCCCCCAGCAGCAGGGGGCTGCCGTGTGGCAGATAGGGACTGCTGTGGGGTTGGCAGGGGCCCTCTGTGTGCCTGGCAGGGGCTGCCATGTGGCAGCTGGGAGCACCAGGAAGCAGCTGTGGCTAGCATGTGGCTGGCGGGACCATGGCCATGCAGCTGGCAGGGGAGACCGGGAGGCTGCCACCTGGAACGGCTGTTGTCAGCAGTTACCACGCCGAACCATTTCCCTCTTTGTGTTCTCTGGGGTTAGAGAAATAAAGGATTGGGCTCAGCTAATTCTAAAAATATTCACCTAGGCCATGGGAATTAAGCACACATACATACATACTCACAAACATGACCTTTTCATGCTGGGAGCAGAATGTCCTATTTCATGGTTAATAAGCATTATTTCCTTCCTTTCCCCTTCCCCTTCTTTCTCTTTTTCTTATGTTTCTTAAACTGAGAAATATATCAGAGTTCTGTACAATTAACAGCTCTTTGCCTCCACCCCTGTGAGTGTCTGATTCAATTCAGGGGAATGATTTTAATTCTGTTAAGCATGGTATAGGTTGGTGATGGCAAAGGTAACTTTCATTTTATAGAAACAAGGCAGTAATCTAATATTAAAGCAAGGTCATGCCCTTAGCCCTGCCAGCCTATATTGTACCTTGGCAGTTGATTTGATAGCAAATGCATCCAAATGAATGGGATGTCAGGGAAGTCAAGGTTGTTGGGCTTCTCTTGGGGGGAAATAAATAAACAAACTAAGAAACGAACAAAAACCAACTCATCCAAGTAATTCTGGGTATGCCAAATAGAAACAGAAGAAAGGGAGAATGAAAACTGCTAAGCAGATCTGGTAATGTCATTATTTGTGTTTTTGTTTCATTTTCCTCTTTGTACCCCCAGCATCCATCATGGTACCTAGCACGAGGTGGGTGATTAATAAATATTTATTGATTCTTGACTGCTGTACTATTGGCCATTATTATGAAAAACAACTTTCGACCCTCACCTATGCCCCCAGCCTACTATGGATTAGCAGTGTGGTGTAGTAGAAAAGGGCTCTATCTCTAGACTCTAGAAGATCTTGGTTCAAACCCCACCTCTGGGGCTCTAGTCCCCTTTATGACCTTGGATTGGATAATCCATTTTATAGGCAAATCACAAGCAATGAATGAATTGAGCCACCCAGGACATTAGTTTCCTCATTTGTAAAATGAGGGGATTAGTTAGAGGGCATTTTACTTCCCTTCCAGACATAGATTGAGGATCCATTCTGATACTGATGACTCCCAGGGAGATTCTGGGTTCTATGCTAAGGGATGGTGGTTGCTGCTGAAACAACAGACCCTTATAGGAGGAGGATCACTTGGGCTTTTGGCTCCCCTTCCTCTCCCTATGGGATGCTCACTGCTATAGGTTTTCTGAACTCCCTCTCTTAGCTAAGGGCAGCAAGGAGGTACATTGGCTAGAGTGTTATGTCAGGAGACGGTGAGCTCAAGTCCAGCCTAAGTCACTTACTAGCGGTGTAACCCTGGGTAAATCATTTAACTTCAGTCTGCCTCATTTTTCCTCAGCTGTAACTTAGGGGATAATAACTTACCTCTTAGGGTTGTGATGAGAATCAATTGAGACCATATTTGAAGCTCTTAGCACCTTGCCAAACAGATTACAGACATTTAACAAATGCTTATTTCTTTCCTTATTGCCGTCTTAGTGCCCGTCTACACCTTTCTGTTGTCTTCTTTTATTTGTTTTTAGGAAAACCAAAGAATTAAAGGAAAATAGGAATTCCATTTATTAACAGCAAGAAATTCTTATTTCTGTTTTAAGGGAAGGATGAAGAAAGTCATGGGAGAAATTAAAAAAAAAATTAGAACCATATCCTATATAAGGGTTCTTAACTTGGAGTATATGAACTTACTTTTAAAATAAAAAACCAAAACCAAATACTTGGATAACTGTATTTCAGTACCATCAATCAATAAACAGTTATTAAGAATTTCCTACGTGGCAGGCACTGGGCTAATCTTTAAGGATACAAAAAGGACAAGGACATTCCTTACACTCAAAGATCTTATAGTCTACTAAGGGGAACAACATGCAAGCAAATATATACATAATAAGTTATATTCAAGGTAAATAAGAAACAATTAGCAATGGAAAGGTATTAGAATTGAGAAGTTGGGAAAAGCTTCCTCGTAAAAGATGAGATTTTAATTGGGATTTAAAGGAGGCCAGATATTCCCTTGGACTCTTTCATAATCCTATATATTTTATTTTATGCATTAAAAATATTTCAAGGGCTTTACCACATTGACAAAGGGATTCATGACCCACAAAAGGGGAAGAATTTGTACTCCAGAGAACGCTTAAATTCTAGTCCTACATATGCCACTCACTGATTGGCTGTTGTGTGGTAGTTGTCATTTTTTTGGGCTCCTATCCATGACCTACAGAGGAAGAAATAATTCAGTTGCATGAGTTTTCTCTCCAGTTCTGTTCCTAGCTTTCTTTCAAATTTAAGTATCACTTTGTACAGGAGGTTTTTCCTAATCCCACCAGATGCTCCCTCTCTTGGAAATTGCTAACTCAGAATGCAGTTACCATGACTTGTGATGCTGATATTAAAAAAAAAAAATGCTTTAAGATTAGCCAGTTTTTATCCATCTGCCTTTTTGGGATTAAAAGGAAAGAACAGTTTGCCATATTCATCTGAATCAGAACAGTTTCAGATGTGCTGTGGTCTTGTGTCCTCATTAGGTAGTATTTAACACCTCCCCTCCTCACCAAAAATCTCAGATTACCTTTGTAATTATAGCTAGGTCCTGAGTAGAGTGAATAATGAAACCTTGAAGTGGTTGATTATTTGACTTTACACTGCATGTTTCCATGATCTGGAACTGATGACCATATTTTACATAATTGTAACTTCAAACAACGTGAATTCTAATAAATGAAGCCAACTCAAAGCCTTCACTATTCCCATTGATTGGTACCTACATATTATTTGTATTTACTTAAATGCATACACATAGTCTCTCTGATAGAATGTAATCAATCAATAAATCAACAGTCATTTAGTGTGTGCCAGGGGTTTGGGATACAAAGAGAAAAACATAAGTACTTTTCCTCAAGGTACTTATAGTTTAGCCAAGGGAAATAACATACCCACACACATATATATGTGACATAGACATTTTATCTAGGCAGAGAGGTGGTGCAGTAGATAGAGCAGGAGTCAGGAGGACTTGAGTTCAAATCTCACCTCAGACACTTGAAACTCACTAGCTGTGTGACCTTGGGCAAGTCACTTAACCCCAATTGCCTCATCCTGGGTCATTTCCAGTCATCCTGAGTCATTTCCAGTCATCCTGATGAACATCTGGTCACTGGATTCAGATGGCTCTGGAGGAGAAGTGAGGCTGGCGACCTGCACAGCCCTCCCTCACTCAAAACAAAGTCAATTTGCAAGTCATGTCATTATTTCTCTGATAGCATGGTCTTTGGCAATGAAGGATGAACATACACACACACACATTTTATCTAAAAAATTTGGGGGAGTTGGCATTTCAGATTGTTTGGGAAGAAGATGTCTTTATATAAATTTCTTGAGGATAGGGGAATGGGGGAATATTTTTTTCGTCTTTTATCCCCAGCAACTGTACCTGATATAAGTGGGTGCTTAATAAATGCTTATTGATCAACTGATTGATTAAATCCAAAAGTTATTTGAAATCTCATGAAACAGCAGCTTGATCAGATCAAGTATAAGTTCATGCCGCATTTCTCTCAGTACTTTCAATTATATATCATCTTTCCCAAGGTTCTCTCCTCAAATTTTCTGAATTTCAATCTACTGTCTTTTACCAGCATGTCCATTTTGATTTTGAATATATGTATCAAGAAAAGAACAATGCAAGCATTGACCTCCAGAATTCTGATCTCGATTTCTTTTCCCTTAGAAAAATTAACTGGTTCACAAATGTGAGCCTGGGCTTTTTTCCTTAGGATTTCCAGATTTTCTTGATCTTAGTGTGTGTTGACTGAGTATCAGTTTACCTGAAAACATTCATCTCTGTGGAGTTAATGTCTTGAAGGAAAGTTTTACCAAAACTATGACAGAGTACAAAGGCCAAAGCTTCTGTGTTTCTCAGAAAGCCAAGTTGTCACTTCCTTAGCATGAACCCCCAAGAGCCCGGTAAATTCCTTCTTAAACCTGTTTCTTTGTGCCTTTGGACCTTGAAGGTCAATTAGCCTGGCAATATAAAAATAGAAGGAAATCTTCTTGGAATCAAATGACAAATGGAAATCATAGCTACCTCAATTAGAGAATTTTAGATTTACAAGGGTCCTTGAAGGTCATTTAGGCAACCCCCTTATTATACAGATGAGAAAGCTGAAGGTCAGAATGGTTGTTCATGATTACAGCTAGTGCCAGAGCTGGACTCAGCCCAGAATATCCAGTTCCCAGTATTGTGTTCTGTCATCACACCATCTTGGTATAGTAGATAGAGGGGCAGCCAGGTGGTGCAGGAGTCAGGAGGACCTGAGTTCAAATCTCACCTCAGACACTTGACACTCACTAGCTGGGTGACCTTGGGCAAGTCGCTTAACCCCAACTGCCTCATGCTGGGTCATCTCCAGTCATGCTGATATCTGCACTGGATTCAGATGGCTCTGGAGGAGAAGTGAGGCTGGTGACCTGCACAGCCCTGCCTCACTCAAAACAAAGTCAAGTGCAAGTCATGTCATTATTTCTCTGAAGGCATGGTCTTCTTCAGCAACGAAGGACAAACACACACACACATATTAGATAGATTAGATGCTGTTTCTGAAAGCGGGTGAGTCAGGAACGTGGTGAGTAAGGCTCGTAATCCCTGCTACTGGAGCAGCTAAGGCAGATGGATCTCCTGAGGTCAAGGTGTTCTGAGCTGCAGTGGGTTATGCCAAGCTGGTGCTTGCACTAAATTCGGCATTAATGTGGTAACTTGCTGTGTGTCTATGGCGGGTGAGGGGTGGAGGGCTGGAGACCAGGTTTCCTAAAGGGTGAACTTGCCCAGGTCTGAAACACAGCAGGTCAAAACTCCAATTAGGGGGAGATAGAGAAGGAAAAAGAGGAGGAAGAAAGAAAAGGAAATATATGCAAATATTCAAATGGATCTGTGATCCAGTGTAAATATTCCCTGCCATAATAGAGGTCACAACCCTCCATGCTTGCCTGTGCTCTGTGTGACTTGTTTATATCCTTAAAAAAAAAATCTTTTTCTTTTCTTTTTTCTTGGGAGTGGGGGTTGTGGGAGTGGACGGAAGGTACTCTGTATTGTTTCATTTTTAATATGTGTGTCTGTATCTGTGTGATCAATTGGTTCTGTTTTCTTCACTCTGCATAATTTTATAAAAGTCAATACATAGATAGATGGTCAATACAGGGGAGCAATCTAACATCCTGGGAGTCTTTTGATAGTGACATTGAATGAATGCCAGTTGAATGTGTAAGCTGGCCACTAGTTAATCACTCTCTTATCTAGTTTTACTTCTGACTGATACTCATTTTTATTTTGTGAAAATATGTAATCACAAAATCTGACAGTTGGAAGGATTATTAAGTGTTGATAAACCACCAGCACACACACACACACACACACACACACACACACACACACACACACACACACACACACACACACACACAGCATGAGTCTCCTTTAACATATTCCTGATAAATGTTCATCTATTCACTGCTTTTCCTTCCTTCCTTCCTTCCTTCCTTCCTTCCTTCCTTCCTTCCTTCCTTCCTTCCTTCCTTCCTTCCTTCCTTCCTTCCTTCCTTCCTTCCTTCCTTCCTTCCTTTACTTTTAACATATTAGCTCATATTGAATTTGTAGTTGAAGAAGAATCCTCGTTCTTTTTCACATGAACTAGAACTAATGACTAGCTATGTTTTTCTTATTCTGAACTCCTGTAGTGGTTTTTTTTGGAGGTGGTGACTCTAAGTACCTTAGAAAGCATAGAATGTACACATACAAGGTATTTATTATCGCTTCTCTTACTGTTTTCAGTAGACCCTGTTAAAAACTTCTGCTACCTGTGTGTTTTCTACGGTGCTTGCTTCTCATTCCTGCTGAGCTGACACTGGTCACTGATTAAGATGTAAAGAAGCTAGGCAGCTCAGTGGAAAGAGCTCTGGTCCTTGAGTCCCAAAGACCTGAGTTCAAAATCTGGGCTTAGACATTATCAGCGTGACCCTGGGCAAGTCACTTAACCTCATTTGCTTTAGTTTCGTGGTCAGGAAAATGAGCTATTGAAAGAAATGCCAAAGCACTCCAGTATATCTGCTAAGCCAACCCCAAAAGGGGTCACAGAGAGTTGGACATGACTGAAAATGATGGAGCAACAACAAACATATTAAACTCTACTGAAGAAAAAGGTAGTTAAGCTAATTTGCTTATCTTAACCTGGTGGAGTTTTGAATGTCTCAGTGACGGTCGCATCACTGATCCCATCAGTCTTTACACTTCCAAAATGCTTGGTAGCCTTTGCCCAGCCGCAACTTATTTATGCACTGGGAAGGAAAATGAAAGTTCAATAAAACCAGTCAACCCAATACCCTTGTCTATAAGTACGCATATTATTCCACAGCCACTCTGCAAAGAAAGGAAATGACTTCCTGAATATTAAACAAACAAAAACCTATTTGAACAAATTATATTAACTCTATAAGTGAAGAAAACAAAGCAAGGAAAATGATAGACATGATGACTAAATTAATACAAGATAAGTCCACACCAAAAGATAGAATTCAAATCAAATACAGTGAGTAATGAGTTCCAGATGGTGGATGATAAAATAACTTCCTCTCTTCTAAGAAATGGTGATTACAAGTGTGGGATGTTGCATACCCTTCTGATGTTTATATCAGATAATTTTTGTGTAACTTTTTTTGTATATGTGTGAGGAAGGGTACTATGGGGGTTCATCAGAAAGTGACCTTTTGTAAAAAACAAAAGTACTAATTAAATGCTTTTCATATGTGACCTTGAGTAACTCACTTAAGCGATGAGCGCCTCATTTGATGGAAGTGGATCAGAAGTTCTTTTAAGGTCTGATAGGCCTAGATGTATGTTCCTGGAATGTACCTAGAAAAATATTTTACATAATACATACACACACATATTTATATTCTATAAAATCAACCATCCACCCAGCCAAAAGAGCATACCTTCCTCCACAAATTTCTTTCCTAATCACTGTCAGCCACATTCCTCACCCCTCCTTTTTTTTTTAACCTTACAAGAGTTCTCAGCAAAAGTCGACAAAACCATCATTTTATCAGAGGTGGCATGCTCATTCGTACTGAAAGTATTAATGATAACTGGGTTGAGGTGTTGAGTTGAAGAAGTAAACTATTTTAATAACATGAATTACAGTTCTATCGGAAACTCTGGAAAGGGGAACAATTCTTGTGTGCCAAATAGAAAAGGTCAAAAAAATCAAAAGGGGAAGGAGTGGTGTGTGTGTGTGTGTGTGTGTGTGTGTGTGTGTGTGTGTGTGTGTGTGTGAGCGAAAGAGAGAGAAAGAGAGAGAGAGAGGGAGGGGGAGGGAAGGGAAGAGAGAGAGAGAGAGAGAGAGAGAGAGAGAGAGAGAGAGAGAGAGAGAGAGAGAGGGAGGGAGGGAGAGAGAGCAAAAGAAAAGGAAAGCAGAGTAGAGAGGAAGAAAACTACCCTCTGGGTCTCTGGAATGCTTCTGTTCACATATGCCCATCACCAATGCAAATGTGCCAGACTTTTCTCACAGATTCTTTAAAATAACACCTACACTTTCTGCTTATTACCCTAAATTGTGTCTTCTGCCCTCCCTGTGGTTCTTGGCAGGCTGGGAATCTCTCTTTACCTGCTGGTTTAAGTGCTTCGATTTGGAATCCGTCTGATCCTGTCTGCTGTGACTTGTTTCCACATTCTTCTGCTCTCTGGCAATGTCAAAAGATCCTGTTCCATGCAAATAAAAACACATACTGGGTGTGACATCATGCCTGAAAGATATGTCAGTTTAGGAGCACATTTCCTTCTTAAAATAGTGTGTCCTGTAAAGTGAGTGGGTGATATAATACATAGAGAGTTTACCTCAAATCCAGGAAGATCTGGGATCAGTCTTTCCTTTGTATGGACTGTGTGACCCTAAAAAGTCACTTGACCTCTCAGTCCTCTAGGTAAATCTCTAAGAATATAGGCAGCATAAAAGGTGCCAACCTGTGTTGGTGAAAGGAGTTTCCTTACCCAAGAGTTCTCTATTTGGATGAAATTACAGATCTGGTCCATATTCCTATGTTACAGTATTATGGCCAGAAGTAAGTGCAGTTTACATTTGTTTAGCATTCCCTCCCAACATCCCTTCTCCAAAAACCACCTAAGTCTATAAAGTTTAAGTGGAGTAGAGGATATATATAAACAGATGTTAGACAACCCTTGTGTGAGGAGCTCTTCAAAACTTCGGAAGTTTGTCTTTGGATGGCAGTCATAGAATTCATTGGTGCCCAAATAAGGAATGAAAGAAGGGAAGGATGAAGAAAGGAAGAAAGGAAGGGAAAGGGAAAGAATGGATGAAGAAAAGAAGGGAAGGAAAGAAGGGAAGAAACTTTTATTAATATTTAGTGCATGACTGTGCATATAAATACAAGCAAAACCCAGATAATTCCTGTCTTCTGCAAGATTAGATTCGAATAAGGGAAAACAAAATGCAAAAGAGAATTAAAAAGGATGAGAGGTAAGATGAAATTAACAGGTATAGAGGTATGGTTTTGAAATTCAGAGAAAGTCAGGAGTAGGACAAGGAGGAAAAAGAAGGCAGAGTAATCTTGGTTCCTCCACAAAATTGAGGCTTCAGCAAGAAGTCACCAAGGTGGAAAAGGGGAGTGGATCTGTGGAGGGGTATCTCATGGTGAATGGACCACAGAAGTGATACACTGGTTGAGGGGACCCAAGGCTCTGAGGGAAGTTCTAAGATGAGTAAGCAATAGAGGGGGACTAGTTTTGAAGTCCAGAGGAAATAAGGAACCGGGCTGAGAAGAGAATGAAGCAATAGGATACAACAGATGATATATTTCCAGGATATTCAGACTCTCAGAGCATGGCACTCTGAGGTCCACACAAAACTCTGAGTGACTTTTTACCACTCAAGAAGCACTATGATCATCTCTCCAAATGCATTTCCTGGAGTGTTTATCTTCTATTATAAAATAAATTCATAAATAAAAATTGAGCTGTCAGATGCTCCACATTTACTGGGCATAACTGATAAGACTTTGATGACATTCAATTGAGAAAGCTCCAGTTCAGAATAGAATTCTGGGGCCTTTGTATAATTTTAATTAAAATTCAGAAGAGTTCAATGGATTGTACCATTAGCCTGTCAACCCCTAGAGTCCTAGGATCACTTTTTAGGTTACTATGGATAACAAGGTGGCCAGTTTCCTCTAAATCCCTCTTTGTACACCTCTCCAAATCACAGACTGGTTTATAATAGGATCATGCAATTGGCAGACCCTGCCAATTGAGAAGCCCTGTCCTCAAAAAAAGAAGCAATATTGGAGGTTGGACTGTGGTGCATTAAAATAGGCATATAATAAAGAAAATGCAGCCTTAACTGGAAATCTATGTGATTAAATTCATTATTGTCAGACCCCAACTGAACTTCCCTTCCCCCCAAATACTACACTCCATTTAAAATCAGTATTCTAGAAATTATATTGAGTCTTTTGATATTAAGGATTCTTGTGGGCAATATTTACAATGTGATGATGATGATGATGATGATGATGATGATGATGATGATGATGACAACGATGATGATGGTAATGATGAACATCACACAAGTTATAATACAGGTCAATAAACTTGAGTATTTCTGCTGTGACTTGCTTCTTATGCCATTTTCCAAAGTGACCCAATATATTGTTGTTACCTGGTTCAGTGATATGGACTAATAACAGAGAACTAAAGCTTGCCCTGAGACATATAACTGTCTGCTGATTTTTGAAATGGAATCAGTGAAGCACAGTTCTTTTCCTTCCTTCCTTCCTTCCTTCCTTCCTTCCTTCCTTCCTTCCTTCCTTCCTTCCTTCCTTCCTTCCTTCCTTCCTTCCTTCCTTCTTCCTTCCCCTCCTCCCTCCCTCCTTCCCTTCTTTCTTCCTTCCTTCCTTTCTTTTTCTTTCTTTCTTTGTTTCTTTCCTTCCTTCCTTCCTTCCTCCTTCTCCTCCTCCCTCCCTCCTTCCCTTCTTTCTTCCTTCCTTCCTTTCTTTTTCTTTCTTTCTTTGTTTCTTTCCTTCCTTCCCTCCTTCTTTCTTTCTTTCCTTCCTTCCTTCCCTCCTTCTTTCTTTCTTTCCTTCCTTCCTTCCCTCCTTCTTTCTTCCTTCCTTCCTTCCTTCCTTCCTTCCTTCCTTCCTTCCTTCCTTCCTTCCTTCCTTCCTTCCTTCCTTCCTTCCTTCCTTTCTTTCTTTCTTTCTTTCTTTCTTTCTTTCTTTCTTTCTTTCTTTCTTTCTTTCTTTCTTTCTTTCTTTCTTTCTTTCTCTTCAGTGCCTAACACCGTGCCAGGCACATAGTAATTACTTAATAAATGCTCATTGGCTGTGTAAATGACAAAGAGCTAGGTGGCAACAGTGGATCTCTATCCACTGGGCCCACCTGCTGTCAGGAAAACCTGCATTCAAATCCAGCCTCAGACATTTCCTAGCTGTGTGATTCTGGGTAAGTCATTTAACTTCTGTCTGCCTCAGTTCCCACATCTTTTAAATGGGGATAATAATAGCACCTACATCCTAGGGCTGTTCTGAGGATCAACTGAGATAACAGCTGAAAACTTCTTAGCACAGTGCTTGGCACATGATGGGAAATATATAAATGTTAATTATTATGCTACTTTGGAAAACTAATGAAAAGATAGTTGTCACATGAACTGAAAAATTCCAAAGAGTTAAAGGAAGAGAAGGAGTCATAAGGGGATATCTAGCAGCTAAATTTTAATTGGTCCTCCTCACCTCAGAGGAAGTCTATTCCCCAACTTTGGAGAGTGATATGAGAGCCCACAAGCTTGTGGCATTATCTGTGTAAGAAGAGTTATATATAGCTAGACAACATAGAGGCAGCTAGGTGATGCAGCGGATAGACTGCCAGGCATGGAGTCAGGAAGACTCTTCTTCCTGAGTTCAAATCTGGCCTCAGACACTTACTAGCTGTGTGACCCTGGGCAAGTCATTTAATCCTGTTTGCCTTAGCTTCCTTATTAGCAAAATGAGCAGGAGAAGGAAATGGTATCTCTTTCAGTATCTTTGCTAAGAAAACCCCAAATGAAGTCACCAAGAGTCAGACACGACTGAAACAAATGAATAACAAGGCAGTTTAGAGTAGGCATTAAGTGCTTAGTGTAGGGAAGAGCTAAGAGCTGTAAAAATCTAGAAGCTAAAAGGCCACCAAAAACATACCTCTTGCATTTTTGTTTAAGAAGACTCTTCAAAGACATCTCAGCTAGAATTTTTAAAAAAGCTATACTATCATCTTCACCCCAGGGGCACATCTCTTACATGGCAAACACCATCCAGCTGTGTGCCTCTGGACAAACCTTTCCCAGCTTCATTTTCCTCATCTGTAAAATGGGTATGATAACTACTTTTATTTGCTTAATCCTTCCTTCCTTTCTTTATTTCTTTCTTAACTTTACAGGGTTGTTATGAGACCCAACAAATACCATGTACATAAATGCAAACCTTAATGAACAAAATAAATTAAGATATTTTTGTTATTAATGGAACAAAATCTGTCAGAGTCCTTCCTACAGACACCTTCTGTCACCATCTCCACTACTTTGTTTCATTTTGAGCAGGAAAAGCAAGATACTTCATGGAAGAAAACTTCCTGTGTCACAAATTTTCTTGTACTCTGCGCTCTGTGACTCTCATTTTCTCTCCCTCCTGTTCTCTGCTTCTCAGTTTGCATTTTCTAATTGATACCAACATGAGTCTTGCAGCACAGAAAATGTAGGCCAAGTGGGGTCAACCACTTTCCTATTTTACAGCTGACAGTGGTGTTTTTCTTGTTAGCGGCAGCAGCAGCAGTTTTGACAATGGCCTTACCCTCCTCAGAGAAGAACACTTTCAAGCTTGTCATTTTATCCTCCAAAGCTTTGCCTGTGATAAGTATTTAATATATAGGAATAGGGACTGTATCTGCTATTTCATTCATACTGGGAACTCCCAAAGGATGCACTATTTCATGTAATCCTCACAATGGTAGTAGGAGGTAGATGCTCTCACCACCCCCATTTTAGAGATGAAGAAACCAAGTCTGAGAAATATAAAGTAACTTGCTCAGGATCATGCATTTGATAGGCTTCTGAAGGAAGATTCAAATTCAGGTCTTCCTGATGCTAAGGCTAGTCTTCTCCTCGACCTCACACTGTAAAATCTGAGATGAAATGCAGAGAAAATTCTTGAGGAAAATATTTAACTGCTTTGCATTGGTCCTATCAAATTTTTGGGATCTGGTGCATTTGTCTGGGATCATATATCCCAAGTGCAAATTGTTTCTTTTAGAGGTTTCTCTTTTAGGAACTTTTAGTACCAGCAAAATTAAATAGCATTATCCAAGTTTAAACTATTTTATTTTACTTAATCTACTTGAAGTATAGGTTTGACCAACATCCCTTCTTGATAAATCTTGGTGTTTCCTTATCACCTCCAAGATCAAATAGAAAATCCTCTTCCTAATTTACACTTTACTCTCCACTATATACCCTATGATATAATGACACTGTTCTTTCTGGTCCTATTACAAGACACTCCATCTCCTGACTGCATTTTCATTGGTTATCCTGCTACAGCTAGGTGGCACAATGGATAGAGCACTGGGTCTAACATCAGGAATACCTCATTTCAAAGCTGACCTCATACACCTATTAGCCTTGTGACCCTGGGAAAATCACTTAATTCTGTTTGCCTCAGTTGCTTCATCTGTAAAATGAGCTGAAGAAGGAAATGGCAAACCACTGCAGCATCTTTGCTAAGAAAATCCCAAATGGCATTATGAAGAGTCAGACATGACTGAAATGACTGCACCACAACATCATTCCTCCCTTCCCCGACCAATAAAAAAATCAAAATAAAACCCTTGTTATATATAATATGTCTATATAGATACACATATATACATGTGAATGTATACATATTTTTCAAGCTAAACAAGTTCTCTCATTGATCATGTCCAAAAATACATCTTATCCGACATCTTGAGCCCATCACCTCTCTGTCAGGAAGTAGGTATTATACTTCATCATCTTTGAAAGTTACATGGTGAATTATGTACTTAAAAAGAAAAGCAAGTTCTACATAATAGAGATTCACTGTTTCACACACAGTCCTCTCTACTTTACAATGGAAATGGAAATGCTGATTTTAGTTGGTGTTTTTCAATCTCAAAATAAACTTTAAAAGTATATATTGTTGAGAAACATTTGGGAGAAAGGAAAGGTACCTTTCTTAAGGATCAACATAAACCAAGTAAATAGATGGCTTTGATGCTACAAATCAACTGAATATGTCTGAAATAGAGTTAACTTACTTAAGACTTACCATACTTTCCTGTCTAAGTATTGGAACAAGAACATTTTTAACCTTGAGCCAGACTAAAAAAAATTCATTTCTTAAAGATAATAGAACATAGCATCACTTACTTGCTTTCCTTTAAAAATAAAAATGCTTTGCTCCGGAAATCTACACTCTTGTGTAGATGAGAATAGATAACACTGATGATGAGTTAGTTCCCTTACTATTTTATTCATTTGCATGGCCTGTAGTGGCTATCATTCAGTCATTTTTCAGTCATGTCTGAGTCTCCATAACCCTACTTGGGGTTTTCTTGGCAAAGAGACTGGAATGGTTTGCCATTTTCTTCTCCAGCTCATTTTAGAGATGAGAAAACTGAGACCAACAGGTTTAAGTGTCTTGCCCAAGTCACATAGCTAGTAAGTGTCTGAGGACAGGTTTGAGCTCTGGTCTTCCTGACTCTTTCATGTCCTCTATCCATTGGGCCACCTAGCTGCCATTTGCATGGTTTACTTTTAACCAAAGAAGAAAGCTACTTCCAACTATCTCTCTGATTAGGGAAGAGTGGGGAAGCAAAAAAAAAGGGAGCTGGTTTTGTGGAAAGAGTATTTGTTTTGTGGAGTCAAATAACCTGACTTTAAATCCTAGTTCTACTACCTTCTAGCTCTGTGACCTTGAACAGATCATTTGACACTCCTGGGTCTCAGTTTCCTCATATGTAAAATGAGTCTCTTAGACTAAATGGCTTCCAAAGTCCTTTCCAGGCCTAGACCTATGATACTTTGCTACCTGAGCATGGAAAAATGCCATATTTGTTTGGGAAACAAACCATTTGCTTTTAGAAAGAAAGAAGAAAGAAATGACATGTACACAGTAGAAGGCAGACATGAATTGCAAATCAGAATACACTTCAAATGAACAAATGAGGACAGATACAAGGACAGATGAAGAAATCTGCTAAGAGTCTTTTTCTTGAGTGCTGGCATTAAGTTTCTCTCCAACCCCCATGACTGAGTTTGACTCTAATATACTCTGCACTTTAAAATATACATTTTTAGTTCATGTCAAGGCACATTCTTCCCTGTGGAAAAATAGAGTAATTGGCCTAAAATACTCAGGGTAGCACTGAGGGGGGAAAATTTCCATAAATGCACAATCAAAGGAGAAAATAACACTGGGAGGAACTCATGGGGTATTAAAAAGCAATCATCTCATTAAGACAGAGATACTTTGAATTTCTTTAGAGCTGAACCTCATCTTCCAAATGTATTTTTCATTACATATGTTACCAAGCAAGCAAGGTCCAGTGATTTTCTCTTATAAATTGGACTTGAAAGAAGTATAGCAGAGAGAAGCTGTGGTAGAAATCGCCCTGTAGCCCTCAGCAGGGTTGTTGAAGCTAGTGGGCAGGGTTTTACTTGACTCCTTCAGAACCAAAGGTGGTGGGAATGAATGGCAGGAGTTCAAAAGAATGTGACACTAATAATTCAGAAAGGAAGGAAGGAAAGGAGAAAGAAAAGAAGGAAGGAAGGAAAGAGAGAAAAAGAAAGAAAGATAGATAGAAAGGAAGGAAGGAAGAAAAAATTCTTCCTGGCTTAGGGCAAGATTTACAGGCTTACTCCTTACAGCCTTACAGGCTGCTCCTTAAATTACATCCATTGTGTGATTTTCAGGATCCCTTCTTTTATCTGGAGAGCCATCTGGATCAAAACAGTAACACCACTTTTTTTGACAACTGCCTCAAAGCAAGCTCTGTTCTCAGAGTCCATCCTGGATTTCTGCTTAGTCACAGCCAGGTCACAAATGAATTGAGGGAAAAAATGAACAATTTTTAAACCCAAACTGCTCTTTTTGGCTCATCTTAATAAAGGCTGATGGGTAGTCCCAAACCTATTTCTCGTGTTTCTGCTGTTGTGGGGATGTACCAAGTCACTGTCATTTCTGCCAACATCACCATGGGAGCATGTTGACAAGAGAAATCGATGTGACGGTTGATACGCAACATGTTGCCCAGTAGCTGGAATAATCTAAATAATTTTTTCAGTTATTAAACATTTGGGATATACCAAAAACAGGGAAAGGGGTGGGTGGGTAAAGGAGGGGAGGGAAAGAAAAAGTTTCATTTGCCTTCTTGATTAACACTGGATCAAAGATTTAAACCTGGAAGAAATCTTAAAGGTCATCAAGTTCAACTTTCTTATTTACAAATGAGAAAATCAAGGACCTGAGAGATTATCTCAAAGTCAATCAGAAATTATTTATTGAGCTCTTACTATATGCCAAACACTCAGCTAAATGTTGAAGATACAGCAAAGTCATCCAGGTAATAAAAGTCAGAGGTAGGATATAATCTCAGGCCCTCTGACCCAGTGAATTTTTTTCATGGTACCATATCTTTAGATCATGGATACGGAGTCAGCAAATCTTTGGTGAAATCATCTAAGACACGGAAAGCTGGTTAATTTCTTTCTAGGCCCCTTGGTGTGTTTTATCAAAAGCTTTCAACATATTTATATTCAGCAAAAATAAAGGCAAGAAGAAAAGATAAAATAGTCATTTTTCCTAAGTAACTATTTGTTTTACCCATTAATAGACATGGGATGGGGAAAGGGCCATGGGATTTAGCAAGAACAGCCCTCCAGGGATTTGCTAAAATAATTGCTTAGGTGGGGAACTTCAGCACTTGGTCAGTCCTTTCTATCTGTAAGAGACGTCTTAGGGTGGGCTTTATGGGAATAACGAGCAACTTTTGGAGGCCAAAGCATCTCTCCAATAGCACAGGGTTAGGGTCTAAGATCTACAGAAAAAGAGCACTATAGCCTAGCATCCTTTCCCGTTGCTAGCACTCTAGGCTTCACAATATAATATTACTTATACAACCTAATTGTGCCATGAAGGCAAGGCTCTATAATTTAAAAGACCCATCAGTGGTGATCCAAAAATGAGAGCTCTGCAAACTGCAGCTTTTCAGGTTTACAATGTTCTGTGATATCCTGTTTCACTGTCAAAATATTAACAGATTAGGTCACACATGTATCAAATATGATCTGGTGAAAGCACCAACCTCTATTATTAATGGTGTGACAATGGACAAATCACTCAGCCACGCTGGGTCTCAGTTTACTCATCTGTAAAACCAGTGAGTTGGATTAGATGGCTCCTTTGATTCTTTTCAGCTAGCTCTAGCTCATTGATCTAATGATAATGTCTGTGCTCTTAAAGATGAGCCAGTGACTGTTAATTCCTTATTGCCTCTAGGATAAAACACTAACTCTTCCAATTTGGCATCTAAAGTCTATCACAATCTGGCTGCAACCTCTCTATCCAGGCCAATTACACAGCACTGCTCATCACATACTCCTACATCTAGCCGGACTGGTCTTTACTTGTCCTCATTTTACAAGATACCATCTCCCTCCTCTTTGCCTTTGTACAAGCTGTATGTCCTTCCAAAACTCAACTTCTTGAAAGCTCAAGGTGCCTTTAGGCTTAGGTTAAGTGCCACTTGCTATGGGAGGCCTTTCCTGATTTCCCCAGTTTTAGTGCATCACCTCTCCCATTGCTTTGCGTTTGTTCTGTATGTATTTGTATTTATCTGTGTACATGTTAGATCCTCTCAGTGGTACATCAACTTCACCAGGGCAAAGACTGCTTTATATTTCTCCCCAGCACCTAACGCAATGTACATAGTACATAGCAAGTACTTAATAATATTTGTCAAATTTAATTAACATGAACTATAGGATTGCAAAAAGCTGATCTGTGACTAGTGATGACATCATTTATTATTTATTGATAAAAGGGATATTTATGGGTCTTTTGTATACAAAAAAGACATTGTTGATCACATATCAATAAGGAAGGTGTTTTGAGGTTCACCCCCCCCTTCGTATTAGCGATTGATTCATGTTGATCTGTTTACATTTTCTAGACTGTTCTTTGCACACTGGGTCCCATTCATGACCAAAAAGAAAACAGTGAAAGAAACTAATATACTCTTGCAGGAATTGACCCCTTGACCTGGATGTTACTAGTGTAAACTTGAATTAATTGAGCTAGAGCTAACTATTATGTATATGACACTTTTTTTTCCCTAGGAAAGAAATCTGTCTTCTAGAAGCCTCCATTTTAAGGATGAAAGTTATATATTTAAAAGGATTAATAAGATGGGAGCATATTTAATAAAATTTAACAAACATAAAGTGCTTACTATGTCCAAGGGATTGTGTTAGGTGGTAGACGTACAAAGATTAAAAAAAAAAAAGATTCTGTCTTCTTTTAAGAAGCTTACATTCCGCTGAATGCTGAAATATTAAGTCAGTCTCGATGGGTGATTGCTCCAAGTTCAGGGTAGAGATTGGGGCTAAGTATGTATGTATGTACATATATACACATATATGTATATGTATTTGTGTATGTGTATATATGTGTAAGTGTATGTATACATCTGCAATTCTGCTACATAGTTATGATCATTGAACCACTGGAAGCTGACGAGTTCACCTAGGGAGGCAGTATATAGAGAACAGAGAATCCTGGGGACCCACACTGAGAGAATGGGAAATTCTGAGGACAATTCAGACAGCTAGGAGAATCACAAGTGAGCTACAGCATAGAAACCGTAGGAGAGGAAAGTATCCAGAAAAAGTAGCAACAGTGTCAAAAACTGTAGAGAACTAAAGAAGGATGAAAACTGACACACAATAACTGGATATATCAGTTAAAAGGTTATTAAATTAACTTTTGAGAGGACAGTTTTAATAGTTTCTATGGGGAAGAAAGAAAACTGGTATTTATTAAGCATCCACCATGTGCTAGTCTCCACGCTAAGCACTTTACAAATAGTTCCTTATTTTATATTCACACCAAGCCTGAGAGGTAGGTGCTATTATTATCTTCAATTTAAAGTTGAGGAAACTGAGGTAGCCCAGGTTATGTGATATGCCAAGGGTCAGACAGCTAGGAAGGGACTGAGGCTGGAGAAATCAGATCTTCCTGGCCCCACGCTATTTAGATGCCTGTCAGCAGTTTGATTTTAAGGAACTGAGAAGTAAGAAAGGGAATATATTTATCTTTTATTGCCTAACCCTTTTTTCTATCTTCCATCCATGTCTTTTCTAAAAATCTAAAATTTGTCAATGATTATCGTTGTATATTCACATTCGTTTCCCTTTAGACAAATTGCCCTTTTCTTCCTAATCAGAATTGTTTCTATTTGTGTCTTCAGGATTTTACTTTTTAAGACTTTCACATTTCTATTCTGATGACTCTGTAGAATTTCATTTCATGGGATCCTACCAGTTTTTCCGTCAAACGCTCAAAATTTGATTTCCTTAAATCTACATTTAGCATCAGACTATTCTGGGCTTTCCTGTCTTCTCTATCACAAATTTCAAACGGGCCTATTCACATCCCCTGGTAGTTCCCATCCCTTTGTCAACCAGTTCCCCTTGAGGATCAGAATTTGTTTCAAAAAAAGTAATTCCATTCATTGCCCATAGTTGGAACTTAATAAATACTTGTTGTAGTTTACCTTCTTTTTTGTAATTTGGAGAATGAGATTGAAGGATTATATGATCATAGATTTAGAGCTTAGAGGTCATCTAAGGTAAATCTCTATTTTTTTTTTTACAGATGAGGAAACTAAGGCCATGACATGTCAAGTATCTTTCCCAGGGCTATAAAACTCATAAAGGACTTTTTTTGTGGAAGGAAATAAACCTAGGTCTCTCTGACTCCAAGTCATGCAACCTATTCACTGTACCAGGTCAAGTATTTATCAGTTTCTTTTCTTTTGTTGGAGAAAAAGTCCAGATAATTGAAGTCTCCTACATCATACCTCTGTATCATATTTGTGACATTTCCTAAACTTTTCTCTTTCTTCCTTCCATCTGTTTTATATTTACATAACAATACCATTTCTGTTTCTTTCTCAAAAGATTCTCACCTAAATGATCTCCGTTTTCTTTCCTATTTTCAGTTCATGATTTAGAGTATATGAATATATTAAAAAAATTTCCCCCCAAAGTTTGATAAGTTAGGCACATTCAAAATATATGCACTGGGAAAACGGAAAATCTACCTATAATTTCCATTCAAGTTTATTGATAGCTACTTCAGTACACTTGAACAGAGTCACCAACTCTCACTGCCTACTTCTTCTTCTGTCCATTACAAGGGATCTTGAAAATACTTTTGGATTATAAGAGCCACTTCATCTCAAATAGTCTTGGAGGGTCTAAGATCTTCATACACACATATATCCAAGTGCAGAGTAATTTTTTTCTTTTTCAGTTTTCTAACGTGACTTTTTCATCTTTCTATTTCCTAACATGTACACTAGCAGTTTTCTCATTGGAGCATGTGATTTGGCTCCATTGGGTACGGAACAGGGTTTTCAACTCTGATGAAAGACTGACACAACCAGAGGTTTCTAGGTGCTTCCTATGTGCTCTCTCCAATGCCATAACTAGTATCCATATGGAATACGATTAGCAACTGAATAGGAAATGGTACCCACTCAATAGACTTTAAAAGGAGAAATAACTTCTGCTTCTCTGTTTTGTCTCTGTCTTTCTTTATCTCTGTCTCCTTCCCTCTCTCCCTGTCTCTCTTAGCAGTCACTATGGCTACAAGAACAGTGAGCATATGTGCTTGGCTAATATCATGTGATAGAATATTAAGTTTCTAGTTACTTCTGCTTTTTATTTCTTTACTTGAATGTAGGTGACTAAAAGGGGATTTTGAGATGGATGTGTTGCCTGGGTAGCAACATCATGAGCTCAATAGTTCAGAAGCCCCTGGGTCCAGGTGTTATTTGCTCAGAAAGAAGTGACTTCCATAGTGTCTCAGAGAAGAAATGACCACCACTAAGATGGGACTTTGGTTAAAAGGACTAAGGAAGTCCAAGCCGGACCATCTTGCCAGAAGATCAAGACTAGGGAGTTGCTCAGAGACAGAAGACCCAAAGTGAAAATCAATTGCTTCTTCATCTGTCCCACAAATTGTTTCATGTTTTAATATTTTAAATGTCAGCCTCCTGTGAGACTAGAATAGTAGTGAAGGGTTACTGTTTCATGTTTTAGATATTTGTCAGTGTGTGCTTATGAGTCTTTCCCATTTCATGCCCAGTGAAGAAAATAAATAGTTGTATTTATCTACTTTGTGTAATAAGTATCTTTCTAGAAGGAACCTTCTAATTCCCTCTGGGGAGGATCCTAGATTTGAGCCATTCCTAAACTTTGTTTTAGAGATCCCCCCACCAACTTTTCTTTCAGGGGATGGGGAGAATGAGCCAAAGAATTCAATAAAAATCTGAATCCCCTCTTTTGAGATCAAGATATCCCAGAAATGAATCAACTCCATACAAGTCCAGAACTGAGACCCCTTGGTGGGAAGAGGACCATTCTACCTTTTCAGGGTATCTGGTCCTAATGGCTATAATCCTCTTCTACCTCTTCATGGTTTTTTCTCTGAGGCATTTCTTTATTATATTTGAAGAAAATTTCAATCCTTCTGATGTTTTTGAAAGGGGAAAAGAGAAAAAAAAATTTCTAGCTCTTTCAACCTCTCCTCTGGCAGGAAACTACCCTGCTCTTCATGCACAAATAGTTTGTTACTTGTCACTGACATAAATTAAACCAACTCCCTCTTCAGATGACTCAAAAAATTCTCTTAGATTCAAAAAATTCTCTTAGCTCCCATACATGCAGGAAGATAAGTTATCAGTTCTCTGCCCTGAATACTGGTGGCTCTTCATGAATTCATGATGAATTCTGATCACAAATTGTCATGCCCATTCATGATGTTAGGGGACTCAGTCACTAGGGACTGTTGAATGAGGCTTTATTTACTTACAGCAGGCTTTTTAACTTTTAGGTGTGATAACTAACTTGCTCTGTTCCCTTTAATTGGCAATTAGCAAATATGCGACAAGCCCTAATACAAGGAGACAGTTGCCCTTAGTTATCCTCTGTGAGAGGGTCTCTAGTAGAAACATAATTATCTGGCACTTTGCATCTCATCCAACTACTTCTTCCTTTTCTCCCTCCCTCCATTTTCCTCTCCCCTCCCCACAGACAAACTTCATATACCACTTCCTTTTGTTTGTTTCTCTGACTACTGTGACCTTTTTCTGAAAAAAAAAAATCCTATTTACCATCCTTCCATATGCCACTGTGTGCATGTCTATATGCCATCCGTCAGACCTGAGACAGAATTACATTTAGACCCTTAATCACCATGCATCTATGGGCAAATGACTAAAACTCCTTCAACTTCACTTTCTGTATCAGGGAATGGAAATATTAATAATACCAACTCATAGCAATGCTGGGAGACGCAAACTGAAAAACATTTAACAACCACCTCCTCAAAAAGCAGGACACACTTTTGAGTTTGACCTGAATTATTATTTTGTTCCCCACAATTTTTTAAAATCTGATGAACAAAACAATATATCAAGCCCTGATTTTTAGCACTTGAGGTGTAAATGCTTACACTGAAAATTTAACAACTTGCTTTTGAGAACCTCTTTGAGCTAACTCTGGCACAGCCTTCATCATTGTCGTCATCCTCATCTTCATTATTTCCTCAGCAATTCTGATGAAGAGGGTGTCTGTAGTTTGAACGAGGTTCTGGGTGCAAAGATGTAGTGCTAGGTTTAGCACCCCAAGGACAGAACTAAATAGGAAAGGGGAATCAGAAGAGAGAAAGTGAAGCAAGTCATCTTTATTGAGTAGAGTGCCCCCATGCATTGGTGGTTGGCCTGTGCTGCTTACTATTTTATCAATAGAGGTATAAGCATCATGGTTGTCCATGTGCAACTGACACAAAACTAGCAGGGATTATTGGATCTTAGAGTCAGGATATAAAAAGATATCTATAAGTTAGAATATTGGATCAAATTGGACAAGATGAAATTTACAGAGTATTGATTGCATTTAGAGTCTTACCCTTGGGTCCAAAAATTAGTTTCATGAATGAAAAATAGAGGAGTTGTGGCAATATAATAATTTGCCAGAAAAGAATTTTTGGGAGTCTTTGGGACTGCAAATTCAGTGTGAGTTAATCGTGATATGGCAGACATAAAAAAAAAAAAAGATTCTTGAATAGGAGCCCAATTACCAGAGGAGGATCAGAGACAAATTAGGTGATCACTCCACAATGTTCTTTCCTAGTCAGACAATATCTGGAGTATTATATTCAGTTCTAGGCATTGTATTTTAAGAAGGTATTCATAAATTTGCAGACACTCAGATATGAAGATGGAAGGAACTCAAGAAATAATCTATAAAGATACGTTCTTAGAGATGAAAAAAAAAAGACCTGGAGAAGAGGAAAAGGAGCATGGTAGTAGTCTTTGTAGATAGACTTATAGAGGAGGGAAGAGATTTCTCCTATTTATAGTTCAAAGGGAGAACAATGGTGAGAAACTGCAGAAAGGCAGAATTTGGCTCAATGAGATAAGGGAGAAAACATTTTCTAACAATTATAGCTATCCAAACACAGAATTGGCTTTTAAAGGAGGGTGGAAGAATATCTAAACATCAACACTTCATTTCAACTGAAAATATTAAGAATTAACTATCTCTCCATTCTAAAGTCCTTTCTTAATGTATCTGACAGAAAGAAACTTTATCAATATTTAAGCAAACTTGTCAGGAAACAATCCTCACCTCTAAAATCCTTTTTCTTAGATCTAATCCCTTTCCCTTAGGAAAATGTGTAAAAAGGTCAAGAATACAGACCCTGGAAAATGGGTGTGTGATAACCAAATCAGGAGAAATATCTCTTGTCTTAAGACAATTGATCCCCCAAAGGGATTTGAGTTATTATCCATCTAAGGACAGTAATCTCTTTCTGAATTTCTTCAAGTGCTTAGGGTATTGGTAAGAGGGAAGAGACCACTTAGATTACATCTAGTCCCCAGTGAAGGGAAGCTAGTTGACCCAGTGGATAGAGCATTGGTCTTGGAATCAGGAAGACTCATCTTCCTGTACTTGAATCCAGTCTCACACACTTACTAGCTGCGTGACCCTGGGACAAGTCTTTTAACCTTGCTTGCATCAGTTTCCTCATCTGCAAAATGAGCTGGAGAAGGAAATGGCAACCACTACAGTATCTTTGTCAAGAAAACCTCAAATGGAGATCTGAGTAAACTGAAAGAGAGGGCTGGTTTTAGGAGGATGTTTCTCCTTGGCTATTCAAGAAAGATTCAGTGATTATTGTTCTATTAGGAGAAAAGACTGATAACCCCATGCTGTGTTTTATCTAATAACATTTTCCTTATTCAAGCTTCTTTTACAGGTTACTTCAAAATGTCCTATTTGAGAGAGATGGTAAAGAGAATGAGGAGACTGCAAGTTTAGACATTTTTTTCTCTATGCAAAGCAATGCTTGGCTTTAGAATAATGTTAAATTAATTTTTAAAAAACGGCTGGAAGATTCATGCCTAGAATGTAGAGAATGATATTATCATTATTATATTTTCATTCAACAGTTGGTAGTACGTTCTTTGATACCAGAAGTCTTCGAATGAAGATGGGATAGCTTCTTGCTGGAGATCTTATAGGAGGAATTTTAATCAAACATAGGTTAGACTAAATAACTCTTAATGTCTTTAATCTCTAGGGTATTGTGAATCTGTGAATTATTTTCTACTGGTCAAAATGTTCTCCTTTTCAGGCCTGGGAGAGATGCTATCTTTTCTGTGTAACTCTCCCCATCCCTCCAGCTACAAGTAATTTCACCTTCCCCGACTCTGTCATCCTTCCTGTATACTAATGAATAATAGTTGTTGTATTTGTATACCTCTGATCCCCCATCCTCCACATTTTTCATCTTTCAGTACACTACTCTGGATACAATGAGCACTTAATAAAGTATTTGTTGAATTAAGATTTTCAGGTTATCATTGGGGACCCAAATGTTTTATTTTAGGAAAATATCTTATATATTGTCATATTTCTATCCCTCAACCAAATGCAAAAAAAGAGATGGATACAATTGCTCCATTTGCCTACACATTCATCTTAACCCCAACAATATCAGCCACAACAAAAAAACCATGTTTCCTTAACCATAAAACTAGCTAGTTCTAATGTCCCTTTCCAATACCAGTTCTATTCTACTCCATCTTCCTGCTCAGCACAGAGATTATCAAACTTTTTGGTCTTTGGATCCCTTCACAGTCTTAAAATTTGTTGAGGACCCTTGTCTCCCACCAAGTGCTTTTGTTTACATAAGTCATAGCTATCTGTATTTTATATCATTTCAATATTTGCCATATCATATATTAACACATATTAAGATAACTGTGCAAATAATTTTGACCTCATGGAAATTCTGAAATCATCTCAGGGACACCCAGGGAACCCCAGATCATATTTTGAGAACCACTGGTTTAGCACAATTATCATCACTGCTGTTTGTTATGGATCAGCATTTTAATTTGTGATGGTAATGCTTTGTAATTTGCCAATTTAGTGAGATTCACATGCAGAAGTTGACTTCCCCATGGTCATAAAATCAACAGGTGTGAGAGGCAAGAGCTAAAACCTGGTATATTTAGCACCAAGGCCAACCTCGTGTCCCCTATCCTCCTGGTTCTCATTTTACACCCAGTAAACTACTCAATATGTTGTTGTTGAATTATATTTTATGGTATTCTATTCATGTCTTCTTAAGTTATTTACTTATTCATTCATAATGTGTTTGCTATTGTTTTAAAAGTTTCATACAGAAAAACAGTGGTATAGGGGAAATAATGCTGACTCTGACACTTTGCTTGACCATAGTTAAGTCACATTGTCTGAGCCAGCTTCCTCTTGAAATAAAACAGGCATTGTAATACTTGCACTATTTACCTTAGCAAGGTTGTTGCCAAGAAAGCACCACAAGTTTATATTATTAAAATAACATGTTTGTAGACTTCAGATTCCTAGTTGTGTCTATTCAAAGAGGGTGCCTCTTGTAGAATTATGAAAGTTTGTTTGCATTCAGATTTTGCATCAAATAAACCAGTTTACTGTGTTTTGTGATGAACTCTCCTTTCACAGAGAAGCAGAGGACATTGTTATCTGTAATTTGATCTTTTTCCTTCTAGGCAAACAAGCATGCACTTTTACATAGATTTATGGCAAGGATTCTTAATCTGGGATCTGTGACCTTTAAGAAACAATGAGAGCTGTATATCAGTGTACCTTTGCCATCCTATGTTCTTTATTGTATGCATTAAAAAAACACAACACAACACAACATTATTCTGGAAAGAGGTTAGATTCACCAGGCTGCCAAAGGGTTTTCCAAGGGTACAAAAAAAAGTTAAGACAAACCCTTGCTTTATAGGGTTAGGGCTATACAGGACTTTAGAGTTCATTCAGTCCAACTCTCATTTTATAGATGAGGAAACAAGACCAACTGAGGTTAAGCATATGGCCCAACATCATGCAATGTATCAGTAATACAGGTGGGATTTTAATTCATGTTTTCTGACTCCATATTTGAGGTGCTTTCTCTATTTCAAAGTCACCTCTCAGTGCTTTGCTTGTAGGTAGCATTGCTGGCTGTGTCTCTGGAAAGAGCCTGGGGAGAAAATGGGGGATTGTAATAAGAGGATTATGGTAGACTTGAGTAAAGTCATAATGGTTTAGACATTTTAGGCTGAGTGCAAATATCAAGTAGCTAAAGATTATTTTGTTGTCAGAGGATGTGTTGGATTTACTTAATTTTTTTTATACACACATATACAAACACACACATATATGTGTGTATGTATGTATATATATATACATACATACACACATACATACATACATACCACACTCCAGTGTTGGATGGGTTTGTTTACATATACACTCAATATAAGTGTGGGAGTTTAGTTAGGATATAAGGCATAATTCTGGGCTACTGCTAGAGGATATGACAGATTTCTTTGTATTACCAAGGGAAACCAAACCTTAGTAATGGAAGAATCACCAATTCCTGAAAATACAGGACAATAGAGAATTAATTCAGCAACTAAAGTCCAAATTCCAGGCTCACCTTACTTACAACTCAACACATGATAAAACTAAAAGCAGACAAGTCCCCCTTGCCCATTTTCTTACCATTCTTTTGTGTTGAAGCTTCTCCTTGCTTAAGTGTTTCCAACTTTTGGTGAAGTTTCAGGACAAAGAGACTCAAAAATATCTGGGAAGTTATTATCAGTAGGAGAAAAAAAGCAGGGCAAGACCACTGGGACTGACAGCAGGGTGAAAACTTCTTAGCACTTTGACTGCTTGAGTATGATTTCCTGCCAAAATATAGACAATGTGTTATATTAATTAACTTGGAGGTACTTTGTACCCTTGTAGCTAGAGCACAGCTGTACTTCGTTCCAGTGAACTGTGAAACTACTTTAGACATACATATATATGTCTAAAGTAGTTTCACAGTTAAAATAGAATAAATTGAATTTCTTCTCCATGCAGAAGAGATGAGTTGAAATGCATAATTTAGATATGATTGAATACAAACGTATTTTATATATTTGGTAGATAATTAAATCTGCTTTTACAAAAGTAATCATTTTGTGTGCATACTGAAGATATTAAGTCAGATACCACAGTTGACAGAGGATGATCATTTGCATGGGTATTAACACCTGGTGGACAATTCAATTAAGCAAAAGTCCACTGTTTTTGTAGAGTCTCTCCCATACAATCAACTTTATTATTGAAAATTAAACAAGCCCAACTCTTTCACTGGTCAAATATCCATGGAAAGATGACCTTGGTTACTTTTCTCTTTATAAATAGATTATTTTGTGAAGTTGATTCAAAAAATTATATCCATATATTATACATACATGTGTACACGTAAGGTGAACTTTGTGCAGACAAAGGAATTAAATATTAATAGATGTATACACATATGAAAATATAGTAGGTGATGTACAATTAGACATAAACACTAGCTTTAAACAAGACAACCAAACATCAGCACAGTTATAATCTGTCTTTGTCAAGTGTAGTATCATAAAGACATAGTCTGTTGTCATTCCATCATGAGTTTTGTAATTGTTCACTTTGTCCTATCAATAAAAGAAAAACCACATGAATAAAGTATTTCTATTGCTCATTGTGTAGACAACATCTATACGTTACACATTGTCTAGTGCAGAGTGGAACGGACAGTCTCTAGAGCTCATCTATTGTTAGCTATATCTTAGGCAGACACTACCTAGAGACAACAATTAGGGCCCAGAATTGAATTTGAGGAAGAGAATAGATTGCTTTGTCTTCAAGAAATCATCTTAATGATCATAAACTTCTTCTGGAAACATCTTTTTAATATTGATATTTTTTTCTGGTGTTGCAAATGGTTGCAAAGCATGTTATAGTCTTCAAAAAAACTGAAGTTCTCTATTGCCAAAGGGCAATAGAGAAGCACATGGTGGGCATCAGTAGACATTGCAAACAAGGAATTCCAAAGGGGAAGCAGTATAAAGGATATTAATAAAAATATACAATCAATAAAGAAGGGCTGGTCATATGGTAGGAACAAATTGTATCTGATATACAGTTTATATGTTCCATTAGTATCTGTATAGAGTCAAGAAAGCTTGAGAAAGGATCCAAACTCCCCTCCTCCTCCACTACATCCAATCTCATGGAGGATTAAGGGGAGTACATGGACATGGGCTACAAAGGATGAACAGGAAATTGTGTTGTATAGAATGCCTGCATTTATAGGATCACAGATCTATTGGAGTGTTCTCCTGGCAATGGTACATGCTGGCAAATTATGGAACTCAATAACCTCAGAAAATTCTAAAATGTAGGTGACTCAAAATATAATGGAATAACGCATTGTGGGTTTAAGCGGGAAAATAATTTTTACCAAAAATGATGTGTGTGCAACAAGTGAAGTAATAGACACGATCCAGGTCATAGATGGCAAGGAAAGAAATAGACCAGTCATATGAAAGTAAGAGAATTCATTGAAAATCTGATTGCTAGGATGGTGTTCATGAAACATTTAAAAGGATTACATCTCCTGAAGCATGATCGATAGTAGCTCTTCTATGGAGAGTTTACAGAAAACCAGGAATAAGAATTGCATAGACTGAAGAAATATGGATGAGTTACATCCAGCAGTTTGCTTGTTAGATGCTAAGGATTCTAAGAAAAGATGAAACTTTCCCTGTCCTCAAGTAGGGCAATATATTCAACAGAGGGTAATCAAAATGTACACAGATAAATACATGCAAAATATGTATGAAGTAAATACAAAGTAATTTGGTAGAAAATGCTAGCATATGGTGGGATTAAGAAGGACCTCATATAGAAGATAGACCCTGAGCTAAGCTAAGGAAGGACATTGAAGTGAGCTAAAGTCTTCAAGAGTCAAAGCAGAGGAAGACAAACACTGGGAATAGCCTGTATGAAGGCACAGAGGAGAGAGAAACCTGATGCATAAATTGATTTTCACTGAAATTTAAATTATGGGAGGAAAAGTAATATAAAACCAGTTTGGAAAGATAGATTCAACCTAGATTATAAAACAGATTGAAATAGAAGAGTCTATATTTTATCATAGAGACAATAGGGAGCCACTGAAGCTTCATAAAAGAATACCTTTATGAAAGATGGAATTCCAGTCTTTGGTAGTATAAAATAGGTAGGTGTTTAACTTCATTGTATTTAAAGGAATTTATCCTTTTTATTATGTAAAAATTTATGGAAGATAATAATAAATAAATGAATAAAACAATTAAGGGATAAATATCCAATTAAAAGATAAAAAGTGAACTTTTAAAAAACCTACATAGAAAAAACATGCATCTCAACAACAAAAATAAAATTAATTTACTTTGTTCTCTTTTAAATTAATCTGTGTAGCAATATTTATAGTTTAAAAATGTCTTTAATATTTTGACTGTTAAATGATTGATATAAAAATCCAATAATTTAATGGCTAATAAATAAATAAAACACACTTAGTAGTATATATGTTGTTTTTAATTCTACCAATCTCATTTTTTATCTTTTCATATGTCTTTCTGTTTGCCTTTTTATTCATCACATTCATCATTGCTGGTACCATAATTTAATTAATATAGCATAATTTAGACATTCCCCAATTGTTGGTCACATAGGATGTTTCCAGTTTTAAGCCATTTTAAATAAAGCAGTTATGAATGTTTTTTTTAAGGAGGTAGTCCTTTTCTCCCTTTTAAGCATATCTTTAGGTAGGATAAAGTCCCAGCTAGGTCAAAGAGTATGATCAGCTTGAAATTTAAATATCATCATTAAATATTGTCAGATTGCTCTACAAACATTTATACCAGTCTATGCTCCTATTTGCAATTGTCTCTTTGCCTACATATCTGCCAATAGATGTATAATATAATATACTTATAATGCAAGTTTTAATATGTTATATAATATATAACTCATATATGTTATATAATTTATGATATATATAATATATAACTTATAATATAAGTTTTATTTTACTTTTTGTATTTTTACCAAATTACTGGTTATGTTTTTATTTTAAAGCTGTCTTAATTTGCATCTGTCTGATTAAATTAAAATTAAAATAGTTTTTTATGTGCTTATTAAAAACTCATTCTTCCTCTTTCAAAATTATCTTTTTATATGTTTTGAATATTTCTCCCCTGGGAAATGAAGTGCTATTATGAGTATGCCTTAGGTCCTTATAAATTCCAGATTTCATACCTTTCTTTGATATATTCACTGTAATTTTCTTCCTAATTTGTACCTTCTCCTTTCATTTTATGATCATTCCTTTCTGTTGGGGCTGATTTAACTTATAATCAAGCCCACTGATTTAGGTTTCAACAATTTCTTCTATTTTTTTGATTGATACATGCTCTGTTTAACCTCCTACTATTTCTGCAGAGATTATGGTCAATTGGTGGAAAAAGTCTCTAAGGATCAGAAGGATTTTAGATTGTCTATAAACTTTAACTTAGTCTTTTGTTCTCTCAATTTGAGATCCTTGTTCAATAATCAAAGTCATACTACTAGAGGAAAATAATCATATCAATCTTAACACATTTGCTATATATCAAAACAGAAGGAAGGTGCTGCTAAATGGACCAGGTACTCATCCAAAAGAGAAAAAAAAAATAGAGAAACTGATTTTACAGTGTATGCAAAGGCAATAAGAAATGTAATTTCATGGAATTTTTGGTCATCTCTAGTTCCAATACGTAGGACAAATTTTTGTAAAAAGGTTATCATGAAAATAAAAGTATATCTTCTACCATTGTCTGTTGCAGGAGCTGAAAAGGTAGGGAATTCTATACCAAATTTAACAATAATCTCCAAATTAAATCAAATTTGATACTTGATGACCTCAATGCAAAAGTGGGAATGTGTGAAAATGGTGACTGATATATTGAAAAATGTGGATCAAGGATAAATCAGTTAATAAGGAAGTAGAGGTGACAGAGCCAATATAGCAAAGTAGAAGCAGGGACCTAGTAGAACTCTTCACTCAAACCCCTCAAAAATCTGTAAAAGTGACTCTAAACAAATTCTAGAGCAGTAGAAGCCACAAAATGATGGACAAAATGAAGCAAATTTCCAGCCCAAGACAATCTGGAAGATCTACAGGAAGGGTCTATTGCACTAGACTGGGAGTGGAGTGCAGTGTGGTGTGGCCCTTTCAAATGCCAACAGAGCTGGGACAGGCCTTAGGATACTGAATTGCTGGTGGCTGCTGCAGTTTTCAAATTTCTCAACCCACAAATGCTAAAGACAGCTTTGAAGGTCAGTGGGAAGGCTCTGTCACCTGGCTGAGAGGGGAGAAATTGAATGAGCCATCAATGAACT
Source organism: Notamacropus eugenii (assembly GCF_028372415.1). NCBI lineage: Eukaryota > Metazoa > Chordata > Mammalia > Diprotodontia > Macropodidae > Notamacropus > Notamacropus eugenii. The sequence goes on along the minus strand of NC_092878.1, from coordinate 114,688,772 downwards.
CCCTAATACAGATTGAAGCATACAATTTACTCTCTTTTTTTGTTTTGTTTTTACTTTCTCATGGTTCCTCCCTTACTTTAATTCTTCTATACAACATGACTAATGTGAAAATATGTTTGATAAGAATGTAGAGTCCATATTGGATTACGTAGAGTCTATACTATGTAGAGCCTTTACTGGATTGCATGCTGTCCTGAGGAGGAGTGGGGGAGAAAATTTAAAACTCAAAATCTTATGGAAGTGAATGTTGAAAACTAACAATTAATTAATTAATTCTATGAAAAAAAATCCCATTTGAAAAAAAAAAAGATGTAGAAATCAAGCCTTTGGGGAGATCATAATGTTCCTTTAATATTTTGTTTTTGTTTTCTACCATCAGTTTAACTTGTGAGATAGGTACTATTATTATCTTCATTTTGCAACTGACAAAATCAAATTTGAAAGTTTAAGTGATTTGTCCAGAGTCACAGAACTAGCAAATGTTAGAAGTGGGATTCCAATGGAAGATTTTTCATTTGTTTTGATTCTTTTTATTCCAGGTTCAAACACCTATCTACTACTTCACTCTGTTAATTGCTTTTCTGGTATCCACTCTTTGTAGTTGCAGATTCTACATGGTCACAAATAATTTTAAAAGTATTGCTATATTCATCCATTTGCCATAAATTTACTGTTTGTGTCAATATTCACCAATTCTATTACTGTGAGAATTTTTTCAAGCTTAATTTTAGTCCAATTTGGTATTCAAAACTATCTTTTTTCATAAAACAATTAGTAACTGTTTTAATTCTTTGTGTTTTTCAAGGAATATATATACACATATATACATATACATATATGTATATATATATATATATACACATATATACATATACATATATGCATATGTATATTGTATATATATATATATATATATATATATATATATATATATATATATATATATATATGCACATACACAAACACTCTGTGGAAGTTAGGTGGTACAGTGGATAGAGCAGTAACATTGGAATTAGGAAGATTCATCTTCATGAGTTCAAATCTAGCCTCAGCTTCTTATACTTGTGTGACCCTGGGTAGATCATTTAACCCTGTTGGCCCCAGTTCCTCATTTGTAAAATGGAGATGGAGAAGGAAATGTCAAACCACTCTGGCATCTTTGCCAATAAATCCAAATAGAGTCACACAGAGTTTGATATGACTGAAATGACTCAATAAAAATAACATATGTGTACATGCATATTTTACAATAGATAGATAAAAGAACTAATTTTTGAATCTACCTGATTCTGGTGTCTGTTTTCAGAGAAACTCATTAATAGTCTGCCAGGTTCCTACTTTGGGGTTTCATGTATTTTGGTTATTCACATTTTGTTTGTCAATTTTTCTATTTTCTACTTTTAAATATTCAGAAATTTAATTTAAAATAATTTAATTTAAAACAAATTAAACCTAATTCTATATATCTATAAGTGGGAAGGGAAGGAATATATACAGCATATGCTAAACACCTTTTACAAATATTATCTTCAATTGATCCTCATAACAGCTCTTCAAGCTAGGTCTTTTTATTGTCCTCATTTTGTTATTTTATTATCTTCAGTGGAGGAAATCTAGGCAGACAGAGGTTAAGTGACTTACTCAGTGTCACACAACCATTAGGTGTCCAAGACTACTTTTGAAGTGGGTCTTCCTGACTCCAGACCTAAGGCTCTATCAGCTACCTCTGTGTTGCTGGACAAGCCACTTAAGTGCTATTAACCTCAGTTTCCTCCACTGTAAGGGAATGTACCTCTCAGAATTGTTATGATGATCAAATAGGGTAATATTTGTAAAGTGCTTAGCCCAGTGCCTGCCATGTGGCAGGCAATTAATAAGGTTTCTTCCTGTTTTTTTCCCTATTTGATCATATGTCATCAATTTTATAAAAGTTTCATGTATATCTGAGAAAGGATATCATCTGCTTTTCTCATTGAGTCATTTTCATAAAACTATTAGATTTAATTATCTTACTACTCTGTTTAGCTTGGTGATATATGTAGAATTTATCACTGTGGAATTTGTCATATTTTGATAGGAGGACATTAACATTTCCTATTATTTTTAATTTTACAATATTTCTTCTTTTAAGATTCACATCATTCTTTTGTAAATTCTACCATATAAGTATTTGGTGTTTCCCTGTTTTAAATTAATGTTAACTGATTTTGAAAAACTTGTAGCATAAAATAATTTCCTTGCTATGAAAAGAGCTCTTATTACCATTTTAAAACAAATCAACTTGTTCTAATATTATCAGTCATTCCCACTTTTTACGTATTAATGGTTGCATGACTATTTTTAGCATAATTTTTCCATTCAAATCTAAGTATCCATGTCTCTGTAAGCACCATGTTGGATTTTTTTCTTTAATGCATTCCCTAATCTTTTTAAAACTTTGTATACTTCTGTACAATTATACTTAATTTCTATTACTGTTATATTCATCTTTCTACATTCCTTTGTGAAGTTATTATACCATTTGTTGGAATGCAACACTATCTTTTCTATACTTATTATTACTGTAATCATCTTCAAACGATAAAAACAAACCAGACTTCTTAGTAACTATGTATATATGTTCATTCAGAACTTCTATTTTATCAATGATGAGCACTTCCCTTTGGATTTGTCCAGTACCCTCCTTTCTTTATTTTTTTGTCTACCTGGTACATCATTCTGGAATTATTTATCATTTTCCTATTAGAGTCTGGTTGTTTTTTACTTACTTCTATACTGACTTATTGGGCTTTGTAAATGCTACTTGTTTTTATGATCTCTATTGTATATCTCGAAGGTCTGCTGATACTTCAATAGCAGTTTGAAAATAACCGTATTTTTGTCTTCAGGATCCAGATAACTGGCAAATGAACATACAAATGATTTTCCTATGTGAGTAACTCAGGCTTGGTGTTTCTCAATTTTATACATGAAGCTGATGATTACCATTTGTATATCATTTTAAGGTTTGCAAAATACTTTACAAATTTTATCTCATTTCATTCTTACTGGAACCCTGGGAGCTAGGTGCTATTATTATCTCCATTTTATAGATGAGGAAACTGAGTGACTTGCTAGTCCTATAGCTAGTAAGTATTTGAGGCCAGGTCTTCCTAATTCCAAGTCTATCACTCAATTTCATTGAGCTATTCAGCTGCTTTTAAAATAGTAATAGCTACAGTTCATCTCATAATGTGTCGTTTGTGCTTACTATGACCAGTCAAGGTGTACACAATGGTATTTCCTTCTTGGAAATGTTTACCTTCATATCTGAAATGAATTGGTATTGTATGCTACAGAATATATACAAGTAACTATATATTCAGACACAGCTATAGCAATGATTGAGAGGCAGGAAGACTTAGTAGAAAGCAAGCTGGATTCACAGTCAGGGAACCCTGATTTCTAATTTTCCCTGCTGAGGCTGCTAGATGGTGGAGTAGACAGAGCACCTGCTCTGGAGTCAAGAATACTGGAGTTCAAATATGATCTCATACACTCAGCAGCTGTGTGACCCTGAGCAGATCACTCAACCCCATTGGCTCCCTCCTTCTAAAAAGGATAGACCCTCCCTCTGTCTATTAGGTATACAACCTTGCCAGTGGTGCAAATCACTTTGTGCACCTAGACAGGTCTCTTAAATTTTATTAATTAATTTTTAGTTTTCAACATTCACTTTCATATGAGTTAAATTTTCTGCCCGTCACTCCCCTCCCCAATGCCCAAGATGGCACACAATCTGACATGGGCTCTACATATACATTCTTATTAAACATGTTTTCACATTAGTCATGTTGTATAGAAGAATTCAAATGAATGGGAGGAACCTAAGATTTCTAATTGTGGAGTAGGCATTGGAAGAGGGAGTTTCCTCACCTGGAAACTTCCTATATTAACTATATCATGCCTACTTCATGCCAGGCACTAGGCTAAGGGCTATTTACAAATATTATCTCACTTGATCTTCAAAACAACTCTTCACAATAGGTACTGTTATTATCCATTTATAGACACTGAGACTGGCCGAAGCTAAGTGACTTGGGGAGTGGGGGAAGGGTGAGATGGGAGGTTACATAACTAGTAAGTGTCTGAGAATGGATTCGAATTCAGGTCTTTCTGACTGGTTCCAGTGCTCACAAGTCAATTAGCAATCAACAGAAATTTGTTATATGTTTACTATGTGGCAGGCACTGTGCTAAATTGTGGAAATAAAAATAAAAAATAAAATAAATAATAAATGAATAATAAAATAAAATAAAAGCTGGAAAAAAAAGACCATTCAAGTCCTCAAGGAACTTAATTTTTAATGAGGTAATCATGCATTGTCATCAATAAAAAGAAACTGAAAAAAAGCTGAGATGGGAGGAGAGGAAGAGGAAAGTATCAGGCTTGGGAACATGGTAGAGTAAGTCTGGGTGTTAAGTCAGGAGTGCACCCTGGAGAGGAATAATATGTAGGTGGCCCAGGTACTCTCCTTAAAATTAAATTTCTTGAAGAACTATTGGATGTCAAGGATGTCAAGGAGGTTGGGTGGGATGGGAGCCCAAAATGTGCTAAGTGTTTAATGGCCAACTTTTCTTGAAAAAATAAACAAACAGCAACAAAAATAAAAAACATATTTGCATGACATATTTTTATGTTTGATCTAAATTATTAACATTTCCCTCTTCACATTCTTGAATATAGAGTCTAGACTCTAGTTAATCAAGAAAATAATAAATTAAGTCCTTATTTAAAAAGTTTCCCAAGGTATGAATGCTCATACTGAAAATTTAGCACTGAATTTTCTGACATATCAACATTGGCTCCAGCACAGTCCTAGGTGGAAGATAGATATCTAAAGTGTGGATTTTAGGACTGGAGTGAGCTTCCAGGATGAAGAGGCACCTAGCTGCAAAGAAAGTCTCCTACTTTTCCCACAATTATAGTTTCACAGAGAAACCTTCACTTGTGCCCATAACACCTGAAATCATAGATAAGATTTTCTTGTCTCCCCTTTTAGTAGATCTTGAGAGTAATTGGCTAGAGGGGTGGGGAATTGTGGGGGGAGGAAGGAAATTCTAATTCTATACCATTCGTCCTCATCAACCAGTTACAAAACTCAACAATCCTAATGTGTAAGCCTGGAAACAGAGATAAGAAATTCCTTCCCACCAATTACCACTCCAGAAGTCAAGAATTACCACTCCAGAAAAATGACATCCCTAAACATGTATCAAAGATGAGATATTTCTGTATAGAAGTTGGGAAGTCATTTTAGCAGGTCCCATATTGCTGCCCTAGAAGGAATGCAGACTTGAAAAATTGTTAATACCCTTCCAAACCTCCTGAGGTCTCAGTCAATTGTATAGAATATCTTTTAATAAATTTGTCTTACTTGGACACTTCTAAATCTTGTTTTGAGATTTTCCCTATCCTTTTCCTTGCTTAGTTTTGAGGAGTCTTTGCCACCTAAGACTTGAAATCGATAGGAGAAACTCACCAAATCTCTTTTAAAATTTTTCATTTACAGAACTCAGAGAAAGAATGTTCAATTCATTCATAATTATTGTTATTTTGCCACGAGGGCATCTGATTTTAGCCTGTCACTTTCCAATAGTTCCCTTCCTTTCTGTTCTTCCTAGAGAAATCTGCTGTGACTTTGATTGATGTCCCTTGGGCTGTCATACCTGTCTTTGTTTTTGCAGCTTGAAGAATGTTTTCCTTGGGTTGTAGTTCAACTAGATTGTGTCTGGAAGAGTTGAGTTTTATGTTCCTGTGGGTTCTATAATTTATTTTTACTTATATTTCATATAATTTATATAATGGTGGGACATTTCTTTGATTGATTTCTGGGAATACTGCAGCCTGATTCTTTTTTTCTCAATTTTCTGGGATGTCAGTAATCCTAACATTACTACTTATTGGCTTATCCTCTATGTCTGTCACTCATATCTTTATGGCTTCCAATTTTTGCGAAGGATGAATTATTTTCTAAGCTTTTTCAACTGAATTGGTCTTATATACAGATTTTGTTTTTAGCTGCAATGAGTCTATCCTTTTTATTGACATGTTTAGACCTTTTCTATTATAGTCTTCCCTTCAGTAATTTTTTCATTACTTCCTTTCATCTTTTAAAGAACCTCAACAAATGTAATTCTTTCTGTAGTCCTACTAATATAAACAATTTATCTTAAAACATAAATGCAGTCTAAATCCCCAAGACAAGGATGTCAATGAATTCCTCCAATGTTAATGTAGATACTCTTAGCTAAAAATTTTTTAATTTCTAAACTTTCTAATATCTTTCATCTCTATAAACATTCAAGGACAATTTACAAATATTTACGTAAAATACATAATTATCCACAGACAGTCTCTAAGGGGCCTTCAGACTCAGGGTTGATGTTGGTGCCCTGTATGGAATAGGGAAACCAGAAGGAGGAGAATGTTTAAAGTGGAAAGATTAGCTCGATTTGAGGTATGCTGATTTTGAGGTACTGCTTAGATATATCCATGAAACTGATAGTCAGTTGGATATGTACATTTCAAGTATAGAGTGTATAGTTCTATATAGTCAGGACCTGAAGTAATAGTTTCAGAATAAGCTGTGCAGATAGAAGTGGCAGTGGAAATGAATTCGCCACAGAGAGTAAGGAGGAGGACCAAGAGAAAACATTGTGGGAACAAGCATCAAGACATAGAAAAAGTGATGAGTAACCAGTGAAGGAGACAAGAGTGAGGATTACCAAGACAGTGTTGTGACTCTGAGACTCAAGGAGTGAATGAATGAAAAAGTCATTTGCTAAGCACTCACAATATGTTGATTGCTGTAGATGAAAATAGACAATCTCTACTCTCAAAAAACTCAGATTTTAATAGAGAGTGAAAATCCATATAAAAACTTTCAGCTGTAAATTGGATTGAAATGCCCAGTGGTCTTCAGGGTACAGCAGCAAAGTAGATGACAAAGTAAATTATTTATTGTTTGCTTCCACTGACAAAATTGTATTTTTCTAAATATTTTTTCAGTTATCTAGCATTTTTTCTCCCTCCTACCTTACCCTCCCCCACACTTTGAACATAGTGTCAAGCAAAATATATTCTCATATGGTCATATTAAAAAATGTGTTGCATATTCTGCACATTTAGCGTATCACCTGTCAGAAAGTGGGTTGCATTCTTCATTATCCATCTTCTGGAATCATTTTGTTTAACAGTTCATAAAACTTTCAAAAGTGTTTTTTTTAATATTATTCTTCTTAGAGTATAAATTATTGTCTTGGTTCAGTTCCCTTCATTCTGCCTCAATTCATACAAGTCTTTCCAGGCTTTTCCGAAACCATTTCTTAGAGTACAATAGTGTTCTATCCTATTTATATATTATAGTTTGTTTAGTCATTCCCCAATTGGTGGGCAAGACACACACACACATATGTATGGTATGTGTGTGTATGTGTGTGTGTGTATGTGTGTAAAATACAGGTATGTTTTTTTCTATTGAGTTGTTGTGCAGTTTTAGTCATGCCCAACTCTTAAGGACCCCATTTGGGGTTTTCTTGGCAAAGATACTGGAGTTCTTTGCTATTTCCCTCTCCAGCTCATTTTACAGATGAGGAAATTGAGACCAAGAGGATTAAGTGACTTGACCAGAGTCACACAACCAGTAACTGTCTGAGGCCAGATTTGAGCTCAGGAAGATGAGTCTTCCTGACTCCAAGCCCAGCACTCTATCCACCATTCCATCTAGCTGACATGGTATTCTTATCATATGTCATATATTACTTCATATTGCTAGTTACCCATTTCCTCCATATATCCTGTTTCCCCTCATGAATACCTTGAGGTCACAGACCATGATTAATGTCTCTTTGTTTAAAAACTCAATAAAAGTTGTTGATGTTATTTCAGGCCCCATCTTCAGGATTTTCCCCATCTCACAGTGACAATCTGAAACATGTTAAGTATCCAGCTAAAGCTTGAAGCAGAATGAGTTCTGAAGGGCTCTTGAGTCAGATAACCTGGGGAATCAAAGCTCATCTCTGATGTTTACTACCTTTATGGCCTCAGATAAGTCATTTACCTCCCTGTGCCTCTATTTCCTCATCTGTAGAATGAAGGTGCTGCCCTAGAAAGCCTCTGAAATCCCTTCACTTTCTAGATTTACAATGATCTCTCTCCCCTGGTTAATGTTATTCTGCTGAATTGTATCGTGTTCATCTTGAGAACAACGTTGGCATTAGGACAAGCCTTACACCTGGCTTTTACATAAACCAAAAAATAAAGCTCTCGACTTTACCTTCCACAGTAACAGTAACACAACTAGTTTGGGCGCTAGAGCTCAGCATTCTGGGGGCCTCTCACATCTAGAATGTTAATCAAAGAGGGGAGTTTTCCCTTGTCCTTTCTCCAAGCTTTCAGTAGACTTTTAATTCTCCTTGACAAAGATATCGATAATCCTTGTCTAACTAGGGAGGGGAGAAAGAGAGAGGGAGTTCAGAGTGGAACAAGGAGTAATCCCTTGTAAATATTGTTTCGCTCAGAAACTGAGCTTGTCAGGGAGACTGGTGTATATCTATCTACTCTGAAATCTGAGGAGATTTAGGTTTTGTTCTGAAAATTCCAAACACCAGCCTCTGTCAGCAGTTGGGGTATTAAAAGACGAGTTGAAATGAATAGAAAATACCTACAAAGAAAAGGAAAACTGAAACTTTTTTAAAGCGTTACCCCAGGTGTGGGTTGGTTATTATTCTTTTGGTAACATTAGCCTCCCAGACCAGTTCCAGTTGCCAAATTTGTCCTGGTGGTACAATAGAGACAAGAGCTGAAATCTAATTTGGATTCACATGCAAGTAAACAGATCTGAAGGAAAGAAAGAAGAACAAAGGTGGAAGAAAGGCATAAAGAAAAAGAGAAGTATTGAAAGTAAGAGACAAAAAGAAAAATAATGAGAGGAAGAAAAAGAGAAGAAAAAAGGCAAGGAAGGAAAGGGAAAAAGAAAAGACAGGGAAAAGGGAAAGGAGAAGAGAAAGAAAAGGGCAAGGGAAAGAAAAAAGAGAAAGGAAAGGAAAACGGAAAGGGGAAAAGGAAGGAAAGGGAGAAAGGGAAGGAAAAGGGAAAGGTAGAGGGAAAGGGGATGAGAAAGGAAGGGAAAAATAAGAGAACAATTTATTAGATCTCATAAAACACTTCCTTTCGAAAGGAGTGGAAAATTTCCTGTTGCAATTATGCAGTGTCCACAACTGTTGTTTGTTTCTTTTGGCATTTCAAAATTCATCAGCAGACAAACATAACAGCAGCCTAACATACTTTGACTGCGGAAGGAAGGCAGGAAGAAAGAGAAAGAAAGAGAAAGGAAGGAAGAAAGGAAGGAAGGAGTGAAGAAAGAGAGAAAGGAAAGAAAGAAAGAAAGAAAAAAAAGGTGAAAAGTTTCATCTCTGAATTCTTTCATAGTTGTCTGTGCCCAGTGGGAAAAGAATCTGAATTTGCCAGCAGAGAAAAAGGATTATAAAATGACATTTTTAATTGCTAGTGTGAAATGTTTCAGAGATACTAGAGAGAACAGGGAACGCAGTGAGTCCCATTTTAATCTCTTTGACAAAAACGTGTCCGCGTCCTGGACCAGGAACACAAAACACGAATGTCCATTTCCAAACATTCTCTTTGTTCCTTTAAAAATCAACATTAGACCTTGTGAGAATCATTATGTTGACCATCCCTACCAATTAACTTCAGTGGCTCCTTGTTCCTCTAGGATAGAACACAAAGATTTCTGCTTGACATTTAAGGTCCTTTGCAATGTGGCTCCAACCTACCTTGTTTTTATTATACATCGTTCTTTTTCATGCACTCTATCATTCTACCAAAATGGCCTTTTTATTCACACATGGTGTTTTATCTCCTGCCTCTTTTCTTTGAAACTGGCTCTTTTTCAGGATTAGAATTTATCTTTTCCTTATCTCTACTTCTTAGAACCTCTATTTTCCTTCTATACTCAGAACAGATGCTCCATCTTCTTCATGAAATCTTTCCCAGTCCCACCCTCCCAGTTAGATGCAAACCACCCTCAAAAAAAGAGTGTCTTGTGCCAGTTTTGTAAATGCTTAAATGTACAAATGCATGTACATATATATGTACGCACATCAATTTTGTGAATGGTTTTCTGTATACGGACACCCACACAAGTATGTGTGTGTCCTTATATGTATATGTGCATATATATATATACCCATGTGTTTATGTATATGCATATATACTATGTAGAAATTGATATTTATATATGTGCACATATACAACCATAAATGCATATACATACATGCATATATATATTCATACCTACACACATACATATATATACATATATACATACACTCTACCTACTTATTTATTGTGTGTGTATATGTAACTGTCTTCTACCCTGCTAAATTCTAAGCTTCTTGCTGGAAGGGACTTTTTTCTTTTAAGTATCTGCAGTGACACATAGTAGGTCCTTAATATGTGCTTGTTGATTGGCTGGCTTGACTTTTTTTCCTCGCTTAAATGGGATCATCTAAGACTCAATATAGACTAATCATCAGTTGTTGTAAGTCAATGGTTGTCCTTACAGGTTAAGATGCTGGTTAAAGAAAAACATTCAAATATACTAAAGGAGGCCACAAATTTCAGGGCAAGTTGGTTTACACTTTCCCTGAACAGCCTTGTTTTTCTCTCATTGGCACCTATTTTGGTTACACAGAGTTGTTTGTGCTTTCCAGATAAAATAACGCTTTTAGCTAGAATTTTGTCCAGAGCTGATTGCTCAAAGTAGATATGCAGCAACCCTGGGGATGATGATTTGTGCTTCCCTCCAATTGCTTCTAGTGACAGAGAGGTCCAAATATCCATTGAAAGCCTAGCAAGGATAGTGGAGGGCATATACAAGGTAACTTCTCAGAAGCAGCTCTAACCATTTGCTACAGTAGATAAACAAGCACATTTGCATTCCTCTAATTAAATACACATCCACAATGGATCCCCTAGGAGCTAAGGATTTAGGGAAGTAAGTTGCCCTATCTACAGAATAAATGGACTCATCATCTTTTCATTTTAATTTTTCTCTCCTATTTAATTGTTTTAGCCTTCATGCTCTATTATACCTTAACTTTGAACTCCCTCTAAGTAGTCTAGTGACCCAAAGTCAAGTGTAATAATAATCTTTGAAACTATTCTATTTTTCCCTGTTGGAGCTATCTTTCACATTGGCAATCACTTTTTTTTTCATAGTGTGGTAAGATTTTTTTTCTTTTTTTCTTTTCATTAACTTATTTGTTTTCAGTTTTCTACAATCGCTTCCATAAGTCTTAGATATTCTCCCCCTCCCTACCTCCTCCATCCCTGAGATGGCATGAAATCTTATATGGTTTCTATACATATGTGGCTTATTAAGCACATTTTTACATTAGTCATGTTGTACAGAGGAATTAAAATGAATGGAAGAAACCATGAGAAAAACCAAACCAAAATAAAACATAACACAAGAGAAAGTAAGAACTGGTAATCACTTTTTAAGGGAGAAAATAAATTTAGAAAGTAATGATAATTATAATGCTAACAAATTTAGAGATTACTTTTGAATTAAATCACTTTATAACATCTCTGTGGTGTTAGTGGTGTGTAGCATATGATCTCCATTTTTATAGGTTAAGAAAATGATGTTGAGGGGTTAAATGACTTGTCTAGATGCCACACATCTCACAAGTGTTAGAGCTGGCACCTAAACTGCCCTCTTCAGACACCAACGGCCCTCTTTACCTTATTTCGCATTGTCTCACTAAAGCTAGAAGAAGGATGACTTTCAAAAAGGTTTAAGATTAGAAAAAAATATATTAGAATACGTAACTACTCAAATATAAGACTATAGAGACAGGTAGGACAGTAGATAGTGGGCTGGACTTAGGGTGAGGAAGCTCTGAAATAAAATCCTTTCTCAGACACTTACTAAGTAGTGAGCAAGTCATTAAATTTCTCTTGGCCTCAGTTTCCTCATCTATAAAAATAATGATGTCATCTACCTATGATAGGATTAAGGGTGCCATATATTGCAAACCTTAAATCATGCTACCATCATCATCATCATCACCATCATCATCATCATCATCATCACCGTCTCGCCGTCATCATTAGAAAATGAATAATGGGACAACACATGGCGGAAAGAGCACTGGTTCTGGAGACATAATACCTGGATTCAAATCCTGCATCTGACACCACCTCTGTGGCCTTGAACAAGGCCCTTAGCTTCCCTGGGCCACAGCTTGGTCATTTTTAAACTGATGGGGTTGGACTAAAAAGATCTCTGAGGTTACTTCTGACCTCTAACTCTATCATTTTGTAAATAGTCTGAAAACTTTAAATTGCAATATTTAGTCAAATCAAAGAGCTGAAATGCTCTTATTCTAAAGCATTGTTCTCAGGATATACAATTATATATATGTTTATTTGTATATACAATATTTGTCAATATCAGTTCCACCATAATCTATTCATAATATTATGATTTTGACAAAATAAGTGAAAGGTACCTACAGATCAATCTTTTTAAATGACCTTATTTATAGAAAATCAATATATTACAAAAGATGCATGACTTTTTAAAATCTCCTTCTATAAAGTATTCTAGATCCACAAACTCAGGTCAGATAATGAAGTAAAGGTCTTTGAACTTAATCATCGGTGGGAAACCTGCCTTTAGGTTCATTGATTCCTTTCTGCTAAGAAATAGAGAAGTTGATTCACTCTGATCAATTATAATTACAACCTCGAAACCATTAAAAATTACTTTGTAATGTCTGTCTATGGTGGAAAACCAGGTTCTGATGCAGAACGGTATTTACAATTGACTATTGGCAAACCGTCTTCTGATGTAAAAAAATGCCCACCATTGGAAATTGGTAAGCTGTGTTCTTTTTTCCCTCCTTTACCTTGCATGTGGTATCTTTGTGTCTTCTAATATGATGACTTTCTTTAAAACAGGGGGTCTTAATCTTTTTTTTTTGGTCACTGACTCCTTTTACAATCTCATGAAGCCTATAGAAACACCCCTTCTAAGAATAATGAGTATCATTTGCTTTCATAATTGAATGTAGTACTATATTTCAGTTAGAGATTAGTAAAAATATAGTCGTATTTTTCCCAATGAAGTTCTTAGACTCCTCAAAATCTATTTGTGTGGACCCCAAGTGAAGAACCTCTGCTTTAATATAATAGGTTAAAAACAATGCAAGTTTTTTTTGTAAGATTCCACAGCAGCACTCTCTGTTCAGTTAGATACAGTAAATTGTGTCTTTCATTCTCTATCACAAAGTAAGGCCATTCGTTTTTTTAATTTTTATTCACTCCATTCCATTTCCTTAGGTTCTATTTGCCATCAGATATATGTGAATTCACACCACAGGAACACGAATAAGTAACTACAAATGATATATTATAAGATGCTGCAAATAAGTCATTTTCTATTACAACAAAAACATCCTCTTGGGCTTAGCCTACTCCCAAACTCACCCGTCTTGAGGATGGTACACCAATGATGATTTGCTTTTCTCACACTCTTCCAGGTCAGAGTCCGTATTCAGAAGGATGTACTTTTCCTGCTTGTCTGCTTCCATTATTTTCATCTTGGGAAGCCTGAGCTGCAAGTTTCCAGGAAAAGCTGTTAAATTCCACCTTACTTTTCAATGGGTGAATTATAAATTTGAGTTACCTGCCCTTTGCTCCTACACCATATTTGAGCTGCACCTTGAGGGCAGATGCCCAAGGAGTTCTTGGATTGACGCTGTGTTGATCCTGCTGAAATGCCCCCAGGAATGGTTGGGCTGCCTCTGAGCTGTCCGGCCAAGTAATTTCTTCTGTTTTCAGGTTAGGTTTCCAGCTCCACCCTCAAGGGACATCTGAGCAGGGAGTAAGTCGGCCAAAACAAAGAAAGCTTTTTCTTTGGGATCTGAAGCTGGGGGATCAGGGAGGGAGGGAAAGGAGCAAGGTAGGAAGGTCTAAATGGTCTGTTATCCATATTATGATTTTATATCAAGATGATTGGGGAAAGAAAAACAAGAAGATGAAAAATAACATTTCATTAGTGATTGTAGGTTGACTTTTTATTGTCTTATTGGGCAAGGGATTGAGATCAAGTTTAGAATAATGCTACCGATTCATGATTTTTTTCATTGCTACTCAGGCTGAAGGGACCCTGGCACTGGGAACTGTGCCCTCCAGTGCCACTGAGAAGTATAACATTAGTCTCTTGTGGGCAACTTCAAATGAGTGAATGGGAGTGCAGATAAGAATAAAGTGGGGTGAGATTTAAAGAATGAACCCTGTTCATTATTAAAGTAGATTGGAGACAGACACAATAAGATTTAAAAATATTGAAGAAGTGGGATACCAAAATATTCAAAAGGGACAGAATTTGGGATGGGGAAGACTATAAGCCAGGTGCTTATATTCTTGGGAAGGAGAATAATTTAGAGGTCCGTAACGATAGCAACAAGCATTAGAAGAGCATGAATTATTTTTATAGGAAGAGAATGTATTGAGTGGTAATGGCAAAGGAAGGGTGTGAGAGGGACAAAGGGGAGCAAGGAGTATGCCAAGCCTTCCTATTGTCTCTGTGTGCCCGGAATCATAAGAAGATCAGGTAACTTTTGAGGGGGTGGTAACAGTCAAAAATGCCTTTAGGAGAAATGCAGGTTTTGGTAAGTACCAAAAAATGGAAAGAATGTTAGAGGAAAAGATCTAGGACAGAAAGGAATTTGTGAGCTATAGATAACTTCACAGTTTCAGTGTTTTCTAGTGGTCCAAGTTGCCTCAATAGAGCTGTTTGTCTGTGATGATCTAGAATTTCCTATCAGGACAAGTTAACATCTTTTCTTTGGTATCTTTTAGAATTTGTGAGCTAGAAGAGCTCATGAAGATTACTAAACTCTCTATGTTCTCCTACCTTTTGGACCATTTCTTCCTGATTATTCTATTGATAACAGTTCCTAGAAATCTCTAACTTTTTTGTCTTTACTATGTTTTATTATTATATAAATTGTTTTCCTGGTTCTTCTCTTTCCGTTCTTCATCAGTTTATAAAAGTGGGGAGTATGAGGGATGCAGGGAGGACTAATTCCTCTGGTATAAGGGCTTGCTGAACCCTTCCAGTGTCTACCTTCCACCCGATTCTCACCTGTGGCTCCAAGAAGCTATAGCATGAACAGTGGCTACACCCTATCTTAACAGATGGGCTAAACCAATTTGAGGGTAACCAACATGTCAACAGGCCTCAAACTCATCGATGAATTGGATGGAGGTCTACCCCAAGCATGTGAAAACTTCTGGCAGAATGGGTAGATGAGAAAAATTACAATTTCAATGGCCATGAAGGCAGCTGAAGCAGGTGCTATGCAGTACAGAGAGCTTGCTCAGACATCAAAGACACCAAGGTCATTTATTGCATCTTGGGCCACCACCAATCATACTGGCTCTTATTTTGCCACTAGACTTTGATGACTTTGAAAGAGAGAGTGATGCTGATAACTTTTTGCAATTCTGCCTTAAATCCAATTCACACACAAGTCAAAACATTACCCTGTAATGTCACTGGCTCTCTCCAAAAACAAAGGATGAATGACAACCACAGTTTACAAAAATCCCCAAAACTGTTCATTTAAATAATATTGGTATTATGATATGAATTGTTCTTAACAAATGGTTCTACTTCTTTCTCTTTGTATCAATTCGTACAAGTCATTTTGAAATGATCTAGTTCCTCATTTCTTATAGTACAATAGTATTATCCATCAATTTCATAGACCACACTGTAGTTAGTCATTCTTCAGCTGATGGACACAACCTTAACTTCTAGTATTTTGCCACTACAAAAAAGGACTTATGTAATTTTTTAAAAATAAATAAAGGATCTCCTCTTTCATTTACCACAGATGGCTGTCAATTCCTATTCAATTTACAATATTTCTCTCCTCTTTCCCTTCCTATATGCTCATGTTTGCATAAATGAGAATTCAAACTCTCAATGTCTTCTTTCACCTGATCTACTTTTAATAATCAGTTGACTGGTTTTCTTCTTTCTAGTCTTTTCCTACTCCAATTCATGCTTCTTTTAGCTCTCGAAGTAATTTTGCTGATTTAGATGATTATCTATGTCACTTCTTTGCTTAAAAGCCTTCAATGATTTCCCACTGTCTATAGGACAGAATTATAAACTCTGTAGTTTGGCATTTAGTTCCACGTACCATCTGGTCCTAGTTTACCTTTTCAAATCTATCTCAATCATCTCTCCTTCACACATTACTTTCCAAGAAATAGAATTTTCTCCAATCTGTCCCTGCCCTTTTCTATCCCCATCCATTGTTGTCTTTCTCCATTAGAAAGTAAGTTCCATGAGGTGGAACTAAAATGACAAATTTATCAGGAAGCAGTCTAACAACTTCCCGCACCCAATCCAAGCTCCTCCAAATAGATCTAAAAAATGTACCAGACTGAATCATGATGGGGAGATTAAAAAAAAAGTAGTAGTGAGTAATTTTTTTTTTCCAGCCCAGGTCTACATATGAAAAGAAATATATAAAACTGTGAACAATGTGTCCGTGGTCTGCTCAGGAGCACCCAAATGCAGACTACTCTTATGCCCAGGGAGAGGATGTCCAGTGTACCAGGGCAGGAGGAGGTCCCAGATGTATATGAGTGCAGAGCAAGATCAAAACGTAGGTGCCAAAGACAACTTTGTCATTCACTACCCACTTCTGGGTCACAAAAGGAGAACTATATCCAGGGGTTCACTTCAAAGCAGGGAGCAACTGAATGAAGGCAATAAATTCAGAAACAAACAACAATTGTGGGACTAACTTTAAGAGCAGAGCAGAGCCTTCAATCAGACTTTTTTTGAGAGCTTTGAAAGCCTGAGCTATCCCTGAGATCTTGGAATAACAGAATACCTTATGCCCCAAGAAAGCAGTAGCAGGATCAGCGCAGATCTTTCATGAAGAAATGCACAGCCCTAACATCAAGTCCAAAATGAAGAAATAGGTTGGAAGAATTAGCAAATTAAAAAGAATCTCATCATAACAGTCAATCATGTTGACAGTAGCACTAAAGACACAGACCTGTGTGATTTTATCTACAAGCCAAGCCTCCAGGAAAATTTGACTTAGGCACAAAAGCAACTAGAATTCTTAGAATAGATGAAATAACAGTTAAAATGTTTTTGTAAATGAAATGAGAGTTCTAGGGAAAAAATTGGAAAAGAAATGAGAATTGTAAAAGAAAGAAATGGGAGGGAAGTTAATGGCTTACCACAAAACTTTTAAAACCTTGTCCAAGCATCAAAATCCCTGAAAACTAGAACAGATCAAGGAGAAACCAGTGACTTCATGAGACAAGAATTATTAAAAAAAACTGAAAAAATATGAATATAAAGTATCACAAAGCCAAAACATCTGACCTAGAAAATAGAGAGGAAAAAAAACAAGAATCATTTCACTACCTAAAGGTCATGAAGAAAGGGACCTACACATCCCATTTCAAGACATCTTGAAAAATGTGTATATCTTTTAGAACCCAAAGGCAAAGTAGAAATACAAAGAATACATCGGTTACCTTTTGAAAGAAATCGCAAAATAAAAACTCCAAGAATTATCATACCCAAAAGAGCTTGCAGGTCAAAGAAAAAAATATTATAAATGACCAGAAAGAAAGAATTCAAGTGTCCAGGAGCCATAGCCAAAATCGCACACAATTTCACAGTCACTACCATAAAGAAGTGGAGATGTTGAAGTATAATATCCCAGAAGGCAAAGAATATGGGCTTATGGCCCAGAATAACATACTCAGTAAAACTAGGCATGAACCTACAGGGGAAAAATGAAACTTTAATGAAATAAAAGATTTCAAAACAAACAGATAAATAAACAAAACTAGAACTGTCTAGTATCTCTGAGGTTCTAACACAGGAGTTTAGAGAAACATGAAAAGACAAAGATGAATGAATGATAATAAAGGATTGAACAAAAATAAACTGCTTAATTTGATCTCCTGAGCCCTATCATCATTAGGAGTCATAGAAGGAGTCCAACTAAATAAAGTCTGGGAGTGATTCTCATGTTAAGATGTTAAGATGATTTTAAGAGAAGAAAGGAAAGAGAAGGGAAGAGAAATCTAGTGGGGTATAGAAGGGAAAGGAAGGTTAAGGAAAGCTATCTTACATCATGTGCAAGTGGACAGCTATAGAAAAAAAGGCAGGATGAAGGGAGAGTGGTTGACGTGTGAACTTCACTTTCATCTGAATTGATCAAAGGAGGGAAGAACACACACACATACACACACACACACAGTTAGGTACGGATATACATTTCATCTAATAGGGAAAAGGGGAGAAGGGAATAAGGGAACATTAGAAGGATGGTAGGTTTTTGAAAAAGTGATTAGTCCTAAGAAAAACACACTCTGTCCAAAAATATTTAAGGCTCTTTTTTTGGGGTGCTGGTGGAAAAGAATAGGAATCTGAGGGAATATCCATAAATTGGGGAATGGCTAAATAACATGGCATATAAATATGATAGGATATTACTACAGTATATAAGAAAATATAAAGAAGAGGATTTCAGGGAAGCCTGAGAAGACTTATATGAACCAATGCAGAGTGAAGTGAGCAGAACCAGGAGAAAAAAATTTATACAATGACAACAAATAAAGTAAAAACAAACTACTTTGAAAGAATTAGGAACTTTGATCAACATAATGGTCCAACTTAATTCTAGGGAAACAATGAAATGCTATGTACCTAGGCTAGAGAAGTGAAGAACTTGGAATGCAAAATGAGACAACCATTTTTTTTGGTCATGATCAGTGTGGGAATTTGTTTCATTTGAGTATACATGTTTGAAATAGTGGTTTTATTTTTCTTTCATTCTCAGTTGGGGGTGGGGGATTGGGATGGGAAGGAGAAAAGACAGATTTTTACTGGTTAAGAAAAATATGCACTTTTGAAAATAAAAAAAATGGCGTATAAAAATAAAAGAATATGAGCTCCTTGAGAATAGAGTCCATATTATTTTCTTATTTTTGTTTTTGTAATGCTTAATATGGTGCCTGGTACGTGGTTAAGTATTTAATAATTGCTTCAAATATTCTAACATCTAATCTACCCTTTATTCATCTAGATTACTTTTTTTTAATCTATTGCTCTAATTTATATAGGTTCCCTTGTACTTTTTGTAACAAGACCCTGAAGAATAGTTGCTATGGAATTATTCTCTTTTGAATACACCTTTTAGGTTCCTCTTAATTCATAGTATTTTTTTCATTGAGTTTTTTTTCTGTTTACCCATATCTTTAGCCTCAGTTCTTGGTTTATAATTTTGTGCTAAGGTCAGTCTCTGCCACCTCCAATACTTTTGGATGAGATAGTCAAATTCAATTCATTTATTAAACACCTGCTATGTTTGTGCTAAGTGCTGGGGATACAAGAAGAGGTAAAAGACATTTCCTTCCCTCAAGGAACTTTTGATCTAAGAGTTATCACCTGCTTGGTGCTCTCTTCAATCTTCAGAGTTCCTATCACTGAGTTTCACTTTTTGGGTTTACATTCAGAGTGTTTAGTAGGCTTCAAATCCTCTGAGAACATCCCCAGTCAATTCCTTGGTTCAAACAATATGGGCTTTCAACATCTGTGGAATGTTTTAGTCAGAAAATGCTGTGGGCTTTAGGGCCCACTGAAATCTTCCTCATCAGGATGAGATGGGCTTCCCTCCTCCCTCTGCAGTGTGCCCAATCAATGTTGAGGACTCCAGATTTCTATAGAGAACCTCTTATCGGAGTGCTCAGGCTGGCTTCTTTGGCTGATCTGCTTAAGATCTCAATGATCACAGGCTTCTGATTATCTTTTTTTATGAAATTCTGCATTGCATGGAAGAGATTACCTTTATTTTTCTATATTAATTGCTAATAATTTAATCTAGTGACAATTTTAGATTTTCTTGTGGGAGTATATTGTGATTGATCTGGTTATTCTGGGAGTTTTCACACCACAGCATCTTAACCAGATGTTCAAGGTGTTATATGAGAAGTTATATTATCAGATGTTGATATTTAAGATACCAAAGAGCACACACCGAGCTTGGGATATACTAGTTCAAACAAACTGAGCATGTGCAGATGCATCTCCCAGCCTCCAGACCCTCTTTAATACTCTGTGCTTTAAAGCAATTAATTTCCAAATTTTTTTTTTACAACTTTCCATAGTGATTTGTCTTGACCTATTTGGAGCCCCTAATCTAGTCTATTTAGCATACCCCCCCAATTCAGTTACTCAAGACATAGATGAAATGATTTTTCATTAGATCTATGATTTCCTTTAATTTCATTGGTAGAGGGTCTTCCTTCTCAGAAATGCCCTATACCAATGAAAATGGCCAATTTCTCTATAACTTATAGTATTAAAGAGTTTTCTAGGGTCACTAAGAGGTTAAATGTACCTGAGAGCTGACAGCCAATATTTATCAGCAGTAGAACTTAAAGCCAGGTTTTTCTGACTCCAAGGTCAGCCACTCTAGCATCCTACCTCTCAGATGCAATTTCCTATCAGGAAATCAAAATCAAAATCAACATGTAACAGCAATAAAATCCAAAATGCCTTCCTAGCTTTTATTTCCCATAGTAGAAGATGAATCTCTGATTTTCTGCCCTTTATAATAGCTGAACTCATGTAACGCTTTGAAGTTTGCAAAGTACTTCACAAATGCAATCTCATTTTATCCTCACCACAACCCTAGGAGGTAGGTGCTGATATTATCCCCATTTTGCAGGTGAAGGAACTGAGGCAAACAGATGTTAAATTACTTGTCCAGAGTAAAAAAGCTAGTTCTGAGGCAAAATTCGAACTTAGATCTTTCTGATTCCAGATTTAATGCTTTATCTCCTTTGCTCCTTAGCTGCTTTGAGAGTTTTCTTTTCTTTGGCTTTGAGGAAAGTCAAATCTAAAGACTTTTTTGTATTTAAGTACTCAGTGTCCCATGACTTCACCATGCACTACCTTCCCTTCTTTTCTTCTTTTCTGTTTATTTATTACTTCATGATCACTTATTCTAACTCATGTGTGTTGCTTCCTTTGAGACTGCAGATTGACCAGCTAGTGAAATCAGCCCTAGGATTTCAGCATTCTCCTCTGAGTAAATGCCACCCTTCTAGGGACACTCCTTTCCTGTATCTTTTCTCATTCTCACTGCAACTGGGGCCATCTCCAGTTGTCCTGATCTATATCTTACCATTGGACCCAGATGGCTCTGGAGGAAAAAGTGAGAATGGTGACCTTGCACACAGCCCTATCTTACTTAAATCCAATTCATTTGTAAGTCATGGCATCACCTTCTGATGCCATCAGTCCTCTTCAAAAACAAAGGACAAACAATTGTATTCTTATAGTGAAGCAGGTGAACACTGAATGTGTATGTCTGTTTTTTGATGACAAGGACTCTTTTTTGCCTCTTTTTGTATCCACAGTGCTTAGCATAGTGTCTGGAACATGGTAGGCACTTAATACATGTTTTTTGATTGATTTAAATGAGGCTCACATGGTCATGGAACAGATGCTGAGGAAGGGAGAACATTTATATAGTGCCTACTATATGCCAGGAACTGTGCTAAGCATTTTACAAATATTATCTCATTTGATTCTAACAACAACCCTGAGAGGTAGGTACTGCTATTATCCTACTTAACAGTTGAAGAAATTGAGACCAAAAGAGGTTAAGTGACTTGCACAGGGTCATGCAGCTAGTAAGTGTCTGAGGTTGAATTTGAACTCAGATATTTTTAACTTCTGACTCATCCTTTATGCACTGGACCACCTAAGTGCCAGAAGGGACTGACAAAATCTGGGCTTGGGAGTCCAAATTGACCTGCAGGGTTCAGCAATAGAGCTTGGGAGAAAGTTCCTCCAATGGCTCTGTGGCCTCTAGAGTCAAATATAAAATCCTCTGTTCAGCTTTTAAAGTCCTTTCTAACATGCCCTTTCCTATCTTTCCAGTGTTCTTACGTGATTGTACTTCACACACTCTGCAATCCAGGGATGTTGATCTTTTGGCTGTTCCTCTCTCCATCTCTGGACCATTTCATTAGCTTTCTCTCATGCTTGGAACCTCTTAGTCAAGTCTCAAAGAAGGTTTCAATACCTTTTAAGGAAAAATCATTCAAGTTTGCATGGGAGGGGTTGGAATGGTAGGTTAGTGCCTAGTGAATGATGCAAAAAAGACAACAATAAAATTTATTTTTTTAAAAATTCATGTAAAGTGTAGGAGGCAAACCACACCAATTTGTTACACACAGCACATATAGATACATAAAAGTTCTACAAATTCATGTGTCATGTATATATATATACATATATACATATATGTGTATCTCTTTATGTATTTTAAACAATATACATAATAGAAAGTTTTGCAGGATCATAAAATCATTGATTTAAACCTGGAAAGAAATTCAGAAGCAATCTAATCCCCATCATTTTACAGATGAGGAAACAGAGGCTTAGAGAGGTAAAGTGATTAGTCTAAACTGATAAAACACAACGTTGAGCTAGGATTCAAATCCCGTTCCTCAGGCTTCAAAGTGAATTCTCTTTCCACCATGCCTCAGTGCTTTCTCTAATTCTTTCTTGTTTTTTGTGTGTTTAAATGTGTCTTTGTTGATGATTTAATAATAAAGGAAATTTAATGATATTCAAAAGAGTGGACTTATACATATACATCATATACACATGTGCATATACGTATGCACATGTTTATAAATATAAGATTTTTAAAGGACATATGCTTTCTCTTGTCATTTATAATCATGCATCAGATCCTACCAAGTGAGTTTTTGCAATGCACGTGAGAATATGTCATTTCTTTGCAATATTTACCTACTTGTGTTAAAATATCAAAATTCGCCTTATTATCCATGCCCTGTGTGTTGGTATATGAACACCTGAAACCATAAACATTGACACTAAACTGTTTCCCCAGTTTGTTTCTCCCACAAATTATAGGATTTCTGTTCAACTAATATTCTTTCTTCTCTGTCATACTTATTGTCTTCTAGGTCTGTTGTGTAATGTACACATTTTCTCTTTAAACTCCCTTTGATTGGGACAGCAAGTTTCCAGGTAAACATGTTTTTGCCTGGAGTCAGTTATAATCTCAAAGGCAACGTGGACGACAATATTCAAACAAGAGAATGCTGTAGACATGGCGGATCACAGACATACCTTCAGCTTGGAGCATTCTATCCCCAAACGAGACTTTTCTCAACCTCAAAGTCAAACATACGATTAATTAAAACGCAGTCTGTGCAAAAATGATCCAAAAGTATTCTGAGGTAGAATTTCCCACTCAGCCCTATTTCCATTTTTCTTCCTTTTGAAACCCTTGGCAATTCATCTCAAAGAATGAATTTACGTCTCCTGTCTGCAGCTGCAATGACCTCATCATTGTTTCCAGACCTTCGTCTTTCTGCAAGATCCCATCAGTTCTGAAGCTTACGCCTCCTCTCCATGGGGCCCCTCCCTTCCTCTGATTAGACATCAGAGCTGTCCTCCCAGGTCCTCTATTTAAGGAGAGGGTCCAAGCATCTGTCTCATCAATTCCCATCTGTGGCTGCACTTCTGGACTTCATCATGCCCTGCTGGACACCCTTCTTCTCTCTCTTTCCCTGCCCCACATTTCAGTTTATGTGTCATTTTCCTTCAATAGAACGTGAGTGCCTTGGGAGTAGAGACTGTGTTTTGCCTTTGTATCAATAACCACTTAGTGTAGTGCCTGCTTCAAGTAGGTCCTTAGTAAATGTTTATTGTCTGCAGCATAACCCTCCCCCCAAATTTTTCAGTTATCATAATCTAAACTGGCTGCCATTTTTACCGTTCTTCTCATGATGCTTTCTTCATGTGTGCACACACATACAAACACATATGCACATATATGTACATATATGCATGCATAGATGAGTCAGTACACACAATCATAAATAAAAGATCTATCTGTTAATGAATACAAATATACAATATACACAACCATACAAAAATATGTAGTATACATATGTACGTACACAATCACAAATCTCAGGTCTATCTCTCTGTCCATGAATACACATATATACATACACACAAACATATTTGAATATGCATCGATATCTATATGTGTATATCTTTATATACATACACATAAATCACATGAATGATAAACTATCAATCCATGTAGCTTCAGAAGTATAGACATATTGATATCAATGCAAAATATAATGCCCATATATGTAAAATATATATGCAAAAATCTTTTTGCAGCAATATGTCTCCATAAATATAAATAGATTGATAGATCAATCAATTGATAGATAGATCTATAATTTGTAACTTAGCTCATCTGGATTTTGTGAGATTTTTTCAGCTGTTCCTATGTATAATTTCTCTTCCTGTCAATTTGGTCCTTTCCTCAACCTCAGTCTGTTACTCCACCCTTCCCTACTTCCCCAGGCCATAACCCTTCCTCTAGCCTCCCTTTAAAATTTGGATTCTTCAGTTAAAAAGTTGAACATTATCTTGATCTCAACTCTTAAATCTCTTGTCCCATTGTCGTTATTACCCATCATGCCTTCCCAGGTTTATACCCAGGCTGCCTTCCACCACCCACTCTCTCAGTTCCTGTTTATTTGCAGCTGAAACTCAACTAGAGAAAGGAATGAATTAACAAATGAATGTATGAAAGAATGATTAAATGCTATGTACAAAACACTATGCTAAGTGTTGGGTATACCAATGCCAAAAGTAGACAGTCCCTGTTCTCAAGGATCTCACATCCAAATGACAAAGACAACACATAAGGAGAGTTTCATCTGCGTCAGATGGAAAAATCCTGTCATCCTTAAGGCTAAGAGGCAAAGCAGATGGCAGTGCTTCTTTTTTAATGTCATTTTTACAGACAAAAATCATATCAGTTTCTGTTGTTGAACCATGTGACAGTACCAAAGCCTTTGGAGGCAAGGTCTTCATTAGTTGTGACTGTGGCACCTTCAGGAGCAGTTGCCAAAAGGTACCTTCCCAGGAGGATGGCTGAGGGTACTGGGCTGGAAGAAATGTTGTTCCCAAAGCTCTTAAGTTCAGGGGCCTGGCCTGTCTCCATCAGGTTCTGAAGAGAGGTGGTGGTCAATTGATGTTGGTGGTTTGACTTGCCTGGATCATGCTACCTCCTGTCTCTCTCCTGGGGTACCCTTCTGTTTGTCAGTTTGTTGACAGCTAGTAGGGATGGTGGGTTCCTTTTCCACACAAACTGTTTCCCTATATGATGACTGTGAAGCCTGGGCTGGAAGCAGGACCATTGGTCTTATAGATGCTACCACTCCCAGGACTCCTGTGCATAGATGCTAGTTGATGGCAGTCATATAAGCCATATATCTTACCTGGATCTATTACAAATCTGTTTCATTCAATCTCAACTGGCCTTCACTCATCCTTTTCCTTGATCTCTACTACCCTCCCCCATAGTGGCTGGAGTGAAGTGTACAATAAGGAGGTTTAACGGATCTTAAACTATACTATAAGGGAGTAATTATCAAAACTCTCTGGTACTGGCTAAAAAAATAGAAAGGCAGATCAATGGAACAGAGTAGACGTACCATCTATAGCAGCAAATAAATATAGTAACCCTGTATTTGACAAGAATAAAGACTTAAGTTTTTGGAATAAGAATTTTTTATTTGGTAAAGAATTGTTGGGAAAACTGGAAAGCAGTCTGACAGAAACTGGGCATAGACCAATATCTTATACCATTTACCAAGATAAGGTCTAAATGGATACATGACCTAGATACAGAGATATTGTAAGACAATTTGTAGAACATGGAACATATTACTTATCAGACTTTTGAATAGGCAAACAATTGATGAACAGACAAGAGACAGTGAACAAAGTGAGGTGTCAAATGAATAATTTTTATTACATTAAATTAAAAGTTTTTGAACAAGTAAAACAAAAGTAGCCAAGAAAAGAAGGAAAGCAGAAAATTGGGGGAAAATTATGGACATTTTGTCAGATAAAAGTCTTATATCTCAAATACATAAAGAAATTTGTCAAATCTATAAGAATACAAAGCATTTCCCAATTAACAAATGGTCAAAGAATATGAACAAGCAATTTTCTAATAAAAAAATAAAACAATTTATGGTCATATGAAAAATGCTCTAAATCTTTGTTGATTAAAGAAATGTAAATAAAAACAACCTTGAGACATCATTGTATACATATTGGATTAGCTCAACTGATTAAGAGGGAAAATGAAAAAAGTTGGAGGGGATGTAGAAAAATTGGGGCACTAATTCACTGTCAGCAGAACTGTGTATTGATCTGGTCATTTTGGAGAGCAATCCAGAATTATGCCCAAAGAGTTATTAAATTGAGTATATCCTTTGACCCAGCAGTGCTATTACTAAGTTTGTATCCAAAGATTATTAGGGAAAAAGGAAAAGAACCTGTATGTTCTAAAATATTTATAGCAGCTCTCTTTGCGGTGGCAAAGAACTGGAAATTGCAGGGATGCCTGTCAATTGAGGAATGGTTAAACAAGTTGTGGTATATGATCGTGATGAAATACTATTAGGCAATAAGAAATAATGAACTCCTTGATTTTAGGAAAAAAAAACATGGATAGACTCATGGAATAATGAAGAGTGAAATGTGCAGATCTAAGAGAATGTTGTAGACAGTAATAGCAATATTGTATTAACAACTTTGAGCAACTAAGTTATTTTGACTATTATAAATACCAGAATTAACTACAAAGGACATATGAAGACTCTTTCTACATCCAGAGAAGGAACTGGTAAATAACGGTATGTACAGAGTGATTTTATATATACATATGTGTACACACATACACCTATATTTGTGTCTAGTAGCAGCCATCTCTAGGGTAGGGGAAGGGAAGGAAAAAAAGAAATTTACTTGACAAATTTATTATATACTGAAAAGCAATAACAAGTTGTATATAACAAATCTGCAGTTTCATATGCAATCATCTTTTTATTATTCTACTATGTTACGGAAATACTTATTTTATTTTATAAATTAAAAATAAATTTTTTAAAAATTAAAATGACATGTGTAAATGTATAACTTTGAAGAAAGCTTCAGAGTAATCACTTCTTTCCATAATGGAGTAGAGAGCTTGATGTAAAGTGGTACTTCATGGCATCTTTTATCTAATTTGTTCCCTTGAATAATGTATGCCTTTCCATTGTGGTATTTTAGTCATGGGTCACATCCTATCCCACTCGGTCTCCATGATAATATGAGATCATATTTACATTGCTACAATAGGATATCTTATTCATCATGTTTATCACTCACACTTTGTGCATTTATCTATAGTCATCCGAGGCCATTATTACTACCCCCATCCTGTATATTGTCTCCTGTGAAATACTGGGCAACTATCACACTGACTACTTTTTGTGGCATTTGGTATATTGTGTATTTAGTGGCAGTTTTTTTTCCTTTTCTTGCTTAAAATCTTTTTGATCATCTCCATAAAGATTTTCCATCCTTCATTAGAGGTACTTTATCCCTAGCTAAGAAAAAATCAAACTGTACATATTTTGTCTTTAATTCTCTATGTTGTGTATTGATTCCTGCCTGCAGCATACAAGCCCCTTCAAGGAAGGGACAGTTTCCCTTTTTTTCCCATTATTATCTTCCATATCCATCTCAGTGCCTCACACACATTACCAACTTACCAACTACTTTTATAATCGCATTTGAATGAGAATGAAAACTAATATCCTTCCTCAATTTTAAGTTCTGGTCCTACTATCTATCAACATGTTCCTAAAACAGGATTTTTTTTTACATCCTCTTTTGCTGTTTGACACTCTCACCTTAGAACAATAACAATAATTAAATACAAAGAGACAAACAGAAAGAGCAAACAAACAAATAAAAACCCACCTTGGCCCTAACGATGTAGAAGTACATGGTTTCAAGGTGTGATTGACTGACAGACTTTATACACTAGAGGGAATACTCACACTGATGGGATCCCAGTTCCATGAATGCATCTCTTCCTCTCTTCCACTCCACTACCTATATACTTTGTACATAGAAGCCTCTTTATCTGGAGATGTTTTGTTGAATATTACTGAGAACTGTGTACTCTAACATTTCTCCATTTTTCTAAGTATTGATTACCAGTTACGGAGGAAGATAATACAGTATTCATCAGATCGGTTCATTTTTTAAAGTTTTCTTTTGATTCTAGACATTACATTAGCTGTGTTTTTAGATTATTTATTGTCTCATAGCATAAAAAGTGATAGATATAATTTGAAAAACTAGATTTAAAAATTAAGGATAAAACACCAAATGTGAGATTAGGAGTATGTACACTTAGGCTGGACAAAGCCAACTGAGTCTATATGATATCATACCTGAAAACCACTCTGATTTAAATCATTTCCTTTGGCAGAACCACAATGAATAAAGTTCTACTCCTGCTTCGCTCCAAATCTCAATCCTTCCCTACATTTTTCAGTCCTGGTGGTGTTTATAAAAATGTACATGCTGAAGGCTGAGGTGAAGACACTGCTTTGGGAATTAGAAATAACCATTCCGTGTTCTCTTTTGACCATTATGAAGGAATGTGATTTGAGAGGAATCATAACTTTCTTGGACTTCTGGGTCTTCATCATGAAAAATGAGGTGACATTAACTAGTTGATCTCTTGAGTCCTTTTAACTTTGAGACATGAGACACAACACCTTTAACATCTATAGTTCACAGATCTGGGAACTTTCAATAAGGAACCCAGGGACAGATGGAAATAAAAGTTATAGAATATATATGATGCGGTATAGAAAGGTGAAACTTCAGTGGGTTGCTGCAATGGCCCATATATAGCTGTGGAACAACATCATGACCTCAGATGTTCAAAGTAGGCAGCTGAGATAGAAGACATCCCAGATTGCCCTGCTTTCCCTAGGGCTTGCTTGTTTTGCACAACACAAATTGGTTCAGCTGCTTGGCTAACTGATTCATTTATTAGAAACTGAGTATTTACCCACTTGATTAACACATAACCTTTGTCTTAATTGATCTTTTAATGTGAACATAAAATTCCCAGGATTTTTAAATTTAATAATTCACCAAAATATTTTTCTTTCATTTTCCAAAAATCTGTGCTCAAGAACTTTAAGAATCATTTACTTTAATTGCACAGATAGGGAATTTAAAATTTTAAAGTTACAATAAGTTTAAGATAAGAAGTTCTATAATTACTACCACATAACCTTGCAAACTGTAATATTCAGATATTCTTACATTTAATTTTTGAAAAAGAGTTCTACACTTAAACACCATTAAAAGCGTTTATATGTACAACAGAATACAACAAGAAGATTCAATATGAAAGTGGGAATCTCCAATTCATACCACTTGTTTTTTTTTTTTATTTTGTAATGTTTAACAATCACTGCCATACAATTGTGATTTTATCCCTCCCCACCTACTCCCCACTACCCCCCTCCCTCCCCACGACTGCATACAATTCTGTATAGATTCTACATATACTTTCCTATTGAGTATATTTTCACTATAGTCATGCTATGTAGTCAGACTAAGATAAATGAAAGAAATCGTATAACAAATCAGAACATGATACACAAACACATACACATACACAAACATGATCTGCTACAATATGTGAGTGACTTCCATATTTCTCTCTCTGAGTGTGGCAGGCATTTTGCCTTGAGATCCTCCATTGGGATTTTTTTTTTTTTTTTTGGTAAGAAGTTCTTGTGTTATTACAAAAATCTAAGTCTACCAGAAAAAACTCTCACACACTGTGGTTGTTGCTGTGCATAAAGTTCTCCTGGTTCTGCTCCTTTCACTCAGCATCAGGTCATATAATTGCTTCCACGCCTCTCTGAAGTCTTCTTGTTCATCATTTCTTATGGCACAATAGTACTCCATTACATTCATATACCATAATTTGTTCAGCCATTCCCCAATTGATGGACATCCCCTTGACTTCCAGTTTTTGGCAGCTACATAGAGTGCATACCACTTGTTTAAAAAAAAATTTAAATAAATTGTACAAGTTACTATCCTTATTTATATGTGCTTCCTTCTGAACTTCCTCCTGTTCTCTTCTGGGCATTTACAAAATGTTAATATTCTTTTTTTTTCTTTCTCTCTCTCTCTCTCTCTTTTTTTTTTTTTTTAGCATTCACTATTGCTAACCTTCCCCAATCCTTCCTCTCCGCCCCAACCATTAACAAAGAGAGAATAAAAACAAAACAAACAACAAATACACAGAAATCTTTGGAACAGAAAGCATAGCCAAGAGAAAGGAATCCATACCATGGACAGGTGCAAAAATGTATGTCTCTGTAGCATCAGCTCCCTGTCACAAAGTGAGTAAATAACCAGCTTCCTGGTAGGTCCTCTGGAGAGCAGGGTTCTCAAGTCTTTCAAGATTAATTTATTTTTACAGTGTTGTTGAACTTATGTTAATTGTTCTTTTTAAAAAATATTTATCTTATTCTATTTATTAATGGTACAAAGACAATTTTTCTTTCACTAAGATATTATTAATATTATGTAGGAAAGTTCTATTTTTTCGTTCCTTCCTTTTCCCTTGACTCTTCCTCTTCCACTCATCAGAATTTTGTTCTGTTGTGTTGCCTTTGGTTCCAACTCTCTGCTAGCTAATCTGATAAACTTATATCATTATTAATAGCAATGAAAGACAATACAGTGACATGGACAGAGCCAGCTTCAGAATCAGGATAATATGGGTTCAAGTCCTGCCTCTGGACACACAATGGGTGTGTGACTCTGGGAAAGTCATTTAACTTCTCAGTATTCTAGGTAACTCTCTTTCTCTATTTGTGTCTATGTCTGTTGCTTTGTTTTGCTCACTTCACTCTGCATCAGTTCATACCACTCAGTATTCCTCTGAAGTCATCCTTTTTGTCCTTTATCATTCAATGATATACCATTACCTTCACATACTGGGATTTGTCCAGTCATTCCCCAATTGTCTAAGACTCAGATAACACTCAGGAGAGAGTGAGGATGTGGACTTTGTACAGCCCTTCCTCACTCCAATACAATTCACTTGCAAGTCATGACATCACCCTCCTGATGCTATTGGTCCTTTCTGAGAATGAAGGATGAATGACAACAATTGTCTTAGGAGATAAACTAAGATATTTTAGAATCTAGTATTTCCCCTTTCTTCTTCAACTCTTCCCCTACTTGTCTTTTAATCCTGTGTTTAGAATCAGGACATTTATTTGCTTGCAAGAATTCTCTCTCTACTATTATCCCTCTTAACCCATCTTCAATTCTCCCTTGTTTCCTGCTGAATTTGATGTCTGCCTTCACCAAACTATTTGTGTTCAGTCCTCCTTTGCCATTTCGGAGAAGAGTGAATTTCATTCCATGCCCACTCCATCCCCTTCCTCTGTCTGTATACTTTTCTTCTCCCTAGTACCAGTTATGAGAAATTTCAAGTTCCACTCTTCCTTCCTCCTTCTTTTACTAGTATATTCCTCCTTTTACCCTCCCTCATGTTTCCTCTTTTGAAACCTTAAAAACAGACCCAGGACCCAGGACTTCTGTTTTTTTTTATTTAATGCCCTCAATACCCTTTGAAGGCATGAAAATTCCCAAAGGGCATTCATTTTTTCTCTCCTTATTAGAAATTTAGCACTACCTCATCATGTAACTCTTCAACTTTCTCAAATAAATTTATTTTTTCTAGGTTTCTCTGGACTCCTGTGTTTGTATTTCAAAGTTCCTACTCAGCTCTGTGCTTTTCGTTGTATATACTTGAAAGCCCACTGGTTCATCAGTCCTTCATTTTTACCCCTTGTAGGATTATATTCAACTTGGAAGGTAAGTTATTCTTGGTTTTCATTAATATATGTCTTTTGGAAAATGAATTTCAAGATTTCTTCTTGTTTTTGGTTAAAACTTCCAGGTTTTATGCAATCCTGACTAATTTCTTGGTTCTTGGACTTCCTTCTTGATGCTTATGGTGATTTTTTATTTTTATTTTTTTCTTTTTTTGATGTGAGAGTCCTAGATTTTGGCTGACATATTCCTGGGACTTTTACTTTAAAAATTCCTTTCAGGAGGTCATGGATTAATAAATTCTATATTTACCCTGTCCTCTCATTCTAAGAGATTCGGAGAGTTTTTGCTAATGATTCCTTGAAATATAGTGCCTATTTTTAAAATTATGATTTTCAAGGAGTTTCATAGGTTTTAAACGATGTTTCTTGACTTGTTTCTCTTATTATTTGTTTTTAACCTGGAGCCTACTGCGCTGTGAAACTCAGACACCATGGGGCCCCAACCTCCGGCTTCAGAGTGATTACCAATAGTAACTGTTGCTGTTTCCCTCCCAGCCTGAGGTCTTTCTTTTCTTTATCTCATTAAGGGGTCATGCCCTGGCTACTTCTTAAACAGGCCTATTCAATGAATGGACATTACCTCACCCTAACTGAGTAATGGCTTAAAAGGTGCCAAAGTCTCCCAGTGCACCCTGGGTCATCTTCAGTCATCCTGATGAATATCTGGTCATTGGATCCAGATGGCTCTGGAGGAGAAGTGAGGCTGGTGATCTGGACAACTCTATCTCACTCAAAACAAAGTTAAGTGCAAGTCACGTCCTTATTTCTCTGATGGCATGGTCTTCTTTGGCAACGAAGGAGGAACACACACAAACATTAGTACTTTTTGCTCTCTTTCCTATTTTTCCATTTCTTTTCTCAAGTGCAGAATATTTCACTTTCTATCTATTGCTTATTTTCATCTAGGCATTCATAAAGTTCTTGTGGAAAATTGTTTTCTTTTTCCAATGAGTCTGTTTGCAGTTGTTACAGAGTTACCTTTGCAGCATTTTTGTTTTTTTTTTGATACTGAATGGTGCTTTCTTTAATTTACTTATCTTTCCATTTTTAATTCCTGATGTGGTGCTTTGACCCAGGCTCGTGCTCTGACCCAAATGTACTTTTGGGTGGAGTGGTCCTTCCACTATGCTTGATCTTACCCAGACTTTCTTGGGCTCTTCCCTTGACCTCCTCTGCCTTTCTGGTGTCTGTTAGGGAATTCAGAACCCAAGAGCCCTGATCATCTTGGTGTGAACACTGTGTCACCACACTGGGCATCATTGCGTTGGTCTCTCCCTGATGCCACTCTGGTGAATGAGAAGATCCTCACCCTGGGGCACTCTCAGGAGAGCCTTTTGCCCTTGCTATCTCCAGACACAGAACATTACAGGCAACAAAGTTTTGGGGTCATTCCTGATGTAGCTGACAGACTATCCCATTTTGTAGCTGGCTTTGCTGGTGACTTGTCCCTGCTGACTTGCACAGTTTTGGAGTGGAAGAAAACACTATAATTTCTCATCAGACTTCTTGAGTGCTATTTGATTTGCTGAGAACTTTGAGGCTTTGCTTGAATAAGGACATGAGATCTGGGTTCTGTTCCTCCTTTCCAAGTGACTATTTGTCAAAAAGTCCTCAGATATTCTTCTTTAATCTATCCTAGGACCAGAAGGTATAAAATGTATCTATAAAGGTTATTCTATGGAATCATCACCAGTCTGAGAACTAGAGGACCTTGTTGGATCCTGGAAATGTTACATATTAACATTATTAATTTGATGTGAGACTAAGCACCTAATCTCCCTAGTCACTGGACGTAATCTCATTGGTAAAATGATTGATTTGTAATAGGTAGTTTCCAAGTTGTTTTCAAATTCTAACGCTGTATGAATCTTTGATTCTCATTGGGTTCCATTTTCAGATGAAATATGTATTCCACTAAAAAAATTTTTTAGCCCCTGGTTATTATGAAATCATTTGCCTGAATCATAGAACTTAAGTAACTTCTCCAGGGTCTTACAGTTAATTTGTGCCAGAAATGGGATTCCAACATAGGTCTTATTGATTCTAAGTCTAGCACTTTTTCTACTATGTGAAATTGCTTTTTTGAAAAGACTGATCCTTTGGTTTCATGTAGATGTACTCACTGCCCAGAAACTGCCTCCTCCAGGTCAGCAACTTTATATACAATTTATAGGCTTAGCAATTTGCTTAGGTTTCTTAAAGGTTAAATAACTAGCTTATAGTCACACAGCTAGTATATGTGAAACTCAGTAGCTGAATTCAAGTCTTCCTAGCTCTAAAGCCAATCCTCTACCCACCAAGACCCCTTTCCTTTTAATAATGCTTTGGGGGAAAAGCAGCAAATTTTAAGGAAAATTTATAAAATAATAGGACTTAAGCATTAATAATTATATCATGTTCTCAAAATGTCTGAAAGAATACTGCAAGAAAAAATACAGCTCTGACAAGAAACTTCAAAGGCACAATTCGCTAGTAGCCTGCTTCATATTCTTCTTTTGCTCTGCAAGTATTAAACCTTTTTGAGCCTTTGATCTTTGTTCCTTTAGCAGGCACAAAATAGTTGCAGAACTTTCTCTAATTTGTTACACTTGTGAGGTATTATTTCTCAGAAAAGATTTAAATTTTAAGCAATCATTCATTGTTCAGAATCATGTTAAATGAGTTTCTGTTAAGTATGTAATATATATTAGGATCATAGAAGCTAGAGTTGCCTCTCCTGCACACCCCTGTCATTTCTTTCCCTGGTTCTATTAGTATTCCCTGCAAACATCTTTATAAGGCTCTGGGTTCTCCCCTCTGTAGCCTTCATTCCCAGTTTTCACAGAGCCCTGTGCCTGCAGCTCATTCTCTTGTTAGGAAGGAGTAAGGCAAATCCTCTCACCCTGGGACATCTATTTCTTCCTCTTTCTCCTCTGCCTTTCTGTTTCCAAATCAGAGATCTGATATTTTGCGATCCCATCCTTGTTGCCATTTGTAGCACCAATGCGATATATTCATGGTGCCCATGGCAGCCAAGATTTTATTCTGAATCTTGAAATAAAACAGATTCTCCACATGAAAGACAGAACCAAAACATTTATTCAGACAACAGAAAGCCAAATCCATCATAGTAACAAAAATCTATACACAATAACAATGAATAGAACAACACAATTCCCAAGCCTTACCCCCTACTAGACTTCCCTCAAACCAGGTCCATTGCACTCATCACAAGCAGGTTCTCTTAAAAGCTGGGGGCTTGCCTGCATCCTCTGGTTCTGATTTCTCTCATGGCTAACTTTCTGTCAGCTCTTCTCTAGCTCCATCTCTTCCTGTTCCACCATCCTGTTCCACCCATTCAGCAAACTCCTCCCACCACTGGCTCCATGTGACTCAGACTTCCATATGACCCAGGCAGGTCACATGGGCCTATTAATTCATGGGAAAGATCTCCCCTTTTAAATTACCATTACGGTGGTCCAGAAAAAAATATGGACATGATACACTTTTATATTTAATCTACATTATGAACATTTCCCCCCATTACTTCTTAAGTTTAGACAATGAAGAAGACAATAAATCAATCCCTGATTTCTAACAGTTGTTTGATGGTTTCTGAGGTGTAACTGTTCACACAGTGGGAATTTAATGATAGGCTTCTTCCACTAGATCTGAGCTGGTTCCAGCACACTACTCCTGGGAAATCCCCAAACCACTGCTCCATGAGATCAAAAACTATTGAAAGTCATTGGTATCACTATCAAACTATTGCATAACTATCACAACTATATAAAACTTTTCATAGTAATACTAAAATGTTTTAATTTCTAATATGATAAATATTGTTGGATATGACCCACATCCACAAAATCTTTGGTGAGTCCCCAATAATTTTTGAATTTAAGGTGTCCTGAGACCAAATACCTCTTATTTTGTAGGAGGGAAAGTTGAGACAAGAAGTTAAATAATATGCCCAAAGTAATGTATGCAGTAGAGCCCAGATTTGAAACCATGTCCTCCAACCTCAGAGCTCATGTTCTTTCCACTGAATCTACATGGAAGTAGTTTTAAAGAGCTCCTTGCAGTGAACCTAGCAGTTTAAAAGTGTTCAATCTTATATTTATTTATATATTTTACTTTTACATTACTGCTATTTCCAAACATTTTCCTCTCTCCTGTTAGTGAATCATCTCTTGAAACAAAGATGAAAAAAGACAGAAAAAGCAACAAAAAAGGAGATTCAGCAAAGCTAATCAACACATTAACTCTTTCTGACAATAAATGCAATATCCCAACCAATAGCTTACCCACCTCTGAAAGAAAATAGGGAGGTACAATTTCTTAATTCTTTTCCAGGACAAAATTAGTCATTTTAGATATACAGTTTTGAGTTTTTATTTTCTTTCCATTTGTAATGTTTAGTCACAGTGTATAGTTTCCTGATTGTCTGCCTCATTGTGCATCAATTTTTTCAAGTCTTCTCATGCTTCTCTAGATTCTTCATATTCATTGTTTCTTATGGCACATATATATTCTGAGATTTGCCGAGCCATTACCCAATTGCTGGGCACCTATGTGGCATTTTAAATTCTTTGATCTTTTGGGGATATATGTCAAGGAGTAGGATCTTTAGGTTCACATCACATAGACATATTAGTCATTCTTTAGTATAATTCCATATTGTTTTTCTGAGTGGTTGGTTCAACTACAGCTCTACCAACAGTACCTTAATGATAATATATCATATTAATTAATATACAATATTAATTCATTCTGCAATCCTTCCAACCTGAACATTTCCATCTTTGATCATCTTAGCCAATTTTCTAGGCATAAAGCAAAACTTCAGACTTCTTTCAATTTGCTTTTCTTGTATTAGTGATTTGGAGAAATTTTCCAATGTTGTTAATATTTGACAATTCTTTTTTTGCCAGTTCCAGCAATCAAAATATAATCAAGAACAGAAACTACCTTTCTCCTTTTGAAAATGTGAACTGAATTCAGTGACATAGAGCTAAAAGAAATTTGGTCATCAAACTAAGATTCAGCTTGAGACCTTTAATAACCACAGTTTGCTAAGAACTCTTCCACAAAGAATCTTCTCCTAACCATTGTCAAGCCACAGTGCAGGGACAGAAAGAAAATACCTTAATCTCTGCCTTTAAAGTAGATTTCTGAGCATGCCTGATATGCTTTTATTTTTAATGTATATAACACCTGGCATTTTTATTTCATAGGTGCCTTTCCTCTGAGAACACTTCTTTGCAAAGTCGATTGGGGTTGGTTAATTATCTTCATCTATTTCATTTTGCGTCAAGAAGGCAGTTTATGACAAGGTAACAAACTTCCTTCTATTGATAATAAATTGAACAGGCTGTCATCACACTGAATCTTTAATGCTTTTATGTTTTCAAAAGTCTTCACTACAAAACTAATCTCCAATACACACACACACACAGACACAGACACAGACACAGACACACACACAAACACACACACACACACACACACCCCAAAACAAAAGTCCTGTAGTGTTTTTATTTTTTCTACAACTACTAAATCTCAAGGTGTCAAGCTCTCATTGCTAATAATGAGGAAAAGCAGCATTTACATTCTTTGCTTTATCTCAGGTAACTAGAGCTGGTTAATAGCTACATGACTCAAACTACATGGCAATACTTTTTTAGTACAAGGGCAGGGACGTAAAGACCAGAAGTCTTGTTGCAAACTAGGTCATGTGCTCAACCTTGCTACAGTCATATAATATATTACCCAGAATACCTGTCTGTTCTTGCAATTAATGAGTCATTAGAAATTGCACCTGGACTCATTTTTCTGTTTCATCCCTTTTTCATAAGACTTTTAAGTGCATTGTATCAGGAAAGCCAGAGAAAAATGCCTTCAGCATTAGCCCCAACATACAATTAGCATGTGAACTGAATTAACTAATGAGCACACTTGGTAGGAGAATGAAAGGGTTAGGCTGTTATTTCCAACTCACTATTTTGAATAAGTGCTCTCTAGTAGATAGACACAAGTAGCAAGAATGGACAAAGTTAATGAGAGTAGGGAATGAATACCATTCTAGATCTGTGAAATCTTCCCAAACTATTTTTGTCAATTACAGTGGTTTCATTGGAAACTACCTGGCACAGTGGATAGCATGCTGGGCCTGTTAGTTAGACAAACCTGAGTTCAAAATCCGGCTTCAGAAACTAGCCATGTGACCCTGGACAAGTCACTTAACCTTGTTTACCTTAGTTTCCTCACATGTGAAATGAGTTGGAGAAGGAAATGGCAAATGATTCCAATACCTTTGCCAAGAAATCTGAAAATGGGATGATGAAGAATCAGATGTGATTGAAACAACTGAACAACAGTGTGTACCAAATATTGTGTTATGCTAACTGTGGATCCACAATTCTTGAGTTGTTTCTCTGACTGCTTATAATATTTTCTCCTTGACCTGAGAACTCTGGGATTTGGCTATAATATTTCTTGGAGTTTTTATTTTGGGAATGCTTTCAGGAGGTGATTGGTGGATTCTTTTGGTTTCTATTTTGCCTCCTGGTTCTAGTATATCAGTACAGTTTTCCTTGATAATTTTTTTTTTTAACATTTATTTTCACAAAATTTTGGGTTACAAATTTTCTCCCCTTTTCTCCCCTCCCCCCCAAACCCAAGCATTCTAATTGCCCCTGTGATCAATCTGCTCTCTCTTCTATCCTCCCTCTCTGCCCTTGTCTCCGTCTTCTCTTTTGTCCTGTAGGGCCAGATAGCTTTCTTTACCGCTTAACCTGTATTTCTTACTTCCTAGTGGTAAGAACATTACAGTTGATCCTAACACTTTGAGTTCCAACTTCTTTAGCTCCCTCCCTCTCCACCCCTTCCCTTTGGAAGAGAAGCAATTCAATATAGGCCAAATCTGTGTAGTTTTGCAAATGATTTCCATACTAGTTGTGTTGTATAGGACTAACTATATTTCCCTCCATCCTATCCCCCATTACTTCTATTCTCTTATGATCCTTTCCCTCCTCATGAGTGTCAACCTCGAATTGCATTCTCCTCCCCATGCCCTCCCCTCTATCCTCCCCCCCACCCTGCTTGTACCCTTGTCCCCCACTCTCCTGTATTGTGAGATAGGTTTTCCTATCAAAAGCAGTGTGCATTTTATTCTTTCCTTTAGTGGAATGTGATGAGAGTAGACCTCATATTTTTCTCTCACCTCCCCTCTTTATCCCTCCACTAATAAGTCTTTTGCTTGCCTCTTTTATGAGAGATAATTTGCCCCATTCAATTTCTCCCTTTCTCCTCCCAATATTTCTCTCTCACTGCTTGATTTCATTTCTTTTTTTAAGATATGATCCCATCCTCTTCAATTCACTCTGTGCACTCTGTCTCTATGTATGTGTGCGTGTGTGCATGTGTGTGTGTGTGTGTGTACTCCCACCTAGTACCCAGATACTGAAATGTTTCAAGAGTTACAAATATTGTCTTTCCATGTAGGAATGTAAACAGTTCAACTTTAGTAAGTCCCTTATGACTTCTCTTTGCTGTTCACCTTTTCATGGTTCTCTTCATTCTTGTGTTTGAAAGTCAAATTTTCTTTTCAGCTCTGGTCTTTTCATCAAGAAAATTTGAAAATCCTCTATTTCATTGAAAGACCATTTTTTCTCCTGAAGTATTATACTCAGTTTTGCTGGGTAGGTGATTCTTGGTTTTAGTCCTAGTTCCTTTGACTTCTGGAATATCCTATTCCATTCCCTTCGGTCCCTTAATGTAGAGGGTGCTAGATCTTGTGTTATCCTGATTGTATTTCCACAATACTTGAATTGTTTCTTTCTAGCTGCTTGCAATATTTTCTCTTTCACCTGGGAATTCTGGAATTTGGCCACAATGCTCCTAGGAGTTTCTCTTTTTGGATCTCTTTCAAGCGGTGTTCTGTGGATTCCTTGAATATTTATTTTGCCCTCTGGTTCTAGGATCTCAGGGCAGTTTTCCTTGATAATTTCATGGAAGATGATGTCTAGGCTCTTCTTTTGATCATGGCTTTCAGGTAGGCCCATAATTTTTACATTGTCTCTCCTAGATCTATTTTCCAGGTCAGTTGTTTTTCCAATAAGATATTTCACATTATCTTCCATTTCTCCAATCTTCTCGCTATATTCTGTGATATCTGTCTTTCTGACAAAGTCCTTAGCGTCCATCTGTGCCATTCTAGTTTTGAAAGAACTATTTTCTTCAGTGAGCTTTTGAATCTCCTTTTCCATTTGGCTAATTCTGCTTTTGAAAGCATTCTTCTCCTCATTGGCTTTTTGAACCTCTTTTGCCGATTGAGTTAGGCTAGTTTTCAAGGTGTTAATTTCTTCAACATTTTTTTGGTTCTCCTTTAGCAGGGAGCTGATCTGCTTTTCATGCTTCTCTTTCATCCCTCTCATTTCTCTTCCCAGTTTTTCTTCCACCTCTCTAACTTGATTTTCAAAATTCTTTTTGAGCTCTTCCATGGCCTGAGCCCATTGGGTGGGCTGGGACACAGAATCCTTGATTTCTGTGTCTTTGCCTGATGGTAAGCATTGTTCTTCCTCATCAGAAAGGAAGGGAGGAAATGTCTGTTCTGCAAGAAAGTAGCCTTCAATAGTTTTATTTCTTTTCCCTTTTCTGGGCATTCTCCCCAGCCAGTGACTTGACCTCTGGATATTCTCCTCACACCCACCTCACCTCCTGGTCCTCCCAGCCAGCGTTTGGGGACTGAGATTCAAATGCTGCTTCCCGCCTTAGGGCTTTTGGCAGGGGCAGGGCTGCTATTCAGTGTGAGAATTAAGTTCAGGTGCTCAGGTGGGGGCAGGGCCGCCTCTCAGGCTCAGTTCCCTCAGGGGGTTTATGTACAGACCTTCCACAATGTATCCAGGCTCCCACCCGCTTGGGGAGCCTCTGTCTGCAGCCGCCTCTCAGCTTCTATCTCCCGGGGGGGCCAGAGCCATGGGGGCACCCCACTCCCCTCTCAACCCGCCAAAGAGACTCTCTCACCGACCCCCGTCACCTGTGGGTGGAGGGGCTTGTGCTGCCACTGGAGATCCCGTCCCTGAAGCCTGCTCGGATCTGTACCTCTCGGAGCCGCGGCCGCCGCAGGTCTGGGCTGGGCTCCGCGTCTGCAGCGCGACGGACCTTTTGCGAGAGGTTTGCAGGTCCCTCTGTGGGTGGAGGGACCCGCATGGCCGCTGGAGATCCCGTCCCCGTAGCCCGTTCGGATCTTTTCCTCACAGTGTCGTGGCCGCTGCAGGGCTTTACTCAGCTCCCAGTCCCGGCGCCCAGTCCGCAGCGCGAAGGACCCCCTGCGAGAGGTTTGCAGGTCTTTCCGGAACAGAAATCTCCCTCGCTCCAATATTCCGTGGCCTCTGGGCGCAGAATTCACCGTGAGTTGGTCCCCTCTAGCCGTTCTGTGGGTTGTGGGTTCAGAGCTATGTGTATGTGTGTCTTTCTACTCCACCATCTTGGCTCCGCCCCCTGATAATTTTTTTTTTAATGAAATTTATTTGTTTTCAACATTTACTTCCATAAGATTTTGAATTCCAATTTTTCTCCCAATCTCTCTCCTCCTCCCACCCCAGGACAGCATATACCACAACTACCTCTTTCCTCAATCTGCCCTCCCTTCTATCATTGCCCCTTTTCCATCTTTATTCTCCTGTAGGGCAAGTACCTTGATAATTTCTTGAAAGATGATGTCTAGGCTCTTTTTTTGATCATGGTTTTCAGACAGTCCAATAATTTTTAGGTTATCTTCCTTCAATCTGTTTTCCAGATCAGTTGTTTTTCCAATGAGATATTTCACAGTCTTCTATTTTTTCATTCTTTTGGTTTTGTTTTATTGCTTCTTGATTTCTCATAAAGTCATTAGCTTCCATTTGCTCAATTCTGATTTTTAAAGAATTATTTTCTTCAGTAAACTTTTGCACCTCTTTTTTCGTCTGGCCAGTTCTTCTTTTTAAGGCACTCTTCTCCTCATCGGCTTTTTGTACCTCTTTTACCATTTGTTCTAGTATGCTTTTTAAGGTATTATTTTCTTCAATATTTGTGTGTGTGTGTGTGTGTGTGTGTGTGTATGTATCACCTTTACCAGGCTGCTGACTTTTTTAATGATTTTTTTGCATCGTTCTCATTTCTCTTCCTAGTATTCCCTCTACCTCTCTTACTTGATTTTCAAAATCCTTTTGGAGCTCTTCCATGGTCTTTGACCAATTCATAATTTTCTTAGAGGCTTTGGATGTAGGAGTTTTGACTTCATCATTGTCTGAGTGTGTTTTCATCTTCCTTGTCATCATATTAACTTTCTAGGGAGAAATTTTCCATTGTTTGCTCATTTCCTCAGCCTATTACTTGACTTTGAATTCTTTGTTAATATAGGGCTCTGATTTCAGGGTGGAAGGGCTCTCTGTCCCAAGTTTCAAGGTTTTGTGCAGTTGTTTGTATAGATACTTCTAGAGACCTGCAAGTTTTCACTTGTTCCAGTATGTTTACTCCTTTCCTGGACTTTGCTCTGGTCTGTGAGTGACCACAAGCACTCTTCTATGCCCTGGAACAGTGACAAGGGTCTCCCTTCTATTAGTGCTGAAAGTTCTGCTGTGATAGAGCTCCTCATTACCTCAGAACTACCACTCAGAACTGCAATCCAAATCTGAATATGGGCAAAGCAACAGAGTCCTTCTTCCATTTCCAACAAATAGATCCCTAGAATCTCCTGACCAATTGTTAAGCCTCTTTACTATCTCTGGGCTGAGCACTCTGTAAAGTGCCACTGCTGTCTCTGATTCAATCACCCTTAGACTTGTTCCTGGCTTGTTAAGACCCAGTCCACACAGGGATGGGCTGCACTGAACTATGCCCCTCTCTCTTCCTGGTGTGTCAAACTCTTCCTGCCAACCTTCTAAGCTGTCTTGTGCTGGACAGTTGCTTCATTTGGTCTTTTTGTGGGTTTTGCCACTCTAGAATTTATTTAGAGTCATTATTTAAGGGTATTTAGAAGGGCTTGGGGGAGAACTCAGGTGAATTGGTTCTGCCTCTGCAGTTACTTTTTTTTTTAAAGAGTACATTCTATGCTAATGTTTCTATAAAAATAATACAAAGAAGTTTCAAGTTTGTATAATATATTTACATAATTCCTCTATATCTCATTTGGATTTACAACATTATTAAAGGATGTGCAATTTAATTTTTGGGGGGAAAAATTTTCTGGTAATCTGAACTTGACACATACCAACAAATCTGAGGATTTCATTATTCAGAGAGCAGGAAAAACAGGATTATATACACATGAAACCATGAAACTATTACATTCTGCTTACTTTTTAAAGTATGACATACATGTAGCATTATTTTCAAAACTCTCCAGCTTGTTTGTATTGTCCTCTGAATTTCCTCCTGTTCTCTTCCATGAATTAAAAAAAAGCTTCAATGACTCTCTCCCTCTGTTTTCCTCCCTTCTCTGCCTCCATTTCTCTTTTCCCCCTCTGATCCCTCTCCTTCTCCCCTCCACTTTCCCTTTCTTTCCCTATCTTCCCTTTCCCTCTCTCTGTCTCTGCCTTTCCATCTCTGTCTGTCTGTCTCTCTGTGCATCTCTCTCTCTTCATTTTTTGTCCTTCAACATCTCTGTCAGGAAGTAAGTAATGCGCTTCATTGTGAGTCCTTCCCGGAGGAAGAAGTAAATCTCCATTTCAAGCTGTTACCTGGGCTTTTGCTATTAG
This sequence comes from Notamacropus eugenii, assembly GCF_028372415.1. NCBI lineage: Eukaryota > Metazoa > Chordata > Mammalia > Diprotodontia > Macropodidae > Notamacropus > Notamacropus eugenii. Next base: position 114,645,054 of record NC_092878.1, on the reverse strand, counting down.
CCACTGGCATTATACTCCTTTCTTTGTATCAGTTGAAACTAGCACCAAGAGTCAGGCTTTCTTTCTTTCTTTTTTTTAAATTAACATTCATTTAAAAAAATTTGAGTTCCTAATTCCTTCCCTTATTCCCTCCCTCCAGCCCCTTTCCCACCCATTGTAAAGGCAAACATTATATCAATCATACATGTGAAGTCATATAAAATATATTTCTGTATTAGCCATTTTTCAAACAAAGCAAGAAAATTAAAGTGAAAAAAGTATGTCAGGCATTTTTCATAAACTCTAATGATGTGTTCATCTTCTAAGCATTTGAAGGTACCCACAAATATACCAATAATGGAGAAAGTCATCCATTTCACCTAATGAAATTAAATTCAATTATGTATATTGGAAGAACTGAGATTCCCTGAGTATAGTAAGCAGTGGAGCTCAAAGAAAGATGGATGATTTAGGAGGAAAAAAAGGGAAAGTTCTAGTCTAACTTTGTCATTAACTAGCTATCCACAGTTTAGAACTTCTGTCTCTGTCTCTGTCTATCTCTGTACATATGTCTCTGCTCTAAATATGAGCCTCTATTAAGTAATAAAAAGACCACACAATTTACACATACTTGCAAGATTAAAGCAGAACATCTCATTCACTATCTCTTACTGATCAGGGAACAGTAATGACAATAAAACTAAGGGGTCCTCATTTTAAGCAAACAGATCATGTTCATTTGCAAGAGAACTATATTGAGGTAGAGAAATATATAGAGGCAGGATTTACCCTGTTAATCCAGTTCTAGAATGTGTGCTCCTTCCAGTTGTGTCCTAATGAAAAATCTGCTTTGAAAAACACTCAAACCCATCTCTCTGTACTTGTGATAGTTCCCAGAGTGGATGCCCTTCTTGACTCAGTCCTTTACTAAAGGATATGCTTAATCAGTCACTCCTGGTTTGTGCCCCTGTGACTGGGTACTGAATTAAGGAGAATGGTGAAAGAGTCAAGAGTAGCCATTCACTCTTAGGACTACAAGGGATAAGGAAACACGACCTCTTTTCTCCTCTGAAATGTCCTTTTGTAAAGATAGAGCCAGTATCCACTCTACAGTGTATTTCCAAAGAGTTGCTCTGCATATATGGCCCACTGGAAGTGGCCAGAGAATATTCTCAATATTGTCATTTTTTCCTACTTCCTAGATTTCCTTGGGATGGCACAACTTCCTCTGAGTAGCCTTGTCACCATGTCACCTTAGACACAATTATCAGCTAAGACTGGAGGAAGGGAAGAAAGAGAAGGAAAAACCATGCTGGAATTTTCTCAGTGAATTAGGTCCCAGATGGAGATAAGAACAGAAATTCTCAATTTTTCTATGTGAAATGGACAATAACCATCCTACTGGTTTTGAAAGATTCATTTCTGTAAGTGACAGGCAAAAGAGATACATTTTCCCCGCTTCTTACCGATTATTTAGAATTAGAAAATGTCATAGGCAAGAATATTCTGGTTGCTATGCTTAAAATGGGAATGCCATCAACAAGGTCATTAATTATTTAGTAATGCCATTGAGAAAGATAACAATTAATTAGGCATGCTAATGAATTTAAAGGATGTACTCGGCTAGAAACTGTCTTTCTTTAAAAATCCCCTAAGTAGGCGCCTCTGCTAAGTAATAAAAAGACTACCCAATTTATACATACTTATGAAATTCAAGCACATCATCTCATTATCTCTTGCTGACCAGCAAACAACAATGACCATAAAACTAAGAGGCCCCCAGTTTAAGCAAACAGATTATCTTAATTTCCAAGGGAATTATATCCTTAATTAGAATCATAAAATTTAATAGCTTCAAAGGGAACTTGAAAATCGTGTAATCCAGCTCCATCATTTTAAAGAGACAACTAGAGAAGTGAAATAGTTTGTCCAAGGTCAAAAAGCCAGTTCTTTTGCAGAGTTGGGCTTAGAATCTAGGGATCCCAAATCTAGTACTAGTTCTTGAAACCAGACTTGAGCTGCTGAAACTTGTGATACATAATGTACCCAAAGTAGGATTGAATCTTAGTGCTAAAAGCAAAAACTAACTACAACCCAAAGTGACTTAAAACAATAAAGGAAATGGATAATAATATCTACTGATGCTGAAAGTCCTTTACTTGGGTTCAAATAATTAACCTCACAAGAGTCAGAATAAGGAAGGTTTAAGAATAAGAGTGTTACATGGCCCAGTGGAAAGAATGTTTGACCTGGATTCAGGAAGATCTGAGTTTCTTGCCTCAGACATTTACTGGTGGTGTGACCCTGGGCAAGTCACCCATTCTTAATCAACTTCAGTTTCCTCACCTGTTAAATAGGGATAACAAGAACTTGCCTCCCAGAGTTTTGTGAAGACCAAATGAATTAACACATGGGTTTTACAAAGCTTAAGGTACTTGATATTATTAATTTTATTAGATAAAGCAGTTTCTTGGAAAAAGAAGAATGGTGCTTTTTGAGAACTGTAAGCTCACCTCAAGTCAACAGTATGACACAGCAGTAAAAAAAAAAAGCTAATAATATCCTTCATTAGCAACATAGTACTCTGAATAAACTGGCAATAGTCTTGTTGTACTCTGTCCTGGGGAGATCACATATGAAATATTGTGCGTAGTGCCACATTTTAAGATGACCATTGTGAGTCTGGAGTCCATCTGTAGAAGGATGGCCAGGGAAAATGGTAAAGTACTGGAGACCATTCCATAATAGGGGTGGAAGAAAAGGACTGAGAATGTTTTTAGCTCACATTAGAGAAGACCAGAAGGGCATGGGGGGAGAAACAAAAGAACTCTCTTGTAGGATTTGAAGATCTGTCATATGAAAAGGGATTCGACTTACTCCAATTCTTCCTAGAGGCTAGAACTAGGAGCAATCTCTGGAAGCATTCAAGAGCCTGATCTGGAACCAATGTGGGGCAACAAAATGGAAAGAAGGCTAAAATGTGAGTAAGGAGAGGACAAAGTTAGAATCCTGTCACTAATTCGGTAGCTATATTCTAGGAGCCTCAGTTTCTCCATTTTAAAAATGAGGATAATACCTACTGTTCCCACCTCACGGAATGGTTTATGAAGCAAATGAAGTTACATATAAAAAGAACTTTGTAAACTTCAAAGCCTTATATCAATACTATCATTATTATTATGATGTGGGAGAAAACTTCCTGATAATGAGGATTATCTAAAAGCAGCATTGATTTAGTGTTAGAGGGATATTAGAGGATGAGAGACTTTGGGAGGTAGTTTCATTCCTTGATAAGTCTTTAGTCAAAGGTTGGATAACTATTTATTGAGGGACTTTCTATAAAAAGGTTTATACTTAGGTTTATGTTAGACTAGATGACACCTGAAGTTCCTTTTTCTTGTTTTAATGTTTCAATGTTTAGGCTGCAAGTGATTTAAAAAAAAATAAATCTTTTTTGATCATGTTCTGTGTGTCCTGAACTTAGTTTTATGTGACTACCCATGAATGTATTCTTTCATTTAAAATCCTTTCTTCCTCTCCCCCACCCCTCTCTTCTCTCTCCCTGTGCCTGGAGTTTCTGGCTTTCTCTGTGTATCTGTTCTTCTGCTTCTCTTTCTCTCTGCCTCTCTTTCTCTGTCTCTTTGTCTTTGGCTGCCTTTCTCTCTCTCTTTTCTTCTCTTCTGTTTCTTTTCCTTTTCTCTCTTCTTATTTCCTCTTTTACCCTCTGCTTTTCTCCTCTCTCCTCATCTTCTCTCCCCCCCTTTTGTTCTCCACTCTCCTCCCTTTTTCTCTTTTCCCTCCCCTTCCCTTTCCACCCCTCCCTGATCCTAGCCTCCTTTCTCCCCTCCCCTCTCCTGTCCTTTCCTCTCCTCCTCTTTTTAACTTCAATCACAGAGAATTGTTCTATGCAAAGAACAAATGGAAGCTGGATTCCTTAATTCTTACAAGGTTCTGTATATGCTCTTGTTTGCAGATCGCAATATTTTTATTGCACCAAGCTTCAACATAATAAAGCTCTTTCTCAGACCATTAAAAAAAATCAGCATAACCACCAACACTGAAAAGCCAAACTGGATGAAAAATGAAACTTGCCCACATTATGGCATGCCATTGCATGCGGATAAGTGCATCACATTGAGATAGCCAAGAGATAAGCTAGACCTAGACATAGATCTAGACCTTTACCTATTCATATATATATATATATATATATATATATATATATATATATATATATATATATATATATATATATATATATATATATATCTACACATATATACACATAATTCCTATTAGTATAGAACTGTGTATATATATATGTACATATATATAATATACCATAGTTTTATTTAGCTATGTTTATAACTATATGTGTATATATAAAATTTTCTATCCATCTATCTATACATATATGTATATGTATGTATGTGTATAGTATATCTGCACTTAGGTATATACATATTCACACATAGACATATATCTATATCACTCTATCTGTGTTTCTTTATCCAAAAGCTGTCAAGCTATCATCCATCCATCCATCCATCCATCCATCCATCCATCTGTCCATCCATCCATACGTCCATACGTCTGTCCGTCCGTCCATCCACCCATCAATCCATCCATCCATCTGGCTATATATCTACATACATAGATACGTATGTATGTATATACACACATATAACTGTATGCAGTATAACTTCATGTATGCAGTATAACTATACTATAGTTACATATCATCATGTGTATAACTATATACAACTTTCCATTTAGATATCTATGTATACATGTATGTATATTTTTGTTTACATACCATGTATATATACACACAGATTCACCTATACACATATCTATATATTTATATCTCTCTAGCTCTGTCTCTCTGTCCAAAACTATCATCTATCTGTCTATCTATCTATCTATCTATCTATCTATCTATCTATCTGTCTGTCTGTCTGTCTGTCTGTCTGTCTGTCTATCTATCTATCTACATGTATACATACATACACACACATATAATTGTATGTAGTATAACTGTATAATAGTTATATGTAATTAATATAATTTTTATTTATCCATTTATCTATACATATATAGATATGTAACATGTCCACATGCATGTATAGATGCATTTATATCTGTCTATTGCTGACGGTATTCAAAGCTATCATTTGTCTGTCTATCTTGGGGCAAGTATTTCAGACTGACAAATTGGCTCTAAGATTGAGTAGGATCAGATCAGTGGTTTTAAACTGGGGAAACTGTGCAATTCTTTATTAATAATTGGCTTCTCACTCCTACCAAAGTTCCTCTTTGACATCAGTATTTTCCCATGTTTCTATATGACTGTCATGTATAGAGTACCACAGTCTCTGAAGAACCTAAATTTGACACCAAGAGCCAGCAAAAGATGAATGATGAGTGTTGTTAAGTAGTCTCTAGTTTATTAACAATGAGTCATTGGGTAAAAGATATCAGAAAAAACATATTTTACTGAACAAGTAGATAGGTCAGGCAAGCATTGAATATAGGGAATTTATAGGTGGAGAAGCTTAATGTAGCATTAGTGATTGTAAGCTAATAAGCAAAATCCTCCAGTCACTGTATGGATCCATCTGAAAGATAATGGATGAGAATTGCTTAGGAATGCATGTAGAGGTTTAGGTCTATATCAAAGGATTACCCACAAAGATGAGATCACAGGCTCCTTTGAGTATCCAAATGTATTAAACTTCAGAGGCATTTGAAAAATCCTTCTGAACCCACATTTTTAAAAAAAAGCATTATTCTAAATCACTTCTTTTTTTTTCCTTTTCAGAAATCTCCTTGATATAAAACATTACAAAATTAGCTTCCTCATCTGAGAGTGTGGATGTTGAGATTTAATTCTCTGCAATAATTTGTAGAAATGTTTGTGACATTTACTGTGATAAAAATGCTTAAAAATGGGCATTTTCAGTCTATGGATGTTCTTCCATGCGAAATAATATTATTTCATTCTTTGGCATTCTTAATCCAGAAACTTGAGTTTTAACATTTTTAATATAGTTCTGAAAAGTGTACACCTGGTGCTCAGTAAATAGGAGCACATTTTTATGGCCCCTTTGGTGGTGTTCCTCATGTTTGAGATTGCACAAAGAAGTCTTAAAATATAATGTCATCACCGAGCATAACTGCATCTGGAAGTCAACCAAATATGAAAAAATTGCAGCCTTTTCTTCCATTGTCTAGACTGATTACAAATTCATCAATCCCAAATGCACTTTACCATTACCTAAATGAATCAATTGTGAGGCAATTGAAAAAAAATGCCCTTCAGTGATAAACCGTATTTAGTGATCTGGAGGGAAACACAAAATAAGGCATTTCACAAATCTTGTTTGTGGAATTTTTGCTTCAAGGTAACATTAACCCAAGGCACTCCTACCATCTTTTTTTCTTCTTCTGATATTTGGAGCAGCAAAAACCATGGATTAAATAAAAAAAAAATCCTCCTTCTTTCTCTCCCCTTCTCTGTCTTTTAGCCACAGTTTCTAGACAGCTAGAGTATTTGATTATTTTTAATAATCTTATTCCTGTTACTTGTATGTAGCTTTCAACATTTGTCTTGAACTTAATTAGTAATGTGATTGCTGCTGCGTTTGCTATGATGGTGGAAGCAAAATTAAAGCTGAGCTGCAGGAGAAGTTTGTGTCTGTAAGAGTTTTATTTTTAACCTCTGAAACTGCACTTTTAGAACTTAGAGTGAAGTTTCATTCTAATAATATGAAAGCTCTGGGAAAAAAAAATAAAGTTCTGTGTTATTCATCGTGCAACTCAAGTCCCAGGGGGTCTGTCCTATATCCTAACCTCTCTCAGAAAGAAGGCTGTATCTACAACATGTCTCTGACCAGCTTTTATTGCTTAAAATGGTAAAGGAAAGTGATGCCACAGGCTAAGAAAGCTGACAAAAATTACAAAAGCTGGGGAGAACACTGAATAGCCACTTGCTAAAATGGGCCACATTAAACCAAGTCCTTTTAGTATGTGAGCTGTACCTGGGGAGTGAGGCCATTTCTGTATGAGCAAACAAAAAGGATGAAAGCCTGGGAAGTCAGGTCAGTATAGTTCAGTTTCCTCACTGTTACTGAGTGATGCAGCTGTGTTGAACCGCATGTAACAAGAATTGCTAACGATGGGAGGGGTACTCAGGTGACAGCAAAATTTGCTACTGTACAGTTACTTGGTATATATACCATGTATGTGTGTATGTATATATGTGTGTGTGGATATATGTATATATACATGCATACATATACACGCATCTACGTACATATATACACATAATACAAATCTACACACATCTACACAGATATATGTATATCTGTGTATATACATATATACACATACACATATATACATACATACTATATACACACATATATGTGTATATATATACACACATATATATGTATCCACACACATACACACACACACACACATATATATATAATATGTATGTATGAGTGTACAGCCCCTTTATTACCCAATATTAGAGAAGCTTAAATTTCAGGAATGAATACAGAAGCTTAAGGTGGCCTTGCTTTTGGACACTGCATGAGGGCACGGAGCTTTCCTTCTCTTTTTTGTCTGTCCTACATCCTGTCTACAAGACATTTACTCTCACTTCTTTTCTCTCTGCGTTGTCTCCCAGTCTGAGGCTCTACTCATACTGTCAGATTGTGTTTTCTCTAATGTTTCATCTTGCCTTTTTCTTCTCCCCAGGTAATGGGCAGATGGGAAAATAATGCCCCGGATGGCAAGCTGTTATTCCAAACCTTTACCCCAGAGTGAGCGCCAGTTGTCTGTGCCTAAGCTATATGTGTATATGTTGTCTTCCTTGAGTACAGTCCCTTGAGGATCCTTCCTCCAGGATATGATTTTCTCTTGACTCTGTGTCCTCAGAACTTAGTGCAATTCCAATTACATAGTAAGAAGTAAGAAGCCGTAAATATGTAGTAGCCATACTTTGGTAAACTGATGGAAGATGGGCTAAACCAGACTGAGGGTAACCAGCAGACTTCTAATCCATTGGTGAGTAAAGGGGGTGTCTTCCTCAAACATGGGAAGGCTTCTGGCAGAATGGTCAGACGAGAACAGTTTGTTCCAATGATCCATGCTTGTGGTTAAAGCAAGTGCTGTGGAATGCTTTGAGCTTGGTCTAACATTGAAGATGCCAAAGCCGTTCATTGCGTCTTGGGCCATGGCCAGTTATCTTGACTTTGGACATTATAATAGAGTTGGACTCTACTCATCAGAGTGATTTCCAGTATAAGCTTCTGTCTTTTATGTTTTTCTGTTGCTTTCCCAGCTATTTCTGGGGGCCTGTATTTTTTTGGTGCTTCCAGCATGGTGTAATCTGGGGAAGGTCTGTTTACTGACCCCCCAGTTCTATACTTTGATCCTGACACAAATAGGACCCTTGCTTCCTTGTGTCTATCTGCTGCTTTTCACCTTAGAACTGTGACTCAGAACTGGGTAATGAGTGACAAAGCTATCAAAGACATCCAATTCTATACCTAGTGCTAGTGCACAGATCCCCTGTGATCTTCATTGTGCCCAAGTTTTCAGTCCCCTTACCATATTTGAGTGCTGGGTTGTTCCCCACCTTTGCTGCTTCCTCCAGAACCATGTGTTTCTATCACTGCTAATGAATCTTCATTTTTTGCCAACCCCTACCTGAGTGTCCTCAGAGATCTCATTCTGTCTTCTTAAGCTGTTGTAAGACAGAGGGGCATCTAGGTGGTGCAGTGGATAGAGCACCAGTGCAGAAGTGAAGAGGACCTGACTTCAAATCTCACCTCAGGCACTTGACACTCACTAGCTGTGTGACCTTGGGCAAGTCACTTAACCCCAATTGCCTCATCCTGGGTCATCTCCAGTCATTCTGATGAATATCTGGTCACTGGATTCAGATGATTCTGGAGGAGAAGTGAGGCTGGTGATCTGCACAGCCCTCCTTCCCTCAAAACAAAGTCAAGTGCAAGTCATGTCATCATTTCTCTGATAGCATGGTCTTCGGCAACGAAGGACGAACACACATAAGACAGAAAAAGTTACTCACTGTGACTTTTTCTTAGATTTCCCACTTAGTTTGATTTGGCACATTTTCTATGGTTGTTGTAGAAATTGTTCAGTTTCGGGGACCTTGGCAGCTGCGTCCTTTCACTTCACCATATTCACTCTATTACTAATGGGTTTTTTTCCTCTTCTGTTTAAGGACTTCTGTGAATCTTTTGTATCCCCTGTCCCTCATCCTATACCCATGTTGCTAGTCTGGTACTCATATAGTAATTGGGAAAAGATAAATATATGGCAAATAAAAATTATATTTAGTAGTTTTCTTGGAGTAACTCTGTGCAGGCAATGTGTCAAAGTCAAGTCAGCAAATACGCACTGTGTGCCAGGCACTATGAAATAACTTTTGTGAATAAATCCCAAAATTTTTGTGGGCTATATTTGCATGCCTTCAGATTGATTCTCCCCAGGAGAATGTAGACTCTTCAAGTATAGAAAATAATTTTGTTTGCGTATCTTTGTATCCCTAGCACCCAGCATAGAACCTGGCATAGAATAAAGTTATGTGCAAACTAACTGGGACATAGTAAAATAAATTTATTGACAAATAATAAATTTTATTACTTTGTATAAAACTTTTTAATATGTAATATGTCCTTTTGCTATGATAATTTATTTTATATAATTTGTATTGAGTTTCTATATTGTTTAATTCTTTCTTTGGAAACTATACCACACATTGGCTAGTAAGGGTGTCTTTGATAAATAGCCTATTTTTCTCAAGGCTGATCTTAATTATAACTCAGATATTTTAAGTAGAGTTTAAATAAAGTGAGTTTCCAGGCCATTAAATCATGTTCATCACCATATTGCAGACATATTTCTTAATGTTTTGTGACATGTGACATAATGTAAAGCCATATTGCAGTATTCCATCTCTATTTGGATTTATTTTCTCTGTAATTCCAAAAATATATTACTTTTTAGCATATTATCATATTTATCAGAATACATATTTTTGAAGTCTAAAAGCCAGAAAAAAGGTGAGGGCCAGTAGGGGAATGGAGACAGGGCTGGACCTCTCCACACAATGGAAGCCCTGGGAGGAAGTCCTCAATCAAAGTAGGGAGTGAGGCTGAAAGAGGGGTGTTTCAGCTTGAAGGGGATTCGGGGTGGTCAGATGTTCCAGTGGGAGAAGGCCCGGGCACTGAAGTAAGCTCTAGAATGAGACCCCATGGTTTGGAGGTGAGAGATCCTGGAAGACATCTGGGATAAAATACGAGGTAGGAAGGGACCAGGTTATGAATGGCTTGAATCCTACAAACATTTTATGTTTGATCCTGAAGGTGATAGGGAGTCAATAGAGTTTACTGAATAGAGGTAAAATCTGTATGAAGCAAAGTGATTTATGCATTTTCTTTTGTTTGTCATAACATTACATACCATACCAAGCTTTGTGGCCCACCACAAAACTTGTAGCTCACTAGGGAGCTGTATAGGGTTTCAAAGGGCCCCTCTGAGAACCTTTGTCCTTCATCTGCTGCATAAAAATAGTACACCATTCTCTAGGTGTTTTAAATAATGGCATTTATTTAAAAGCCCTGAAGGGGAAATGCATTGACATGAGGAAGGTGTCAAAGAATCTCCCATCATGAAGAGTTTCCACTCTTAAATGATGGTGTATATATTAATGGTCAATTTTATGCCAATGCTGAAGGGTAAGACGGTGGACTTTGAGTATGAGAATGACGTCCACTGGCATTCCTTGAGAGCTATTGTGACATCCGTTAAAGGACTGACTTGATTTGGGTTCTGAGAATTTAATAGGAGGCTATGCACTGAGGAGCACATAAACATTACACCTAATACTTTTAATCAGTTCAACAGAATATGAAATTCTTGAAGGCAGGGGTTATGCTGTTAAAAAATAGTCCTCCCAGTGCCTGGTACAGTGTCTTATTCAAATAAGGCTCTTAATTTATGTCTATTGAATTCAATTCAACTGTAAAACATTCAGATTACTCTGTGTCCCCCTGGGTGCCAACACAGGCTCTGAGAAGGACACCAAGGAGAGCTACCATCTTGGTTTGGTGTTATCTGCAGTTATACCCTTGCTCCTTTTTCTCAGCTCTTTAGTTACAAGGAATACATTTACTTTTGTTTTTGGCAAGTCTTTAGTTTACTTTCTAAAAAAGTATCTGAAGTCATCCTGAGGAGAGGTCCCTACGAAGACCAGGAGTCTTGGTGAAATGATTTGAGAATATGGCATACAGAGGTCTTCATTCCCATGCAATGCCAAAGGGAAGAGAAAGGAGTCCTCTTACAAGTGCTGCTGTGTATACTCTTCTAGGAAGAGTTTTTTGAGTGGTATGAACTTGGATTTTCAAGGACACAAGTGTAAGCTGGAGGAAATAAATAAACAATGGGTGCTTTCATAGGTTATAGGGGTTCTAATGAATTCACGATAACTAAAAGCTGAAGGAAGAGTAGAAAAAGAAAAAGGAAGTTGAAATACATAAGGAGAGGAACTCTTATGCTTAAGACTGGAGTAGCTTTCCACTGAAAAGGTCTCAACATCTCTAGAGAAAAAACAAAAAAACAAAAAAACTCAGCATTCAGCTAAACAGGACTAACCTTGGAATGTAAAATAAATTTGGTAAAATCTGTCCTAAAGCTGGTTACATATAACTGAGATAAAGATTAGAACATGGAGGGGAGGGACAAAACTTATAAAAGATAGTTTATGCCTCTGAGGGACCTCATATAGTTATGAAAATGATAGTATTCTGTAGGTGCTCAATGACTAGCATATGCTGTGGAAAGCTCAATAAAAATGCACAAAGACTTTTGGAACACCTTTTATACACATACATGCATATATTTGTGTGTATGTAGAGACTATATATACATACAAATATATATGTGCATATGATAGATTCAACAGTGTAAATCTATATCTATAAACACAGATATATTCAAGTAAATTCATATATTGAAATATACAAATGCATATATATGTACACGTATGTTTATATACGTATATATGTACACATACATATACACACACATATATACATACATATATATATATATAAAATCTATGGTTTACATTTACATAAGGAACTTAGTATCCTCCCTCAGGTAAATGGTTACTTTGAAATCTTTCATGATTGAAAGAAGCTTCATGGTTAAATCTCGTGTGTGTGTTTATACAGAACAAATAAATGTGTCTATGAACCTCATGTTTAAGAGCATATAAAAGGGGGTAATTTCCTTTGGGAAAAGTAGGGTATCTTCCTTTAACAGTTGCAAAGTTGGACTAAACTTGAAGAATTAAAAATGACACCAGGCTTTGGATGTGTGTATGTGTAAAGGCAAATTCTAGTGGACTAAAGTAGAAAAAAAATAGGAAAAATAATGTCCATTCATTTGAATTGGAAATTCACTGACGCATTGAATTAAGCAATTGGAAAATTAGTTTTTGGACGGTAAAATTTCATCTGGTTTATCTTCTTATGCCTGAACAACATTGTATGATAGGATTCAATGTATCTATAACATTTCTCTGTTAGAAAAATACTCAGTTCCTTTTGTTCAACATAGATATTGTGATTTAGGTAGAGGACATTCAGATAGACAATTCAAATGGCAAAAAAATGGGCTGTGGATTTCTGGGATAAGTCAATCCTGAGGAATAGGAATTTCTTTTATCTTTCTCCCAACAAAATCTCTATTTCCACTGAAAGTTTTTAAATATCCATTTGCTTTTCTGATTTCCATCACATATTCTAGTAACATGCAAATTGTCTTGAAGATGTGATAAGCCTCAAAATGGTCTTCCACCTTTAAGTTTTATGAAAGTACTAGGAACACTGGAAGAGGAAAGGCAAAACTCACGTTCTCTCTACATAAATCTCTGCCAACATCTTAGCTCTTTTTCTATAGTGATAACTGCCCCATTATAATTTTGTTTTGCTTAGTTTTCCTCTTATATTAATGGTATTAGGCTACCTTCCTTTTCAGTTTTATCCAAACAATGTCAAATCTCCATCTTTTATTTTCACCTTTCTAAAATTGTCACTGGTTCACTTCATATATCCACTTTCTTGTCTCAGCAGAACAGCATATGAAAATGCTTACTACTCAACTTTTAATTTTTCTTTCAAAATTTCCTCCTCCCCCAACTTCTCTCTTTTTATTAATGGCAGTAACTGATCATCTACACTTAAAATCTCACGCATCTTTCACTTTTCTTTCTGCCTTACTCCCTTCCCTCCAAGTGATTGGCTTGTAATGCACCTAAAATAGTCAAAAGTGTTCTCTTTTTTAACTCAGAAGGGACATGTTACATTCAGAAAGTGTTATATTCAGAAAGGATTATGATTGGGGAAGAAATCCCTTTCAGCCCTTGAGCACAGTGATCAAGGAAAGAGTAGAATGGTTTTAGTGATGATTAAATGACTTTTGCTAGTGACTATTGCTCTGAAATGTTAACCTCAAACTTTAATTTGACATATTTTTCCTTGTTCAGGTTTCCTAAAAGTACTACCTCAAATTTTCTTGAAGAAGATGTCAGAGGGCATGGGGAAAGAGCAATTATGCCAGTTTGGATAGTTCTCTCTTAAGCTATGATATTAATAAAATTCTTTCTGCAGACTTGTTCCTAAAATACAGAAAATTGTAATTTTTTTCTTTGTCCCTAAGGTCCATTGATTCATCTTTTAAAGTCTTTCTCCAGCCAGCACTGTACCATTCATACATGAAACCGCAGGTTACAGCAAAATGGAGAAATTTGGAATGTGTATAAATTCACTTACTTTGGCAGTATACTTTTCAGTGATGTACACATGGATGATGAGGTTGACACACACATTACCAGAGGTAGCTCAGTTTTTGGGAAGCTCCAAAGGAAAATATGAGACAGAAGAGGTATTAGGCTGCCCACCAAACTGAAGGTCTACAAAGCCATTGTGCTGACCTTTTTGTTGTATGTTCAGGCAACATGGACAGTATACCAGTGCCATGACAGGAAACTGAATCACTCACATTTGGATTATCTTAGGAAGATTCTGAAAATTACCTGGAAAGATAAGGTACCAGATACTAAGATCCCTTTTTGAGCTAAACTACCAAACATTCAAACTTTACTGCAGAGAGTGTATTCCTGATGGGCTGGTCACTGAATGCCAAATGTACATTTGCCTAGAAGACTTGTATAGAGAATTCTCTCACAGAGGTCAGGAGATACCAGGACACTATCAACGTCTCTCTAAAAAGTTTGGAATCAATGGTGAGACATGGGAGACATTGGCAAAGGACTGCCCAGAGGGTCATGCCTATCAAAAAAGGTTCTGTTCTTTATGAGTAATGTAGAATTGCAATAGCTCAAAAGAAACATGAGATGCACATATTTAGAGATATCTCTACTCCAAACGTTCATGTGTACTATTTGTGTCCGACCTGTAGTAAAGTCTTCTGAGCTCATGTTGGTCTGATCAGCCACAGTCAAACACACTTTGACCTCAACACCATGATGAGAAGAAAGGACAACATCGAAGATCATGAAAGTCTCACAATTATCTCTTTCTCCACTGTTGTTACATTTTTAGTTTTGCTTCTTCCATAATCTCCTAACTTCTTTCCCTTCCATCATTTCTTTCCCAACTATAATCCATCCTGCTCATATGCCAGGGTGATTTCAAGACCTTGCCTTCATAGGGGATTGATATAGACATGTTGATTAATTGACGCAGATATTTTGATACTTTGCAGCCCTTTGATAAAAAAGGAGCAAACATTTAATGGCACTCTGTTTTCTATAAGATAAATATTAAATACCTTTGCCTTTAGCCATAATCTCCATTTCTAGCTTTTTATCTCACTTTTCTTCTAAGAACCCTGTCTTCAAGCAAATTAACATATTTTTCTGTCCCCTGAACATATCTTCAGTTTTAACTTCTGCCAACAAAAAGATGAACCTTGGAACCACAGACTACTCAGCCTTTAGTTTTGCAGAATCTCCCACAGTTACTAAGAGCCATTTCTTGACTACAAGGGCATTTGGATAAAGAAGAATGATATCCCATGAATGGGTTTTCCTGGAATGTTTAGTACTTGTAATGTATGCTTTCGTGTTGCCCCTTATGTTATGTTTATGTCCACATGGATTTTTTTAAATGTGATTCACAGGAAAGCGTGAACAAATTTTTGTAGAATCTTGTCCACTTCTCTCCATGAGAGATTTGATTCCTCCGTGGAGAGAACAGGAGATTGGGGAACACAACTGGCCTACTCTATTCTAAGGTAGGGAATACTGGACTAGAATTACATCTATCTATTCCCCAAAGAATGATAGTCTACTTGGAAACGATGTTGAAGGTCAATCTTCTTTCTTGTTCATTGTCTCTTATTGGAGAATCAGTTCTCTGAGATATATTAGCAGAGTCATTATACAAAACACCATCATAAATAATAATAGAGAATAAACCTATTTATCCAAGGTAATAACAAATAGAACTTAGCTAAGTTCTCAAGATTAGTATATGCTAAATAAATATACATGGTGAATGAACTTTTGTATTAGGAGTGAGATATCTCAGTTTAAGAGAAAGAGAGGAGGAGGAGGAGTAGGAAGAGGAAGAGAGAGAGAGAGAGAGAGAGAGAGAGAGAGAGAGAAATTCCCTGATTTGATTTCACTGAAGGAGAGATTCCCCAAAGTCTCTAGTGTGGGAAATTGGGAATCATGTTGAGGGGTTGGCTTCTCTACATGCCTTTTTCTTCTGAAATTCTTTTTCTCTTTCTAGGGATATCCCCCCTAACGAAGGAGGAATGTGAGTGTTACGTGTGTGTGTGTGTGTGTGTGTGTGTGCTTCTTTCAGAAGCCTGAAGATTTCTCCTTTACTAAGATCTTGCCATCTTCCCCCTCTCACAGTTATAGAGTGTCAACTCTACCAATGAGGATTGACTTATGGAAATGTACTGGGCTTAAACAAAGGCTCCATATTTTTATGGAGAAAGATTTAGATTTTTTCCAACATTCTTCGAATGAGAGGCTCCCAGATGTTCCCCTACCTCCATCTCTCAACTTTATAGGGGAGAAAAGTCTAAGACAAACTTGTAAGGAGCCAGGGAATCCATACTAGTCTTTATCATTTCTGGAGGAGCCTGGATTTGGCTCCAGGGATTAACAGATGGCCAGACATAGTAAAAGGGTTGTTGGAATGACTACATTAGTGCTACTGGAGGATGAAAGGTGAAACCACTCCCCCATTTATCCTTATAGCTATAGAGAGTGTCCAGTAGATCATCTTACTTTGCTAGGGAGATCCTTTAGAAATTAAATATAGTCCCAGATGTAAAACAAAATGACTACAATAGTTGTAGGTTAAATGAACTTGGGAAGGACATTCAATTAACATATTGTGGAATCATAGAACCATATTGTTTAATGAATTACCTTTTCTATATAATAATAATTGCCAGTATTCTCAGTTTTAGCATGGAGGTGATGTAATGTAAACCCATTTAACATCTAGTGATACATGAATCTAGAAGAAAGAGTAGTTCTCTTCCTGACATAGAAATAAACAGAGCTTTGGTCTCTAGTTATGTACTTCGACTCAAATAGTATTATTTTTTAAAAGTGGTAATTAGTATAACATCACCAACAATATAATGTGTTAAAAATTCTTTTCTATGATTTATTGTTGCTAAATTACTTTTTTAAAAAAAAGTTCTTAGAGCTCTTAAATTAGCATTTTAATTAAAATTCTTTACTTCAATCATCCAATTAAAGTTTACTTTTCTGTTTTGCTTCAAGAAATCACTTTAAGTAAATGCAATAAGGAGAAAGAAGCAGTGATTTTTTTAAAAAGCGTTCTTTATTTTTATTTCTCACCTGTCTTACCTACACTTAAAGCCCTTTTGAATTGCATTATTGGTTGCTAAATTATGACTTGATAAATTATAACATGTGGAAGTTCACTCTGATCTATAATTCCCCAAATACATACTGTTCCCTTGTGTCCTTGGCAGTATATGTTTAAATGGCTCTTTTTGGACCTGCCCAACAGCTGAATTGAACCAGTCGAGCACTTGTTTCTCCCTTGTTGATCTAAATCGAACTCTGAGAAATATGTTGACAGAGCTCTTGCCCTTGCAGAGTTAGTGTTTCTGGAAACAGTAATCAGTGTCAGTGTGACTGTGAGTAATTACAGTGCCACCAATCAAACCCTCTAATAATAACAGCCACAACAACAAAATAATCCCCTTCTAGAGTTTAATGGTTGGTAAAAGAAAATAGCAATTTTGTGTCACCAGCATTTCAGGTCTCCATAGCTTTTCCATAGTGTAAAGAAATGGTCCATTATCTATTCATTTGTTTTCTATGTTCTAGGGCTTCCCCCTATCACTCCTCCTCGTTTGCACGCATCCCCTGCCCTGGTCTAGGACTGGCCATTCTAGTGATTCCCCAGCTGTCATTCGGATTATTCTCATGGAAGGTGTATTTCCATCTGTTTACTTTTATTTCTTCTTGTTTAATCCTCCCCAGGGTTTCTAAGACCAGCATGTGGTCACAAGACATAAACAGAATCTCTTAACATGCTCCATCACCCCAATCAAATGATCCTTTCTGACCCCCCATTTTCTCCCACTGTTCTTTTTTCTTTTGAAATCCAATAAGAATCTTGTTATTCTTTGTGGCATTGCAGTTTTCTGAGCATCTGGTTAGGGAGACAGCCTCAGACTATCTTTAAAGAAAGACTTATGTTGTAAAAGAGGCCCCCTGATGTGTCCCCACACAATTCAATCTGCAGCCTCTGCTGGGGGTTTGGGGGGTAGAAGATGGGAAAGGGAGGGCAGGGAGACAGGAGATGTAAATCTATGAAGCTTTCAGCTGCAGCCTTCAAATCCTATGAACAGTCTCTGGCCAATTTCCTTGGGTTTCCTGTGGGGATCTAATTCATTAGAAGCCTGCTGGAAAAATGTATGCCACCGCGCCTCATGCATCAAGTCAATCAGGAATTCTTGGTGCGGTAGAACCAGGCTGGAGTCTTGTGAAAGTTAGCCCATAGAACAAAGATTTATTCACAGCTTTGCAAAGATAACAGTTTAGAAACATTCTTGTCACACCAACCAAAACAGCAAGGCTTCCTGGGCATCCTCTATTGATGAACTCTTGTCATTGGACTTAAATTTTGGCCAATTGTACTTGGGAGGTAGTAGATTACAAGAGGGGCAGTCACTATGGCTATGTGAGGAAGGAAGGAAGGAAAGAAGGAAGGAGGGAAGGGAAGAAGGAAGGAAGAAGAGAGAAAGGAAAGAAAGAAAAAAGAGGAAGGAAGGATAAAAAGAAGGGAGGGAAGGAGGAAAGAAAAAAATGAAGGAAGGAACAGAAAAAACAAGTAATTATTAAATACTTCTATGTTCCAGGCATTCTACTAAACATCTTACAAATATCTCATTTTATCCTTACCTCATTCTGGTAGGTAGGAACTATTACCATCCTCATGAGGACAATGAAACAGACAAAAGTTAAGTGGCTTGCCCACCGACACACAGCTAGTATTTGAGGCTGGATTTGAATCCAGCTCTTTCTTACTACAGACTCAGCACTCTGTCCATTGAATTACGTAGCTATGGAAGACACTTTAAGTATAGGAGGTTGGTCAGGGATTTCTTAGGTTAACTTGAGCTTATCAGGTATTGAGAACTGAAAGACACCTTCAAAGCAACCTAGTCTAGCCCCTTCTTTTTACAGATGAAGAAACTGAGGCCATAGGAAAGTAAGTGGCGAACCTCAGATCATACAGATTATCATATTTATTTTTATAGACATTGAACATGATGCCTAGCAGTCTGTTGAGGGGGTTGTAGATACATTACAGGCTGTTCCCTGAATGAAATGATTGGTTTGGAACTGTACTTGATGTTGCTAGAGGATTGGTTTCACTGATGGCTGATGATCCTAGAAGTAATTGAATAATTCAGACGCTTGAGAGGATAGATTTTTTGTGGGAGCATCCTTTAGTCCCACGATAGAGAATTTACACAAAGTTTTGGGTTTTTAAAAAATTCTTATTTTTTTTCTCCTGAGATCCTGAAAGTATGTCCCCTTTCCTCTTTCCAACCTTCTCTCCCCCAGGAAATATTGCTGGTAGCCTTGGAGAAGTGAATGGTAAAGCAGATATGAGCTCACTTACATAGCTTGTGAAGGAGTTCCAAGGCTTGTTCCTAAACTCCAACCTCCCATTTAGATGAGAGGAATTTCTTATACAACATAAATCTGACCCTCCAGTTAGAGAAGGAGGACATATCCTGGGCAGCACCAGACTTGAGGGTTAACTTGTGATTTATTTCAACTTCAAAACTTTGAAAATTCAGATCTCTCTAGAGAAAAGAAATTTCCTAAAACTTGGATTTAATCAAGAAAGAGCAGAATCATGCATATGGCTTCTGGTGCTGAGTAGAGAGGTAGGAAATGACCCCAAAACATAATACAAAGGCAAGACTTTGGGACTTTGCGTTATGTTAATACAGAAAATTATTTGGACAGTACATGTTTGGTGGAAAGGAGATTACTTTTCAGCATTCCCAAGAGTGTGTCCCTTCCAGGGGAGTCCAAGCCATCAATGAGTATCCATGGGTTTAACATATTGACCATATTAGTTTCCTTCCAAGGAAAATCCAAACCATGGAGCATTACTATATCTGGGAGATTATAAGGGGCAGTGGAAAAATAGGACTCATTGGAGAGGAAAGAAAGTTATGTAGGTTGTTTAGAGTCTACTATCAGTCTTATATGTTTTCTGTATTGAGTAAAGGGATTTGATTCCATTGCATATTCCTCATTTTCTATGGCATAAACTCTATCCTAATAAAAGAATTTCCTTGAACATCTATACTGGAGCTGACTGGGGATGCTATTACTCATAGCTAGAGAGACCTAGACAATATATGTGAAGATCTCTCAGAGTAAACTCTGAGTGAGAACACTGTTGAAGAAAATTGGATCTTTTAGGGTTGTCCCCAAGATCGTACTCTGTCCATGTAAGTCCATGTAAGGTAGGGGATCCATTGCTCATGCAAAAGTTAACTGAAATTTTGCAGGTTATGTAACAAGAGGCGATTATCGTCCAGGAGTTCAAGGACACCTCCATTGTCCATCTCTTAAAGATAAAGAGAATAGATTGTCCTGAGACAATCACAGAGGGATCTCTCTCTTAGTCATCACTGGCAAGATTCTTGCTAGAGTCCTTCTTAATAGGCTGATCCTTCACTTGGAAGACAGTCATATACCTGAGAGCCAATGTGGCTTCAGAAAGGGCTGAGGAAGAGTTGATACGTTGTTTGCTGCCTGACAACTCCAGGAGAAATGCCAGGAGCAGAACAGAGGTCTGTACACAATGCTTATAGATCTGACCAAGGCCCTTGACACTGTTAATCATGAGGGCTTATGGAAAATTATGTCAAAATTTGGTTGCCTAGAGAAGTTCATCAATATTGTACATCAATTTCATGATGGCATGTTTGCCTGAGTTCTGGATAACGGACAAAGCTCTCATGCCTTCCCAGTCACCAATGGAGTGAAACAGGGCTGTGTGCTTGCTCCCATGCTTTTTAGCATGATGTTTTCAGTCATCTTGACAAATGTTTTCAATGAGGATGGACAAAGCATCAAGTTCAACTACCCTACTGATGGTAAATTCTTCAATATGGAAAGGTTATAAGCCAAGACCAAAGTGGAGGGAGTGTTGGTACATGATTTTCTTTACAGATGATTGTGCACTCAGTGAAGCCTCTGAAGCTGAGATGCAACAAAGTATGGATCAATTCTCTTCTGCCTGTGCTAATTTTGGCCTAATAATTAACACCAAAAAAACCCACAGGCTCTCCAACAGCCAGCGTCACACCATCCATACGTGGAACCATCAGTTACTACAAATGGAAAAGTTTTGAATGCTGTGGATAAGTTCACTTACCTTGGTGGTGTACTTTCCAGGGATGTACACATTGACAATGAGGTTGATGGATGCATTGTTAGAGCTAGCTCAGCATTTGGGAGGCTCTGAAGAAAGGTTTGGGAGAGAAGAGGTATTAGACACTATCAAATTGAAGGTCTACAGAGCCATTGTACTGACCTCATTGTTATATGCTTGTGAAACATGGATAGTCTTCTAGCACCATGACAGGAAACTGAACTGCTTCCATTTGAACTGCTTTAGGAAGATTCTGAGGATCACCTGGCAGGATAAGGGACCAGACACTGAAGTCCTTGTTTGAGCTGAACTGCCAAGTATTCGAACTGCGCTTCAGAGAGCGCAACTCTGATGGGCTGGCCACTTTGTTTGAATGCAAAATATATGTTTGCCAAAAAGACTGTTTTATGGAGAACTTGCATGGGGCAGGTGATAACATGGTGGCCAGAAGAAATGATACAAGGACACTCTCAAGGTCTCTCTTAAGAACTTTGGATTTGACTGGGAAACATGGGTGACACTAGCACAAGACTACTCAGCACGGCATGCCCACATAAGAAAAAGTGCTGTGCTCTTTGGGCAAAGCAGAATTGAGACAGCACAAAATAAATGCAGGATGCACAAATTTGGGATATCCACCCCAAATATTCACATGGACCCTCTGTGCCCAACCTGTGGTAGAGCATTCCGAGCTCATATTGGTCTGATCAGCCACAGTTGGACACACTGAAATTTCACTTTACAATGATGATGTCACTTTGGTCCTCTTTGAAGATGAAGTAAAACAACCAATTGAACAAATACAGGTATTAAATAGGTACTTTCAAGTATCTATTGAAGTAGGAAGTATCTATTTTTAAGAATGAAAGATACTTTGAAATAATATGGCAAGTACTTCAGATACTATATCTCTACAAATCAATATCGTGAATAAGAGCCACAAGTTTAATACTCAAGATTTAATAGAAAATTTTTTTTCTATGGATGAAATGGAATTTTTGAAGAATAATGTGTCTTTGTCAAATATGTCCTTAGAAATAACCGACTCACTTTGTGAGGATTGTTGTTTTTGGAAAGCAAAAGCTATCAGTTAGTCATTTGAGAAGAATGAGGATGGATGTGATTCATACTGAGTTCTTCAGAGCAGAAAGGATGTGAATAGAATGAAAGCATTTCCAAGGTTAAGATAGACCATTGTCATCAGAATAAAATGAGATGATGTCATTTTAAGCTATGAAAATTTTGAGTTGCCTATTTATTTGAATGATAGCGGTAATAACAAAACTTTTTCTGGAAATTGAAGAAACATGAGATTCTGCAATGATTTCCTCTGTTCTTTGGTGAAAATATGTTGTATGCTTGAGATATCATTCTAAACCTTTTCGTAATTTTTTATAGCAACCTTCCACCCTTGTCATTCTTTTTTATATGCAAATTTCTTATATTTTTATTTTAGAAAACAAACCTGTTTACACACACACACACACACACACACAAACACACACACATGCTCATTTTCAAGTATCTATTTATGCATATAGTGTTTCTTCCTATATAAATTGTACTCTCCTTGAGGGTAGGGAAATTGTGTAATTCCAGAGAAGCTAGAATGCATTCAGAGGAAGGATGACAAGATCAAAGAGCTGGAGATCATCACATCTGAGAAGTAGTTGGAAGAATCAGATTTGTTTAGCCTTGAGATTTGGGAATAACATAACAACTAGATATCCTTCAGTACAAAAAGGACCTCCCTATGGAGAACAGATTAGACCTATTCTATTTGGTATCAGAGGGTCAGGAACTATGGGTAGAAATTTGAGAGAAGCAAATTTAATTTGGTACAATAACTAGAATTGTCCTACTGTCAAATACTGCTCTTGTCATTCTATGAACTAGGCTTCCAATAACCTTTGGAATTAAATTTTGTGACCCAACTTGTATTTTTAATTTGTTCAAAATAATTATTGTTTTAATAATATAGAAATTGCTTTATTCGTTGTGGATGCCTAATGAATACTTGTTGAGTTAAATTAAGCAAACATTTATTAAGGATTTACTTTGTAACAAACCTTGGTATAGAAAAATTTTTTTATAATGATAAGGTCTTTAGGAACTTATATTACTTACGTTCTAGAACTGGGGGAGGAGGAGGAAATAAATGGAAGGTCAAAGGAATGATGGGGCAAAACTCTTTAGGAATAGAGGGATGGAATTTTGGGGAGGAATAGAACTTTTTCACTTCCTTTAAAAATAGCGATTTTATTGATGCCTTTTGTTTTTATATCAAGATCATTTCTAAATAGACTGAATCTCTTCCACAATGCATTGTGTTAAACAGAGCAAGATAAACCATCCAGACAAACCAATTGATACATTCATTCCTTTGAGCAACCTGTACTGCACTGCAATCCCCACCACAATGAAATAAGGAATGTGCATCAGAGACAACATTTTCAGACCATTTGTTTCAGGCATGAGAAATTGTGATGAGGGTCATGAAGAATTCAGAGTGTTTCCATGCCACAAATATTTCAAGAGAGCTTAAAAAGAAGACATATTAAGAGTTGACTTCCTTTATTACATTTAAGGTGAATGGTTCTTAAGCATTGAAACTTGGGTGAAGGGAGAGGAATGGGGAATATAAAAAAAGAATTTAAGGACTGTCCCTATTTAGGAATGTGCATTCAACTGCTCACATAGATGGCACTACCTCAAGGATTCCCTTGACTGGACAAAGGATAGACAGACAAAACAAAAGACAGATGCTGCCCCTTGTGAGAGGGCAGTTTCATTTGAATGGAGAGGTTGCCAGGTTGTACAGAGTTTAGAAGAAAGATGGAGAAGTGGAGGACACAGCCTAGACCAGGGGTGGGAACCTGTGGTCTTGAGGCCACGTGTAACCTCAAAGGACCAAGCTTGAGGACTTAAAGGGCCACACGTGGCCTCAAGACCACAGGTTGCCCACTCTTGGGCCCTAGACAGGTTTCCTAATTTGCTTAGCCACAAAAAGAAAGAGATATATGTCACCTCTCCTCCCCAAGATGAAGCATTAAAATAGGGTTTTAATGGAGGTATGGGAGAAAGGGAAAAACAAGCGAGCAAACAAGAAACAAACAAAACTCCCCCAAAACAATCATCAACACAAAATGATTTGGTTTTCTCATTTGCTTTTAAATTCCTTTGGTCCTAAGCCAGATTTCCAAAACTGTGTTGCCTGAATTGTGAATGAGAATTGTGTGAGAAAATGTCACCAATTTCAGTGATATTTTCCCCTCTAAAATATTTAATATGAAACAAATGATGCATCCAGTTTCTTGTGTGTGAAAATTTCTGGTATTTCTCCAAATTTCCCTGGACCTTCTTCACCCCTCCCTTGCTTATTTAATCCCCAAAACATACTTCAGACCTTTTAGACTCCCTGGGTCTGTATTTATAGTTTCCATCAATTGATTTTAAACCCTAAAGTGCTTTATGGTCAAATTAGTTTGGAAAATGGTACAAACTTAAGGGAAGTACCTCAGTACATTACATACTGTAAATGAATAACGATTGATGGCATTTAGACTGATTCTTATGTTTTCCAAATTTTACTGAAATGATTATTTGGTAGAAAGCTTTGGTTACTTCATTTGTTAGATAACATGCTTCATTACTTTTTTATGAAATCACAGATTTGAAAGTATGCTTGTTGTCCACATCTCAAAGGTAGACTAGTCTATGCCTCACATACAGTGGTGTGAGGCAGTTGGGTCACACTAGTTAAGAGCTGATTTTTAAATTTTCATTGTGAGCACTTACACCTCAAAAACTGGCAAATGCTACAGATCAAGGCTTGATTTATTCTTTGGTCAATGTCTAGACTTCAGAAAGTGACAGAGAAAATGATAATAGAGCATATTAAACTTTAAAATATTTTGTGTGTATTTTTGTGTGTGTATAGTTGTGTATATATGCATGTATGTGTATACACACATATATGTTGGCAAATGTTATAAAACTGGCTTTCACATATGTATATATGTATGTACATGCATATGTATGCATACATGTATGTATATGGAAGGCAGTTTTTAAACATTCACCAGCATAGCCCTCCTCATATATCTCACTTAGCTTGTGTTGGACCATAGGTTGTCAGAGATTACATTCTGCTTCTTGAACTGTTGTGTAGATGCTCAATATCTCCATAACAGAATTTTCATTTTTTCCATAAGATCTGGAAATTGATCAGTACCAGGATGAGGAGAATGAGAGAGTCCAACACACTTGTCTTCTCTTGTTTCATTTGCCTGCTTCTTAGTTCTTTACACTTACTATTCATAGCCTTCTGTATTAAATTTGGGGAGTATTTTCTGACATGTCTTTAGGATTCCCTATGAGTAGATCTGGTTAATTCCTAGCAAATAATCATGATGACATTTAGGAAGATGAGAATGAAGTGTAACTTTATAATATTAAGGAGATTTCTGAAAGATATCAGAAGCAGTCTTAAAATAATAATAAAAAAATAATTCCACCCAAATGTAATGTAAGATTTGTTTTTTTAACTCTACCTGAATGCAAAGAGGCCAGAAATTCTTCTTTGGAATTTTAACAATGTCGATATTACCATTCCTTTGGCTATGCCTACACATTCATGTTTTAAGAAGATCATAAAACATTTAGAATTATTCTCTCTCAGTAGGAGGAGTAAAGCAGAATATCATATGCAAGAAGACCCAATGTCAAATATCAAATCAAATATCTTTTATCCTCTCCTAGGTGTCAAGCTGATTCTCATTAGGAATTATACATTTTCTCTATATGATGAACCCTATGGAAAGTCAATTCTTAAGTTTCTTTTGTTTAAAAAAGGCCAAAAGACAATCTAGTCTGCTGTGCTAGAAGATCTTAAAAGCTGCATGAAGTAGGAATCAGAGACAAGCTCAATTTCAATGATGTCTGAAGGAAATCATTCAAAGAATAGTTAGCTGAGTTAGAGAATAATGCTAAAGGAGTTAGGGAACCAAACCTTGTTACTCTATGAATCCACTCATTCATATTCTACAGCACAGAGAGTAATGCCTCAAATCTGGCCAAATCTTGAAAATGGATGTAATGGTCCTAAGGGAGGAGAAAGTGGAGTAGCTCTTCCCAGGCTATGGGAAGGTACACAAAGCTTGTTGTTCTACTGGCATCATTATTATTTTTTTTAATGAAAGGTAATATTGTAGGACATACAGTTGAATAGGTATCCCAGTCAGTTAGAGCATGAAGGGAAATCTCTTTACAATGCACTGCAGACAGACACTTCCTCAGACCTGTACAAGACGAAGAAGTGAACTCGATTGCATTTGGAAAGTTGTGAAAGCAATTTTAATGATCCCAATCTGCGCTCTCTCTCTTTCTCTCTGTCTCTCTCTGTCCCTCTCTCTCTCTCTTTTACTCTCTTTCTTTCTCATACGCACACATTCAAAATTATTTGAGTTATTTTACTTTTAAAATATCTTATCTTATACCTTATATTTTTACATCCCTTACATTTTCTAGTATATTCTTCTGTCCCTCTCATGGTAAGTTATGTCTATATAACAAAGAAACAAACAAAAGAGAAAGAAAATATACAACAAAACTGGAAAAAAATAAAAAAATCTGGAGTTGCTTGTAATGTTCTATAGCCAAAAATTTCCCATCTCGGCCAAAAAGTAGAGGGAAAGAAGGGTAAAAAAGGAAGGAAGAGAAAATGAAAGAAAGAAAGGAAAGGAACAAGTAAGGAAAGAAGAAATGTACAAAAGAATGAAAAAAGAAAGGAAGAAAAAAGGAAGAAAGAGAGAGAGGGAGGGAGGAAAGGGAAAGAAGGGAGGAGTGAAGCAAGTTTGGAGTAGAGGAAAGGAGGGAAAAACAAGTTGGGAAGAAAGGAAAGAATTAAAGAAGAAAGAAATGGAGGAAGGAATTAAAAAGGGAGGAGAGAAAGAAGGGGGAAAAAGACAGAAGAGAAAGAAGGAAAGAAGGTGGAGAGGGAAGGAAAAAGGAAGGAAACAACCATTTATTAAGCACTTATACAGTGTCAATTCACGGACCAAGTACTAGGAATACAAGTGCAAGAAAAAAGAAAGATAACCCTTGCCCTCAAGGAACTTACAGTCTAATAGGGGAAGACAATATACAAAAGGGAGCTGAAAAGCTGGAGTGGCAGGAGTGAGAGAAGAGGAGAGACCTCCTCATATTTCTTCTTTTGGTCAAAGCCTGGTCATTGTGTTATCTCAGCGTTCATTTTTGATCGAAAAATCTCTTTTTAAGCAACAGTATTCTTCTAGTGATGTTATATAGTGTAAATTATGGAACAGTGACAGAAGTAAGGTATGGCCTATTACCAGTAACGAATCATATATAAGTGGTCTCAAAATATTATCTAGCAAAGGTATGGTTCAGAAAAGGAGAATTGTCATTGTGGGTGGAGTTGTGAACTGATTCAGTCATTCTGGAGAGCAGTTTGGAGCTGTGCCCAAAGGCCTTTAAAAATGTGCATGCCCTTTGATCCAGCAATACGTTTCAAGGGTTGCATCCCAAAGAGAACATAAAAATGGGAAAAGGACTCACATGTACAAAAATATTTATAGCAGCTCTTTTTGTTGTGGCCAAGAACTGGAAATTGAGGGGATGCTCATCAATTGGAGAATGGCTGAACAAGTTGTGGTATATGAATGTAATGTAATACTATGGTGCTATAAGAAATGATGAAGAGGCAGAGTTCAGAAAAACCTGGAAAGACTTATATGAACTGATGCTGCGTGAAGTGAGCAGAACCAGGAGAACATTGTACATAGTAACAGCCACGTCATGCGCAATGATTGACTTTAATCAACTTAGCTCTTCTCAGAAATGTGAGGACCTAAACCAACTCCAAAAAACTCAAGATGAAAAAGGCCATCCACATCCAGAGAAAGGAATATGGAGTCTGTATGCAAACCAAAGCATACTATTTGCTTTCTTTTTTTTGTTTGTTTTTTCTTTCTCCTGATTCTTCCCATTCATTCTAATTCTTCTATACAACATGACTAATGTGAAAATATGTTTAATAAGAATGCACATGTAGAGCCTATATCAGATCTCATACCGTCTTAGGAAGAGGAGCAGGAAGGAGGCAGAGAAAATTTAAAACTTATGGAAGTGAATGTTGAAAACTAAAAATAAATATTTTTTTTCTTTTTAGAAAGGAGAATTGCTTATGTTGTGCATGTAAAGGCAAATATTTGGAACATTTTACTGAGGTCTATGGAAAAAGCCCAGGCCAATGCCTTAGACAATTGAAGCATTTATAAGAGTTTATGGATGAATATTAAGATGAAAAGGCATGGATGAGTTGTAATCTGCACAAGAGCAAGTACCCACATCAATCTGATGACTGAAATCCTGAAGTTTAAAAAAGACAGTAATTCAAACAGTGACATGTTGGGATGGCCTTTTGGGTCAAAATGCAAAGTGGAGAAAATAAATGAAGGGGTCAACACTTTACTGAAATTTAAATACAAAGGCAGAATTGAAAGACCAAACTGACTTGGTATGAACAAAGTGTACTAGATAACTAGATGTTTAGAACATAGAATGCATTTTCAAAAAGAAGTTATACATGGTAGTTAGTTTCTAATGTTGCCCATTACAGATTTTTAAACTCATGATATGTTTGACATATATTTTCTTTCGTTTTTTAAAAAAAGTTTTTATTGGTATTTTTTGTTTCTTTTATCACCATAGTGCCTCATGCATCCCTCTCCTTCCTCTTCCCTAAAAACTATTCCATATGACAGATAAGCAATTTTTTTGAGAGGAAAAATCCCCCAGCAAACTCATTGATATATTTATGTGTATATGTATGTGTGTATGTATATATGTATATGTATATATACATATGTATATCTATCTATATGTATATCTACCTATATAAAATTTTAAGTCCAAAACATACCATGAGTAACTCCTACAGATATCCCACCTCCACAAAGGGTAGGTTGGGGGTGTCTTCTCTTACCTCTTTATTTTAATTCCATTTGATCTTTATAATTTTGTTAATATACTTTTGGTATGTCAGTGTTCTTTCCATTTTCATTGCTGTAGTTACTGTGTATGTTGCTTTCCTGGCTCTGTTTACCTCACTCTGCCTGTTTTCCTTGACTCCAGCAGTTGAGAATTTTGCAGCACTGGTGCTTCTGGGTTGCTGTTCCCATCAAGCTCTTTTGCTCCTGAAGGATTGTGGACAAGCTGGCTGTTGAGACATGAGCAAACTTCCATAGTCTGGAGACCAGCTATCAATATACTGGAAAGATTAGAAACAATGGTTTTATTGTAAGCTTAGGTGTGTCTTTGAATCTGCTGCTGCAACTTCATTGCTGGTAGGGTGGAAAGTGTAAGAAGAGTACACAGTAAGCTCAGGGTCAGGAAGCATTAATTCTAGGGTTTGTTTTTAATCTTGTTTTGGATTCTTAGTGTCCTAGCCCATGGAAATAAGTAAAGTTGCTTTATCTTTGGGTCATAATTTATGCTTCAGAGAGGTTTAAGTGATCATAGGGTTCAGAGAAAATACCATCTTGCTGCTCATGTGACCCACTGACATATACTTTCAATGAAAGCTAGTAGAAAATAGTATTACTATATTATTAAATTAGATTGAAAGTTACACTTCTTGACTGATAGCACTTGAGGAAAAGCTTATAAAGAGCCTGGTAAGGAGATAGGTGATTTGTGGGAGTTCTAATTAGATTTCTGAGCACTCTTCAGGGCTTTAGAATTGTTATCAGTGGCTCTTGGTTATGCCTCATTTTGCTTTGGTTTGTTTTTCCTTTACCTTAATGTAAGTCTTGCACTTATATTAGAGAAAGGCAACCTAATATGGATGGCAACCCTTAGTACAGGTGGTGGAAGACAAGCCCTTCTTAGTTCTTCTACCTCTTAGAATGCCTAGATTCTTTAAAGGTCTCTTTGAAGACCACATCCTACATCAGGTCTTTTCTGATCCATCATCCCCCAACCTATCGCAGACTCCTGAGTTTTCCTTGCTTCAAATTGCCTTGTATTTTTTTGTACACATTTCTTTTGCATATATTTTGTGTGTGTGTATCATCTTCCTCACAAAATGTAAACTTCTGAGTGACAGGGATGTTTTCATTTATATCTGTATACCAATATAACCTAGCATAGTGCTTAGAACATAATGAGATTGATAAATGTTTGTCAATTGAGTGATAGTGAGCCATTTTATATCTTTCTTCACCAGGCAACTCTAAGATAGCAATCTAAGAACAGTTGATAAATCTGTGATAATATAAGAAGCTCCCTCCCTGAGAGTTCCCTTCATGAATAAAACCACAGGTCTAAACCCACCTACCCTCCCACCCTCTAAATAAAAGATATTTAATCTATACTTACCTTTATTAGCTATGTTCAGGACCTAGAATTGCTCAGGGACTTAGAAACTTAGTAGAGGGAAAAGGGAGAGAAAGAGATAGAGAAAAACAGAGACAGAAACAGAGAAAGACAAAGAGCTAGAAACAGACAGGAGGTCCAGCAAGAGGGGAAGAACAAAGGAAAGAGAAAATGTGTACTTTTAAGTGAAGGATAAGGTGAAGAAGATTGCTTGAGGAGCAATGGAAATGATAGTGATGATGATGATAAAATGATAAGAGAGGAAAAGGAACAGGATTGAATTCATCTCAAAGGGAAGAGAATGGCACTGAGGATGAGACATTGTCTCATGGTTAGTCTTGCTGGCCATGAAGTGACATCATCATACCAGATTCTGTTAATTCTTGAAACAATTTCTAAATAGGCAGGAGAGGAAGTCTGCAATGAATATGTATGGAACATTTCTAAGCCAAGTATTTAGAACTCAGGAGAAGAATGTATACCACTAGAATTTCATCTAGTAACAAGAACTTACAAGATTATTAGAGGAAAATCAATAAATGCACTCCCGTGACATATTAGTAGAAGTGTTTATTCTGAAGAAATGAGAACCGATAAGTTGTATAGAATACAGCACTTATTTTAAACATTTTCAGTAAATACAGATTCCCCCCCACAAGAAAAATACTTTGAGTGATCAAAACTTAAGAACTGTATTAGATATTTTATATGTGTACATCCATGTATTTGCATATATACACACATACTGTGAATATGCCTTGGTATGCTTAGAATTAAATTGCATTTCCATAGTCAATAGAAAATCTTGTAGGAAGCCTGCTAGTTCATGTCTAGAATCTTTGCCTGGCATTATTTTTGAGGTACTTCCAAACAGTGCTGCCTAGATTCAAGAAAACGTCCAATCCCTGGAAGAGGGAGCACTTGAGATAATATTTGTTGCTTATGAAATTTGGTTTCATACGTATATGCATGTATGTGTACATATGCATAATATACATATGAAAACAAATTATGAAATTTAGTTTCATATATGTTATATACATATGATACAAACATTGTTTTCATATATATGTCATATATACCTATATATGAAACTAAATTCTATAAGGAAACTATATATATATATTCAGTGCTTATAATACATGGTTTGGATGCTTTGAAATGATGAATTAGAAATACAAGAGGAGACTGAAAGGTAAAACAAAGCAAAAGAAAAGCAATATAATAATTTTAACTTGGAAACAATGCATGTTGAACTAAAAGTCACTTATATCTTCCAAATAGGCAAATGATCCAGTTTTATCAGAACAAAACACAATTTTTATTTTCTTTCTCTGTGTTTGTCCTTTTTGTCACATCCCTGGAGCTATTTGACCAGCAGGTAAGAAACAGGACGTTTTTGACCATAACCTTTGTCCATTACGTCATAGCATCAGGTGGAGCCTCAGAGGTGTCTTTAAAGAATTTGGAGTTAAACCATCATATATATGAATAGGAATTATTACCCCCTTTTTCCTCACAGTTGTTTTTCCCTTTCAGGCAACTTTATTTTTTTTAATTTAACAGCATTTAGAGAGGAAAAATAATCAAGACTGTGTGAAGGATTGTTAGTAGATTCTCTCTGGAATATAACTATAATTGAATCAAGGAAATGGGCTAAGACTTATTTATAATATTAATAATCACTTAAATTTCACTTTGACTATGCAATCTTGCAGTATCCAGTGGGTGAAAATTATAGTGTCTTGAAATTTCAAAACCCTTGATTAATTGAACTTGCAATTACTTCATACTCTCTTACAAATCAGATGAAAGTTAATGCTGAATATTTTGGAGCTGGGAATAGCTGTTGGGGTAAATTCAGATATTGGTAATTAGTTATGTAATCTTGGGAACAATACTTGACATCTCAGAGTCCTCTCTTAAAATAAGAGTGATAATACAGATATTGCCATTTCACAGAGTTGTGGTGGATTTTTAAGTGCTATATTAAATGCAAAATATCATTTTCATAATCTATATACAATATTAGTAAAATGGGATTATTTTGGTCTGTTAATTACCAAATGGGATATATGCATGTGCATATGTGTATACACATACATATATATATACACATACATGTATATACACACATGCATGCATATTTATATATGTATACTTATACATATATTTAAACTTTCTGAGGTGATAGAGTGATAAGGGGAGGCAATTTTTCTTAGATTCCATATAGGAATTATTCCTTATGCGTTATTTTTTTTCAAATTAAAAAGAAACCCACAGAACTAGAGTGATTTGTATTCTGAAACTGGTAGTGAGTTGAAGTTGAGTTAAATGAAGAATATAAAAATGATTATATGCACACTATGCATATGTATATATATGTTTGCATATATATATACATATATATGTGTATAAGTAAAGGCTTTCTCCCCTTCCTTCCTTATTGCTATAATATAAAATATGCCCTTTTTCCCATGTGGGAAAAAAATAAAGAATGACCTCCTTTTCATCAGAAAAAAAATTATAATTACAAGTAGGGTTGACTAACAAATGGGTCCATTTAATCCCAGAAACATGAGGACAGAAATACATGCATCGGGAAGTGACAGAGTCCTGTTAGGTGCTTGCATTTCAGTTAAAACAATATAATGATAATCATTGCAAGGGTATAAATTTGAACATTGTGGTTGAGTCACACAGCAAAAGATGATATACAGAAAAGAGCAGATCCTTTGGGAAGCATGGTACAGTAAGACGAGGAGTTCCAGAGTCAGATGACATGGGTTCCAACCCTGCCTATAATACTTAGTACCTGTGTGACATTCAGCAGATAACAAAGACTCTCTAGACTTCAGTCTCCCTTTTTAAAAAATAAGAGGTTTAGACTTATTGGCCTCTAAGCTCCTGTCTAGTTCTACATTTCTGATTTCTGATTCTATGCCTTCTAATTCCTACTAGCTCCTTGGCAGGTAGAGACCATGTCTCATTTATCTTTGTATCCTTCAGCATCTAGTATAGTGAAAAGGTATTCAATGTATATTTGCTGAGTAGGAAAAAAAAAAGCGCAACAAAAGCCATTAGAATTTCCCCAAACTCTCAGAAGCTCATAGCTATTACTACATAGCATCGAACAAATGAGTCAAATTCTCACCTTCCTCACTCCAATCACACTGAAATGGAAATGCGTGATATAATTTAGAAATTGAAGTCTTGATTAACTTGAGGGGGAAAATAAAATAAAAATTAAACGACCGTTTATTAATAAGAAACTGGTTTGGTTCTTTCTTTTTTTAAAAAAAAAAATGGTTGAATTCTCAAAATTGGATCTTTCAGGTTCCCAACAGTTACATAACAAGTAATGTTGCAAGCAAAATTACTTAAATTGTTTACAGGATTCATGAAGCTTAGTTCCAGCCAGTGTAGAAAAGTCTTGGCCCACAATAAAACTCCTCTCATAAAGCCTGTCTGTGTTGATGGCTAATGTTACCAAAGCAAACCTGCTTTGCTGGTCTGTAGTAATCTTATCCGTAGGTAGCACTTTACAAATTGACAAAAACCACATTAAACTTCAATTCACTAGTGGGGTTAAAAGGAATCTCTATGATAGGTAGAATCCTGCCCATCTAGAATTTTCCAAGAACAATGAAATACCCCAAGTAGAAAGGGGCATATTCTTTGATTTCTGAAGAGTTTTTGAATGAAGTGTTCTCAGGAACAAGGTATTCGGTGAGAAAATAATTTTTAAAGGGGCAAAGTAAATAAATATCTTAGGATATTTTCTTTATTTTTATAATCCTGATATTTTTCAATGAAGAATGTATTTGGTAAAGCTTGTATTTATAGATTCATAACAACAATAACAAAATAAAACACAGGAGAGGAAAAGATTCATGGTTTCAAAATGTAAAAATTCAACAAATTTAGAGAGAACAGAGAATGAAGATGTCTTAGGATACTCTTAAACAGATCCCAATGTCCTCCATCTTTCCAAAAAATAAGATTTGGCTTCTGCTCCCCTCACCCCTTTACCCAACCTCACTCATCTATGTGCCGTTGTCACTGTGCAAATAAGCTGGCTAATAACTTGGTTTGGTTTGGGATCCTTCTCATGATTGTCTCACATCTACCAGTGACATTATAAGAGAGTATTCCATGTGAAGCTGTATCTCAAATGACGAGATCTAGGTTGTCTAGGGGATCTAGACAACCCTCATGAAAGGCTTCTTCAAGTGTGGCAGAAAAAAGCCAAAAGCAGTTTCACCACAGTTCACACCAGTTTTGGATCATTCTGCTTCCTCCAAAGGCAACAGGAGAAAGGGATCTTTGTGTGTTGGGTCTACTTTACATTGATTTATTTCACATTCTGTAGTAAATCAGCAGAATTCATTGAGGGTCACAAGCCACCCTGAAAGAAATGCAAAGGACTAGGGAGGCTGGTGACCCTAAATCATAGAAGTTTAAATAAAACAAATGGAGTATGGGAAGATGTTCTTTCTTATGCCAAATGATACCAAAGTTGACTAGATAATATGAAGAAAAAGAAACAGTGAGCCACTGAATTCACACACTGGGTTATTCCCAACCTCAAAATGCATTGACCAACATTTTGGGCCCTTGTTCTTAGCCTGACAGATTGCAATTGGACCTTTAGAAATGACAAAGGCTCTCCATTGTACAGTCAGTTTTGGGAATTTTCTGGTTAACAGAGAAATTGGAATATATCACGAGTCCCAGATTTGGATGTTGAACAATGCCACGTTAACTCTGCATTTTGTTTTATAAAAGCTGACACAGAGATTAATCAACGCTAATCATTGTCAGTGTGTGCAAATAAAGTAGATTTTCTTTTGCTTTTCTCTTCATATCTCTTTTCTTGGTTCTTTTTTCTTCTCTTTTCAGAAAGACAAAGTTGTTCACAAAGTCCTCTACTGACAATCAAAAGTGCACTGAGAAAGTATAAGGTGTAGACTGGTTTTTATTCTTGATAATAAAGGTAATTGTTATATGAGGTTGGGTTTCTTCTTTCCAGTGCTATCTTACTTTCTGCAGTTCCTGTCTCAGCCAAGATGGCAGAGGTTGCCCCAGTCTGTGCAGAAGTTTGGATAATTCCACATTATGATCTCGGTAGTAACTGGAGAGGAATGCTCTAGACTGAGTGATAAGGAAACATAAAGCAAAGTCATTAATTAGGTGGCAGTTTGCATTTTTGTACAGGTTCTAGAAACCTCCAAATCTCTTTGTCTGATTACTTTTATTTGCTACCCTCCCTCTACTTGATCTTCCTATCCCTAACTCATCCTCCACTGCTCATCTTTTCCCTTTGTTCCACTTCAATCTGTGTATGTGTGTGTGTGTGTATGTATGTTTTAAAAGAGGATTCCCTGATACCTTACTAATGTTTAACTTCCTAAATAAGCTAAATTATCCACTTCTGTATCATTGGTTCAGCACTATCTAGTGGTTTCTTAATGAGTCAACTAAAGGCACAATCAGTCCATGAACCTTTGTCAAGGTCCATGGCAACAAGACAGCTCTTAAGTAAAAACTTCTCCATGGGCCTCGTGTGTCTTCTAAATGAGCAAGGGTATTTCTGGTGGGAAAGGCTGGCAGAGCTGTCACACTAGGAGTGAGTGTGGAAAGAGTCTGAAGAGACAGAAGGGGAAACTGGTGACAAGAAGGGGGGAAATTTGTATGTCTTTGGGAGACAGCAATACTAGTTCATAGAGTGAAAATACTATATATAAGTTATTAAAAAGAAATGGAATCAGTGATTTAAATCTATTTAAAATAGTTCAGGGGCAGGGGAAGTCTTGTCTGGTTTTATAACATCATATTTTCTCTCTCACACTTTGCTTTATCTGATTTCTGTAGCTTGTCTCTTAATATTTGAATCTTGTCTTATTCCAGCTAGATTAATTGCTTGACTTCTCTTATTAAATAAAGGAGGTGGAGAATGAGATGGTAGAATGTATTAATGGCACTAAAGTAACATCGATGGGATTTCATTAGCATGGATGCTTTGCCCAAATATTTTTTCTTTTGCCTGTAATTGATCGATAGTTAATCACTTTTTTGGTTTTCTGACTTTAATTGTTATGGTGACATTTTGCCATAAAGGAGCATGTCATGGAAATGGAATCTCCTGTGAGCTAAATAACTCCAGAGTTAGGTGATTGTTTAAGGATTTTCCTAGAACATTGTGATGAACTTCCTGTCTTTTGCAGGGTAACTCCTTGATAACATTAAACCTTTGATAGCACCCCTCCCTTCCTTCAACAGTAATTTAGGAAATCATTGTTAATCATGTCTTTAAAACTAGCAAATTATTGAAAACTGATTAAGTGTTACGGGAAAATCACCATGTCTCTTTGTAGCACCCTTTGCTTCAGAATTTTTTAAAGACAATAACTTAAAAGCTGGGAAAAATAAACAAACAAAACCAAGCCAGTACCTCTAGGTCCATTGGTGGGTATTTTCGGCCTTTACTTTTTCCAAGGCATTTGGTTTTTCCGCCTTCTAGTAGTTGACACCAAAAGCCCTTTTGAGGGTCAAACCTACAAAGGATTAAACCAGTAATTATTCCAAATGATATAAGGATATTTTAGGCAGACTCAGTAGTGAGACTCTAAGAATACTTTAGGTCATAGAAGCATTAACACCCTTCCTAACTACCTAACTTTGCTTATTATATACAACATGATGGCTGACATTGAGCCGTGAAAGTTTTGTGTTTAAATATGTCTACTCTAATAAAAGATCCCTAGATTTTTATTCTAATTTTATATTGTTAATTCTCAATTAAGTTTTGAGTTTTACTCATATAGTGCTAGATAGAGTCTCTTGGTTTATCTGTTGTCATTGTTATTTGGTTCAAACCTGTGATATCATCAACACAGTTTGAAAATGACCTCTATCAATTTAGATCATTTGCAAAATGAAGGGGTTGACCTACATGGTCTCTAAGTTCTTCCTAGCTCTAAGTTTATGATCCACAACTCATTTGCCTCTCAGGAAACTGAAGTCTGAGGACATTTATTCTAATACCCTCATCCATAAGATGAGGAAACTGAGTTCCAGGGAAGCTAAATAAGTAACTTACCCAAAGTCACACAGGTTAGAAGGGGTGGGGTTTAAAGCCAGGTGCTCTCATGCAAGAGACAGTGCTTTTCCTATTGTTTTAAGTCACTTCCCTCTTAGAGAATTGCCTAAATTCTTAGTGACTGGCCCATGATCATATGTGTTCAAAGTGTGCCTTGAATCTAGGTGGTCTTGACTCCAAGGCTTTACTGCTATCTATTAGATCATGCTACCTCCCCATATACAGTATACATCATTATTATTTCCCCTGATTTCTTTTGAGATTAAATAGTGCATCTCTGGTAGGAATGTTCTTAACATTCTACCATCACTGTCATTTATATGTTTTTTCTCTCTAATATTCCTTGTTCTCAGGGCTTGCATCACATCTGTTGCACAACATCACAATTTTCTCATCTGTAAAATGGGGATAATAATAGTCCCTACCTCCCAGGGTCATTGTGAAGATCGAATGAAATAATAATTTTAAATCACTTAGCACAGTGTCTGGCACATAGTAAATGCTATATAGTTATTCTTATTTCTATCCATCCTTGTATGCCAAACACCTAGTGTCATGTTTTGCATATAGCAAGTATACAATGTATGTCTGATTAAGCTGATTTGAATACTAGAGCAGTCATTTTTCCTAAAATTTTAAAAATATTTCATAGAAATTTTAACCAATTTTCATGAAGTTATCTTATATATGAGTTGTCATGACCTTCAACAAGTCCTACTGATACTATATTTTGTTGTAAGAAGATAGATTTAGAGCTAGAAGAGACCTTTATGACAGAGTTTATTTATTTTATTTTACAGATGAGGAACCAAGGGCAAGAGAACTTAAATGACCCAGGTCACTTGGCCAATAAGTTGGAGGAAGGATTTTATACCCAGCACTCTTTTCTAGCACTCTCTCTGCGACAGAGCATACTGCCTCACTAAGTAAAGGTGACTTGAAGGCTAAGTCATTAAAGCATGAGCTCCAGCAAGTTTTGTCATACTGGAAAAGATTTCCAGTACCATTCTGGTGAAAAGGCATAACTACTTTCTAAGGATTAGCATCCAGAGGACTACCATTAGTAGACTACCTACTAGGCAATGAATTATTTGGCCATGGCAATCCATGAAGTAAAGAAAAATGCACAAGGATCATCAGTGTTGTGTGGTTCCCTTCCTCTGTCAGTGACGGCAGAAAATGAAACAGTGTGTTAAATGCCACATGGTTTTTAAATGGCCTCTTAACATTAGCTATAACTGCTCTAAAGGTGAAGTTCATGGCCAGTCTGAACAAACAGATTGTGGCTCAGCACACCAGTGCCTGAGAGCCAAATCCAACTTGCCACCTGTTTTTAGCACAGCCCGAGAATTAAGAATGGTTTTTATATTTTAAAATACAATAAAACTTTATTTTAAAATGTAAAAAAGATATTCTTTGCTTGTAGCTGAATAAAAATGGGAGCAATTGTGGTCTGAATACCATAATTTGGCAACCTCTGAAATAGATGTACATCTGGAGAAGATTCTTGCTATAAATAAAACCAGAAGACATAGGAAAGTTGAAGTTGAATGCAAGGGCGGGAAAACAATATGTTGGAAAATATGCTCCTGAATAAGAAACAAAGAGGCCAAAGATTTAGAGGCCTTTTGCCTTTAAGTAATTAGTAATAGTGAATAATAGCTAGCATTTCTATAGCACTTTAAGGTTTGTAAAATGTTTTACCTATGTCAATTTATTTGATATATGTAAAAAAAGTCTAATACCAAATTGCCTAGCTATTTAGACAGATCTGTGATTTCACTGGTGTGAGTATTTTCTCCATTGCTGCATGATAGCAACCCCTCCATGCCCATCTACCCTGTGCAACCTTGTCCATGTCCTTCCCTGAATCCTCCAAGCAGGTCTACTTAAAGTGGTCAGAATTTCCTTTTACATCTCTTTATATTGCTTGTATTCTGGTGAAGTACACAGGCTGTCCATTAATTATACTTCAGTCTCATTATGTGGCCAGCTGCATTTTTTCCCTTGTCATACATCTTTCTGATGACATTTTTAATGCCCCGTGTCCTGTAAAGTTCTCTGTTTATCATTTGTTGCAGCCTGTTCACATCCACCACATCACTACTGATTCCATTGTGACCTTTCATGTTACTTCTTCAGAGAATATACTATTTTAATACTGGGAATGAAACAACACCATCAGAAGATTATCATTGTTAAAATGAGAGATATTTGATTCTCAGAAAAGACTAGCGATAGTAAAGGCACCATACAGTTTCCTACAGGCAATACAACTCATTCTTCTCCTCCTGTTCACCTCTGGACCCAG
Source organism: Notamacropus eugenii (assembly GCF_028372415.1). Taxonomy (NCBI): domain Eukaryota; kingdom Metazoa; phylum Chordata; class Mammalia; order Diprotodontia; family Macropodidae; genus Notamacropus; species Notamacropus eugenii. The sequence continues at coordinate 114,605,225 of NC_092878.1, read as the reverse complement.
TTCATCTGTCCATTGGTAGCATCTGTCCAGTATAATATATATTGGTGGATTGGTTGTCCATTGAGCTATATATCTTTTAGATATTTTTCATCCACTTGTTATTTCAGATGAATGGTTAAATGAATGAAAAAGCCTTTATTAAGCATTAAGTTCCAATCACTGTGATAGGTGCTTAGAATATGAACACAAAAATGAGACAATCCTTTCCCTCAGAGAGTTTATATTCTACTAGAGGAAAACTATACATGAAGGGGAATGGTATCCAGGGAAGAGAGATTTGGTCCAGGGAGTAACAGAAATGATGAGATGAGTCAAAGGATAGTGATTTCAAGGAATCTTTCCAGAAGCAATGTGCCATGATTCATTATCATGCCAATATACAAGAGGTGAAAAGTTCAGGGAGAGGAAAGAGAGGGAAAAGGGGCTCTATGGGCAAGGCTGATTACAAGATGTCCCAGGCAATATGGGAGAAATATATTCTCCTCTGAGGTTGGCTAAATGTAGCAGTGTAGGGATTTTCACACTCACTCATTCATTCATCATCCAGGATAGCTCAGCCACAGGATAGGACTTCCAAAGATCAGTTGGAGCACTTACCCCCAGGCACTAGGGGCATAGTGTCTAGAGGTCTAGTCAAGAGAGCGTGGTTAATAATAATAATAAACCAATAATAATGATATTTATGAATTGCTTGAAGGTTTATAAAGTGGTTTACAAATATTATTTCATTTGATCCTCATATCTACTCTGGGAGGTAGGCACTATTATCATCCCCATTTAACAGATGAAAAAACTGAGGCAAAGAGAGTGAAGTGATTTACCCAAGATCACACATCTAGTAAGAATTTAAGACTAGATTTGAACTCAGGTCTTCATAATTTCCTAGTTCCAGGTGAGGAAGTGGGGCAACAGCAGAGGTAGTAGCAAGATGACAGATAAATAAATGATGAAATTTTTCTGTGCGATCATGGATCTCATGTGAGGCTGTGTGACATCCCATATGTCTTGATATAATTAAAATAATGTCTTCCACAAACAGATATAGCTGAAGAACTTTGCCATCTATGGAAAATTCCTCTTCCATTTGGATTCCATATTGAGTTTTCTTCCATTATAGAGGCCAACATTTTTGGTGACTAGAAATCTCCCTATTTTATGCCTAGCTTTATGTCAGTTAACTCTGCATCATCAAACTGAATTATCTATTAGGTCTTTCAAAGACTCCTGAATGGTTTTACCATGTAAGGGAGAATCCAGGAAGAGAGACTTTAAGGTGGCAATTTGTTTTACTGAGTCAATTTTATTTAAGAAAATAAAAAATAAGCACAACTGGACTTCATATTTTCTATACGTTTCAGTCATTTTTGTGACTGTGAAGTGCTAACCAAATAAAATCACATGTTAAATACGGTCTTTTATTAATAATGTCTTCTATTTATATGTAATCTCATAATCATTTTATAGAGATTGCAGCTCCTTTGTTTGCCTCTCCAAGGAGCACCTGGGAGTCATCTTTCTGTGTGGCAGCAACCTCTTTTGTCTTCTGGTTTCATTTATGGAAAGGATGTCAAGACTGATACAATTAAGTTCTTCTGCTAACACGTTCACTTGTTGGTCACTGGATTAAAGTCTTAGTCAATGGCTAAGTCAACATTTATATAGCCCATAAAATTGTGATTCTTAGGACTCTTCTCCCTCTTTTGTGCCACCCCAGTCAGACACTACAAAAGGCTATTTTGTATTTTTATTTGTTTCTTTGGGTTACCATGGCCAATATTTCATCTCATCAGTCAGTCAACAAAGATTTATTAAGTACCTACTATGTTCCAGGTACTTTGCTAACCACTGGGGATACAAAGAAAGGCACAAAAGAAAAAGCCTCTACAAAGAATTCATAGTCTAATGGGGGAGATGACATGAAAACAACTCCATTCATATCAATTATGTATAGTACAAATGGAAGATAATCTCATAGGGAAGTATTAACTATAGGGTGGACCAGGAAGATTAGCACCAAGTCATGATGGAAGTCAGAAAGTGGATAAGAAAAGGGAGAACACCACTGGCATGGCTGACAGTTGTTGGAAAGAGAGTGGGGGGATAGGAAGTATTGAAAAAAGACCAAGAAATTCACTGTCATGAATCATAGAGTATGTAAAAAGGAATAAAGTTAGAGAAGATTGGAAAAAGTAGGAGGGGTCCACGTAATGAAGGGCTTTAAAAGCCAAATAGAGAATTTTATACTTGCTCGATCCTGGAGGTAACAGAGAGCTTACTGAGTAGAGGGATGAAGGGACAGCTAGGTGGTACAGTGGATGGAACATGGAATCCTCTTGAATTCAAATCCTGCCTCAGACACTTACTAGTTGCGTGAGTCTGGGCAAATCACTTAACCTTGTTTGCCTCTGTTTCTTCATCTGGAGAGAGAAATGAAAACCAGTCTGCCAAGAAAACACCCAATGGAGTCATGAAGAGTCAAACACAACCGAAATGACTCAAAAACAGCGTGCACTTGAGGACGATTGTTAGCTGAGTGAAGAATTGATACACCAGAATGAGAGAGAGAATCGAGGCAGAGACCAATCAGCAGTTAATTTCAATACTGAAATATTAGTCACAAGGAGAATAGGACCTGCTATGTGCATGGAGAGAAAGGGGCATATGAGAGATATATCATAAAGGTCAGAATGACAAACCTTGACAACAGATTGGATATGTAAGGTGAGTGCCAATCAGGAAAAGGGGTGTGACACTGAGGCTGTGAGCTCAGATGACTAGGAGAATGAGGTTTCCCTCGACAATGAAAAGGCTGACTCCTTGCAAAGGATTTATTAGAGAATCTGGTCAAGAGTTGAATTGGATGATATGTGGATGAGTTGTGCTCACACTCACTCCCATATACTCTCATTATCTGTGACAGCGACTCTTCTGTTGTGTTCATCTGGCTGTGGGTCTGTCTGGTTGTTTGCTTTATGATCACATGAATAGATGTGTCTTTGTAGCAAAAAAAAAAAAAAAAAAGCAAGTACAGATTGACAGTCCCTTGGTCACTGGATCTGCGGAAAGAGCCAAACTTGATCATGTCGGTCTCAAAGCATTACTTTACTTTTCTCCGTCCAATGTTACTTTTCTTCCAAAATGTATACTCAGTATCAAAAAGGAAAAAAAAAATACTTTCTTACTTACGTCGCCTGATTATCTCATGTAAATCCCTCATATGTCAGAATTTTAGATTAAGACAAACAACAAGGCTAAAGCAAAAGAGAAAAGCAGGAACCAAATGAGAAGGTAAGTTTTGGATTTATTTCTTATGGGACTTGCTGCATGCATAAAACATTGAAAGGGTTTGCATTTTTGCTGCTCAGCAGATGTTTTAGAAGGATGAAGTATAATTGGCTGGGATGTAAAGTTAATTAGTTGCAGAATATTTTGTTGCCCTGGGCCCATTTCTATAATATGAGTGCACCTGCAATTTGCTACAGCCCATATGTGAACTCATTTAGAAGAAGGGGGAAATTTTCTTCATAGTTCCCTGCCCTGCCTATTATCAGAGACCTAATCTTTGCAGCCGAGGTTGTCCTAGTATTTGTATCAATTAAAATTAAATAAATCACGGATTAAATGGATAAATTGATGGTGGAGTCATTTCCAACCTGGACTTTTCAATCTGCTCCTTGCCGCATGCATTGCTTTTTCTTTCATTAATTTCCCAAGAGGAGAAACAACCCGGCATGCACAAGAAGCAAAGTATAGCAGAACCAGGCCACTAAACAGCATTTTTCTGTCTCAGGATGAGTATATTTAACTGAATTAAGGTAAAAATATGGCACTGGAAACAAAGCCAGGAAATTGACGCATAGGTGGAAAATGTCTCCCTTGCACTCAGGTAGTGAGGGGATCTCTGGAAAGAATGTGATCAGTGATTGAAAAATCACTTTTTCAGCAGCTGCTCAGAGGCAGAGCTTAAAACACCACAAATACTCAAAGATGGAAAGCTGACCTGGCTGGCCGAAGATATTTTGGAGGATGGGATCATCATAAACTAAATTCCACATCCTCTTAATGGCTTCATTTCCCTCAATGTACTGGGAAGAAAAATTAGTCAATCAATCAAACATGCGTTTAGCCATCACTTTCTCAGTGCCATTTGCTGTGATGGTAGGCGATGGATAGACAAAGATAAAAATGAAAGTTTCTAACCACAAGGAGCTTGTATTCACTCTGGGGAGGGAGAAATGGAGAAAATGAACTCACCTTGAAGATTTGTTAGTTTGTTGTTTTACAGTTTAAGTAAGGTGTTAAGTGAATCAAAGGCTAGAATCTTGCCAAGTACATATTTTAGACAAGAATCAAGATATGACTCAAAGCTTTAAAAATGAATGTTAAAAATTGTTTTTACAGGTAACTAGGAAATGAGATATATAGGCACTGGGGGATAGAAATCTATTTTGCCCTACTGGAAGAAAGAAGGGAAGGGAGAGAGGGGTGGAGATGATAGAAGGGAGGGCAGATTGGAAGAAAGGGTAATCAGAATACAAGCTGTCCTGAGGTGGGGGAAAGGGGAGATGGGGTGAAAATTTGAAATTCAAAATTCTGTGAAAATGAATGTTGAAAACTGAAGACAAATTTTAAAAAAGAATCAAGATGTGATGATGGAGGGAAGGCTATCTTGATTGTCCCCTATAGCATTATTGATCAATATTTGAATGGGAGAGACATATAATGAAAATGGTGTTTTATCCACTAAATTATAGTCTCTTATCTTCCAGACTGTGATTGTACCTGCTTACTTATTATCAAACCATTATTTACAGTAAACATGATGGGTATATTAAAAACAACAACAGGACCCGAAGTACTGCAGATGGGCAAAGACAGGTGTCCAGGCATCAATAAATTATTCAGACATTTTCTGAAAAAATTACTGAGAATGTTTTACTAAAGGCCTGCCAAATTAGTCTAAGCATGAAATTATTCATGTAAGAAAATCATTCATAAAGGAAATGCTGCGTGAAGAACCAGCAATTTTTTGTCTTTTTAGAAGAGTGGGCAGATCTTAAAAGAAATTAAGCCAAAACATTCCTTTTTTCACTTCTAGCAGAAGCTTATATATACTTATATATGTTATGTACATATTACACATGATATATATTTATATGTGTATGTATATAATATTTATTAGAAGCCTACTATGTGCCAGGCACTTTGCTAAGTACTAAGGATGCAAAAAGAAGCAAAAGACACATTTTTTTACTCAAGGAGTCTATAATCTACTGTGGGAGGGAACATGCAAGCAAATATATACAAAACAAGCTATATAAACAAGACATATTTTAAAAAAATCTATTTTAAATATAAATAGGAGAAACGGGAAATCATTAAGCCCCTCCTCAAGAGGAATTAAGAGGGTTTAGAAAAGGCTCCCTATAAAAGGTGGAATTTTAGTTAAGACTTAAAGAGAGCCAAGGAGAACAGTACTTGGAACATAGGTGTGAGAGAATATTCCAGGCACAGAGGACAGATTTTTTTTTAGCATTTACTCTATCAACCATCTATTTTCCTTTTTTCCAAAAATTACAGCTAGGTCTCTCTAATTTGGAAGCAGCTAAGTGACAAACTGAATAGAGTGCTGGGCCTAAAATCAGAAAGATTCATCTTCCTGAGTTCAAATCTGGGCTCAGACACTTATTTGTTGTGTGATCCTGGGCAAGTCACTTAACTCTTTCTTAATATCTTCATCTATAAAATGAGCCAGAGAAGGAAATGGTCTTGCCAAGAAAACTCCAACGGGTGTCATGACTGAATAACAACTCAATAACAAAACTCCCTAATCTTAAAAAAAGTAATAAAAAAAACTTCATTTGATTGAACCTACCATCCATTCAAGGCACAGTCCTTTATCTTGTTCCTTTAACAGTCAAATTTTAAGGAAAACAAAAACAAAAGCTACTTTCCTCTCCTTCTTCTCTCCCATGAACTTCTTAGTTTCTTGTGGGTTAGCTTCTAACCTTGCCACTCAACTGAAACTGCTTCTCTCAAGGTTTTTAGAGACCTCCTAATTTTAAAATCTGATGTCTTTCATATTCATCATCTGTCTTGACGTCTCTAAGCCAGGAGTGGATCCCTCTTCGTGAGATCTCTTTCTTCCCTTGGTTTTCCTGACCTGTTTACATGGTGGACAATTTTCTGGATCTTCTCCTATACCATTACTGATTATTTTTCTATGTCTATCCCCTGAATAAAATATAAGTTTCTTGAGGATGGAGGCCATTTTAAAATTGCTGTTGTACAACACTAGCATGCTGCTCTGCCCAAAGTAAATACTTGTTGCTGTTACTGTTGTGTTCGTCCTTTGTTGCTGAAGAAGACCATGCCATCAGAGAAATGATGACATGACTTGCACTTGACTTTGTTTTGAGTAAGGGAGGGCTGTGCAAGGTCACCAGCCTCACTTTCTCCTCCTGATCTGGATCCATCTGGATCCAGTGACCAGATATTCATTAGGATGACTGGAGATGGCCCAGGATGCAATGGGAGACCTTGGCCACTTTAGGCCAAGGTCTTGAGGTAAGGACCATTCAGTCAATAGGCCTTAAATAAGTACTTAATAAATGCTTGGATTAGATTGGAATGAATCCATGTTTTCATCGAAGGAGTTTTCTCACTGTTGATGCAGATTGTACTTTTGGTAAGTCATCTTCATGAATTACCATAGCCCCCATTAGCTCTAGGATCAATCTTTTTTACAATAAACTTCTATGGCTCCCCAACCTCCAGAATCAAGTATATGAAATATTCTATTTGTCTTGTGAAGCCCCTTTGTGGTTCCTTAAAGCTTTTCCATATTGGCAAAATGTGCCAAAATTTGAACTCCATTGGTATACCCTACAATCCAAGGTCACTTTTATTCCAAAATGAGACATCTGAAGAGGATTTAGGGAGGATTTTCCTGTTACATTGTGACATTCGTGGTGGAATAGTTAGAGTACTGAACTTGGAGCTGGAAAGACAGAAGCAAAATCCTACTTTAGAAATTTATCATTACTTGGAGCACGTGTGTTACAATTATAAGACACTTAACCACTTTCACTCTCAGTTTGACCATTTGTAAAATGAGGATACCAATATCTTCAGAACATACCTCATTTGACTATTTTTAGGATAAAATGCAAAACTCTTTGCAAAACTTAAAGAGATATAAAAGTGAAAATTATTATTATTGCCATTATTATCATTATTCCAAAGGAACTAATAGCAACTCATTGGAAACTCTTTTTATTTCAAGGGGAGATACTAAGCCAGGAATGGAAATGGCTGTTTTTGAGCAGCCTACTCAAGTGTGACTTTCTGGCTATTATTAATGATGCTATATCCACACCTACCAGTGATCATTTACGTTCTCAAATAACAAATGCAATTGTTCACAGGAATAGACTTACGTTAGGGCTTCTGAGTAATTATAATGAGGAGTAACTCCCAGAAACTTCTGCACTTCATCCATCACAGTAGCTGGGTCAGATCTCAACTGTTGCCCGTCAATAATCAGCAGCTAGGAAACACAAAATAGGCACTTTAAGAAAAATAAAAATCTCAATCAGCTGCTTCTCTTGCCGTGTCATTAGATGAAAATAAGTCAAAAGAAAGGGGATGTAAAAAGCCTAGGAAACCAGGTGTGCATGAAGTTTTTTAAACTTCTAGGGCTAGTATCTCTACCTAGGGGATTAAACTTGAAGACTTCATGTTGGGGCTAAATTAGAGGCTGACCAAAGTGTTAAGCAGAGAGAATTTCTTTTTTTCCTTCCTTCCTTCCTTCCTTCCTTCCTTCCTTCCTTCCTTCCTTCCTTCCTTCCTTCCTTCCTTCCTTCCTTCCTTCCTTCCTTCCTTCCTTTCCTTCCTTTCTTTCTTTCCTTCTTTCCTTCTTTCTTTCTCTGCCCCTCCATCTCACCCAGGCTACTAGTGAAGTAGCCGCTTATGGGTCCAACTCTGCTACTAATTTGTCCAGAAGCTTTATTCACTCCATTTCTGACCTTGTCACTTTGCTCCTCCATAGGCAACCTGATGGCCCCTCTCTGCTAGGATTTCACCATACTGCTTCCACACTTAGTGCTGACATTTAATTAGCTTCAATTATCCTGAATCTCAATCACCAAGCTCAAGGAAGCCACTAGCTTCGGTCTCCCTCAGTCACAGGGATTACAGGCATACACCACTCTACCTGGCTACTTTCCTAAATAATCCCAAAGCACTTGATTGTTGCCCTATAAAAGTTATTGTGAAGCTGCTTAATTACCAATATTCCTTCTTGATTTTGAAACAAATCATGTTTGATTGTATGGGTTTTGCCCATGAAGAGCAGGTACTTTCCAGGACAGCCTAATGAGGAAGACTAGAAACCTCCTTCTGAGAAGTGTTTCCAGAACTAGGGATCCTAGAATCCAATAGTTTATTTAGGCTACTCCTATCCTGAAGCCAAGGGGCTGATGAGAGGAATCCACCTACTTTTACCCTGATTGACACTTAGGATTTTAAAGTCCACACTAGTTGCAATATTAATTCAGTTTCCCTGCTGGTGAAAGAGACTTAATCACCATCATCTGGGCTGAAATATTTTGGTCTCAAGAAGCCTTTATACTCTTAAAATTAGTAATGACTTTCTCCCTCTAAGAGCTTTTGTTTATGTTGGTTATATCTTTCAATATTTTATTGTATCAGAAATTTTGAAAATCTTAAGATTATTATAACATAGTTTTGGCATCTTTCCCCTTTAAGAATCCTTGGACCACATTCTGAGAACAACTAATTTAGGGAAATGGTTAAAATGGTATTACCTGAGAAGTAGAAAAGTAAGTCAGCCATCTCTCTATGTGAACTGCATACCATCCAGGAGTCAGGCATCTCTTCTGTAGTGTTTTTAATTCAGATGGGGCCCAATGTCCTGTTGTAATAACTTCATAGAAATTAAACCTCAGGGCAGCTGGATCCTCATGAGATCGTTGGTGCTTGAACAAAAAAAAAAAGTTAACCACAAAGTGAGTTTCTGTAGCAGAGACATATATAATCTATAAGAGGACTCCAAGACTTCACATGGACACTGGAAATTTCAGGCTCACAAATATGGCATTAAGCCTAGGTGCCAATTGAAAATTTAGACCAGGACATATTTTACAATATTTTTACAGCATACACTAAACACTATGAGTGCAAGTAAGCTGGACAAGTTCAGGATTGTTTGCCTCTCTAAATGATGTTTCCATACAAAGCAAAGAAACAATTTGAATGTCAGAAATACCATTAGAGATCAAGCTAACAATGATGCTTGATACAATGAATTTAATAGAAGGAGATTGTAATGGGCATGATCAACAGCTTCCATGGCTGCCTTCAAGTATCAGCTAAAATTCTACCTTATTCAAGAATCCTTTACTAGCCCCCTTCCCCCTGAAATTACCTTCCATCTACCTTGCCCATATTTTGTGGTGTCTCTCAATAGAATATAAACTATTTGGAACTGTTGAACTACAAGGTTCATCCTCTCCTCCCCTCCCCTCCCCTCTCCTGTCCTCTCCTCTCCCCTCCCCTCTCATCTGTTCCCCTCTTCTCTCTCTCCTATTCTTTCCTTTTCCACATTCCCCACAGTTTAGAAGTGCCTCACACAAATGATTATTGACTTACTCTGTATTACCATGGAGTCAACTATAGCCATGACTTCTATTGGGGTGTACGCCCTCCCGCAATGGTTCTCGTGGAAGAGACTAGAAGGAGGGCAAGGGAGGAGAGAGGCAGGAGTGCAGAGTGACATGGGTGCTAGTACCTAGCTGTCACATATTTCAGAATACATGAAGATACTAGTTCCACTCCTCTTATTCTTTATAGCATCCAAGCCCAGTTCTAGTTACTAAAAGATACCCAAAAGGCAGTAAGGCAAGACTGTTTTGGGTAGACAGACAATTGTAGAGAGAAGTAAGCAGAAATGAAATGGCTAGAAATCATATTTTTATGTAAAGGGAGCTAGTTTACATTAGGGTGTCGGCAAGAATTTGCTAATTGTAAATCAAACACACCAGAGAAAATAAGAGAGCAGCCCCTTATCTAATAAAATTAGGAAAAATACAATGAGGGAAGGGGAGTCAAGGTAAGCAGGTAAGCTTACTATATACCTGGAGTTCTTAATCCATAGTTCATATATTCCTTGACTAAATAAGATTTCAGGAGCTCTCTCTCTCTCTCTCTCTCTCTCTCTCTTTCTGCATATGTGTTTATGTGTGTGATTTTCTTGGAAACTGAACATCTGATCAAGACAATCTAACCCTGAAAATGAAGAAGCAGGGAGAAAACTATTGGCATTTACTTGATAAGTCAGAAACCAGAGAAAATACTAGGCATGGTAAAAGAAGAGGAATATAAACGGAAAGATCCAATAATTTTCTAGAAGAAAATATTAAAACAGTAATAAAACTTGTGGTCTTACATATCTGTTATAAATATAAGTAGTATGACTAACATACAAATTGAATTGGAGATTCAAGGAGGTAAATTTGTTTGCCAAGGCATCGTTGAGGTTTGGGGTGATATTACTCCTAGCTGGTACAGGAGGACATATTTTAAAAAGGACGTAGTAGGTAAAGTCACATGGCAAAGAAATCCATAAATGAGAAGCAAGAAGCATGATGGAGACCATTTGGGTGAGGGCCAATAGAATGACGAGAAAAAGTAATTTTGTCAGAGAGTATATTACAGATCTCCCAGAGAGCAAGAGGAAAGAGGTTTTAGGCATTGACATACTGGAGAGGATACAGGGGAAAGGTAACTAAAATTGTCAGAGGCTGGAAATTGTCATACAAGCATTGCTTAAAGGAACTGGGAATGGTAAGCTAGGAGAAGAGAAAGTTGGGGATGCTGGTGGTGGTGGTGGAAAATGTTACTTGTAGGGAGTAACCTAAGGAATTTAAAATATTAGGAAATACACTGTGGAGCTTAGTTGAGAACAGGTATGTTTCTCTCTGTTACCAATCAATCTCAGAAGGAAAAATAGAGATTTAGGAAGGGGAGAAGATTTTGATCTCCCTCTCCACATACAGGTCACTTCCTTAAATTTTTGTAGGGCTGTCAGGTGGAAAATCCAGGCATATTCTGATTGGTTCTGGGGCAAAATTATGAGGAATATATGGAACTTTCAAACAGGTGGATTTTGAGTTGATGCAAGAAAATGAATCTGAACAATAGAGCTGTTCACAAGTTGAAAGGACTGACTTAAGAGATAGTGAGTAACTCATCACTGGAAATCCTCAAGTATTGACAACGTTTTAAAGATGCTGTGAAAGGAATTCTTATTCAGATATGCATTTTGACCAAAGACTTAAGTAGGGTTTTGAGTCCAACCTCACATTCTACGTAAGAGTAAAGTGAGAGGCAGAAGCTAGGTGATTGTTCAGGATCGCAGATGGCAAATAGTTGAAGTGGAATTCAAACTTAGGTCTTCCTAATTCTATGGACAGCTTGGTGGCTCAGTGAATAGAGTGCCACCCCTGGAGTCAGGAGGACCTGAGTTCTAATTCAGAATCAGACTAGTTGTTTGGCTCTGGGCAAGTCATTTCACCCTATTTTACCCCTCAGTTTCCTCATCTATAAAATGAGCTGGAGAGGGAAATGACAAACCACTCCAGGATCTTTACCAAGAAAATCCCAAATGAGATCATGAAGAGTCAGACATGATTGAAATGATGAAGCAAAGCTAGAACTTAGTGATTCTAAGTGCATTAAGATCAGTCTACTACTTCTTGCTGTGTCTAAGGTTTTGGAGTTGGAAAACCTCGTTTTGAGTGCCAGATACTCTCCCTTATTATCTGAGTGACCTTGGGCAAGTTGCTTTATTTTTATGAGTCTCAATTTCCTCATCTTTAAAATGACGGGTTGAACTAGATGACCTCTAAGGTTGTTTCCAGCACTCAATCTGTGATCCTATTTCTGATGTTTCTTCCAATTCTGAGATCCTGTAGTTCTAATATGTGGTGCTGGTATGGCTGGTATGGCTTTGAGCTCCTCACCTCAAACCATCAACCAGCCTAGACATGAAAAGTATTTTATTTGAATGTGAAAATGGCTAATAGAATAGTTAGACACAAAGCAGATACAAAAGGAAGTAAAGGAATATGGATAGATTGATACTACACAGTGTAATTAGGATGGGTCAAGTAGTGGAAGAGATGTTGAGTTGACAGATTTAGATTTTCTGTCTGACATTTTCTCTCTATTAGTGCAGTATTTGCAGACTACTTTGTATGATACTAGGTACTTTGGGTGTGTACACACACACACTATATATATGTATATATACATATATATATATATATATATATATATATAAAATGTGTGTATGGTTTGGACCTATGATTTTATTCATGAAGGAACTCCTTGGTGTTCAAGATCTATCACTTAAAATTTTAGTGAATTTCCTGGAGCAATGAGATGTTAAGGAGCTTGTCCATGTTTATGTAACTAACACATGTAAGTGACAAGATTTAAGTTCAGTTCGTTCTGACTCAAAAGTCAGCTCTCTATGCTATTATATCATACCACCTCTTCATACAACACATACAGTCAGCCCAAAGTTGGAAGTGACAGATGACCAAGTCAGTACAAACACATATCAATAAAACATAAGCATGTAGCTTTATGTTTGTTCAAAAATTTTCAATTTTCTCCCACCTGGAGTGATAAACTGGAAATAATTTAAAATATTTGAAAGATGGTCAAGGTACAAATACTTACAGAGGACTCACTCTATGAGATATACCGAAAACAGAATGAAACATTTGTTTTATATTGCTCTGAATAAATTTAACATAAACTTTAAAAAAATTTTTCTTTCATAAAAATGAATCAGGAAATTAGCATGTCAAGATGATAATAGCTAGCATTATATCCCTTGAAGGTTTGCACATAATAATCCTGTGACATAGTGCGATTATTATCCTCCCTTGCAAATAAAGAAAATGAGGCAGAAAGAAATAAGTGATTTGTCTAGGTTCGTGCAGTTAATAAGCACCTGAAGCAAGATTTGGACACTGATTTTCCTAACTCCAAGCCTCTACCCTATCCACCATGCCATCTACTTGCTCCTTTTAAAGAGAAGTGAAATAACAAAAGACAGTAGTGTAAAAGAACTATACCTTTATAACACCCCACTCATTATAAAGATGTGTGCCAGTATTTACAACAGCAGTGGATGTCCATAAGGGCCTGCTCTAGGAGTCTTACTGAACAAGTAGCAAATTTGCACTATTTACGGAGCAGAAAGGAATGGGGCTTTATAAGTGGGGGCTGCATAATTTTAAAATGTGGAGCTACTATAGCATTCTGGCACTGAAGGCTATTATCAGTTTAAAATATCTCCTTCAAAACATTCTCATTCAGGCTTTTCACCTAAAGAAGCATCCTACACACATGAATTTATTTCACTCAAATAGCTGTTTGGGAAAAGAAGATTGCCTTACTGCTTCCACTCTCTAAGAAAGAGTGCTACCTTTTGGATGAAAGCATCCAGAATTCTTTCCTGTAGGTTTGACGTCAAACCTGTTTTCCTGTGGTTTGGGAGCTCACAGGCTCAAAGATTACTGTGCTTATCTTGCTTTGCAACATGAGAGCCCATATGGTTAGAAAGGTACACTGTGATGTCCTCCATGCTCTTCAAAGGGCTTTCATTGTGGCAGGTGATCCAGGAAATCCTGCAGATGCCTGCCAAAGATGCTAAGAAATGACATGTGGCCAGCTCAGTTCATGAGGGCTATTTATCAAGTTTGGGGATTATCCATGTTCCTTTAATCTTTCCCTTTGGGTTGCTGTGCAGATTTCGAGAAGCACATGGTGGTCCCTTAACATCTTCACCAAAGAACTAGGGTCTGAGAAACACTAGCATTTTTTTTCTATGGGCTAGATGGCTCCAGGAGAAAAGGGCTTTGGGAAAGAGATTTAAACTATTGACCGTAAGGGGTGGGGGTTCTACATTTTCTATTCACGATGGGCTAATTTGACTTTTATGAGAACCCATAATTGATAAGTAGTCTTTCTTTTTGGCACTGATAGCAGACGAACCAAGTTTTGTTTAGTTTTTGCCTTTTTTTTTTTTTAATGCGGTGAATCAGTTTTTGGTCATTTACAAATGTGGCAGTGAGATTCCAATTTTGTTGTTGTTTTTGGTGAGGAAACTCTTTCTTCTATCAATGCAGACCAGTATCTGCTTTGCCACATCTAGTCTCAGAACTGCTTGTAGATGTTGAGAAGTTAAGTTACTTGTCTAGGGTCACACAACTAGTATAAAGGCAGGATCTGAACTCAGTTCTTCCAGATTCTAGTGCTAGTTCTAATATGTCTTAATGCTGCTGAAGCAGATGGATAGGGATTAGATGGACCTATGGTTTCACTGGTATAAGGGATGTCCTGGGGTAGAAATTCACTCTACCAATGCAACTTGGCACATTTTCAGCAATCTCTAGTTTTACAAGAGAGTTGCTTAGAACCTTGAAAAGTCAAATTCTGGCCAAGTCATACTGTCCAATGTATCAGATGCCAAACCTGGACCTTTTCCAGATGCCAAACCCATGCCTTCATGGCTTCTGTGTCAGCCCTCTTTTCCCTTGCTAACAACTGAAGAAAGTAAAATTTTCAAAATGCACCTTTCTATTATCGCACAGTCGTGTAGATTGTTGCATTATTACTAGTTATCATTAATTAATAATAGCAATTACTATTATTCTTTAGCTTCCTGTGTGGAACGGTATCAGAAATGTTAGGAAGATTCCCTAGCTCTAGACTACCTCCCAACTGTCTTACTGATAACTGAAATTCTACTGGAATGCTTTATTTGGCTTGAGCTTTTATCCCCTGTTAAAATGCAAATTTATCCCAAAGTGGTAACATTTTGAGTTTATCTGTGACTAGTACCTTAGTATAAATAAGAGCCAGCATTATCTGGAAAGTCATTGGCCCTGCAGGCAGAAGACTTTGGTTTGAGTTGGGCATTTACCGTTTAATTAATCTGTGACCCCAAGGGCAAATCCCCTACTTCCCTTGACGTTAGTCTCTTTACCAATAAAATGGGAGTGATAGTTATAGCTGCCTACTTCACAGGGCAATATGGGTAAAGCACCTTTTAAACTGGACAATACTGTAGGGAGCTTCTATAAGGATAACTGGATCTGTCTGGAGGGGGGATTGGGAGAAGCTAACTAAATTAAAAGGGACAGAAGAGAGGAAAAGATGAGGTAATGGTAACCCATCCTGCATATGCCTGTGGGTGGTGGTTAATAATATAGAGATTCCTAATCCAGCTTTGGAGCATAGCCTACCCATTCCCTTGATGGGCCACACACTGAGTATGGAATACAGCTGTACAGAATAATTACATTATGAAGCATTCAACTGTGTCCCTAGAGCCAAGACCAGAGTGGGGGATGAGAATTAACAATATGGTTGAATGAGGCTTCTTAAAAGCCAAATATAATGCCAAATTAAAAATGAAAAGTTATATTTTACCATGAAATTCCTATATGGATAGCCATCAGTTGAACTAAAATAATATCTTGAATTTGTATGATTAACATTTTTCGAAGTATTTCCATATATTTGATCTATACAACTGTATTTTAAGGTTGTCATAAAAGGCAACAAAAATGGATGTTATCTTTACTTTTAGATTTGCTGGTTTCTTTCAAAACTCTGTTTTCCTGTACCTCTCAGATGATTGACTTTCCCTCTAAAATTGTCTTGAACTTTATTACATATTTTACATCCACAGATTTGGGTGCATGTTGTCTCTCTCAATAGAATATAAGTTCCAGAGGGGCAGAAACTGCTCATTTTTATCTTGGCATCGACATTATTTAGTGCAGTGGTTAGCACATAGTAGGTGCTTATTAAATTTTTCTTGGTTGATTATTAGCATTTAATAGATGAGAGCACTGAAGCATGAAGAAAGTTAAATGACTTAGCTAAGTTTTCATGATTAGTAATGGAACTGAAACTTGTATACAGATTCCCTGATTCCTCACAGTTGTTCCACTATAATAATACTGGTCATACAATTTCACAACAAAAATAACTTCAGGTTTATCTTCCACCCCTTTCTGACAACATGTATTTAGATCCTTTCTTAAAAACAAAAGGTACTCCTAATATGCATCTTTTTCTTATAGGCCTTCATATATTTTTATAAGAAGATGAAGAAAACCTTCCAGTTCTCTAATTCAAGTCCCTTATGTCAGAGAATCCTTCAGGCATCTTAGACTTGGAGAAGTGAGTTGACTTGACATTGATTATTTAACTAAAAGGGAGCAGAATGAAGATTCAAACTGTATAATCAGTAAAATGTGTGTACTCATATTTTAAGGAAAACTTGAGGACAATTGCTGTGAGGTTTGTCTTCTATCTTCCTCATTTCCTATCACTCAGATGTCTTCTGCCATGATCTCTTCCCTCATCCCTGGCTGTCTGGCATGATGAAATGGTCTTACTCCTTACCAAGACTACCTTTCTACCTGTTCAAGTGTTCCCATTCCATGCCATCTCCTCCAACAGAATACCTCCTCTGTCATTCCCATTTTCACATATTTTCAATGTTCTCCTGTCTACTGGCTCATTTCCTACTGCCTACAAACATGTCCATGTTTCCCATGTCCTGAAAAGACATTTGACCCTTCCATCCCCACTAACTGTCATCCTATATCTCTTTTCTTTGTAGGTAAACTCTTTGAAAAAGCCATTTACAGCAGGTGCTTCCACTTTCTCTCCTCTTATTCCCTTCTTGACCCCTTACAATACAGCTTCTTACCTTATCATTCCACTGAAACTGGTCTTGTCAATGACCTTCTAATTTCCAAATTCAGTGACCTTTTCTCAGTCCTCCTTCTTAACTTCTCTTCAGCCTTTGATGCTACTGAAAATCTTTCTCTTGATTCTCTCTTCTGTCTTGGATTTTGGGAACACTACTCTTTCCTGGTTCTCCTATTAGTTATCTGGCCACTCCTTGCTATACTTGCTGGATCCTCATCCAGATCCCTTTAAACATACCTGTTCCTCAGGGTTTTGTCCTAGGCCCTTTTCTCTTCTTTCTCTACATTACTGCATTTGGTGATCTTATCAGCTCCAATGGCTCAATTTGCCATCTCTATGCCAATAGTTCTCAAATCTATCTATCCTACCCCAAACCCTCTGCTGACTTCCAGTCTCACATCTCCAACTTCTTTTCATGCATCTCATACTGAATGTCCAGAGACACTCACCTCAATACATCCAAAGCCAAATTTAGAATCTTTCCCCTTAAGCTTTTCCCCTCCTCTGACCTTCCTTATTACTATAGAGTATATACACCATTCTCCCAGTCCCTAAAGCTCACAACCTAAAGTCATCTGGGACTCCTCATTATCCCATCTGTTGCCAAGACATGTTGATTTCACCTCTGCAACATCTTTCATGGAGCCTTTCCCAACTTCTTAATTCCAGTCCCTTCCCTCTGTTAATTTATGGTGTATAAAGCTTTTCGTATATATTTATTTGTATATTGCCTCTCCCATTAGATTTTAAGTTCCTTGAGTGCAGGGACTTTCTTTTGCCTATTTTTGTAACTCTAGCACTTGGCACAATGCCTGAAACACTTGTTTAATACACATTTATCCATTATTGATTGATCACTATTTTTAATTGCTTTTGTTTTACATAACACTCAGTGAATCTTAACTGTAATCATTCTATCTTTAGAGTCTTAGAAAATTTGAATACCTGATACCAGGAATATGCTCTGTCAGAGGGATCAATGAGAATGGTGATGATCTTGGCTTTGGGAACCAGAGATGCAGCTCTTCTGGGAGCTTCCTCTGAATGGAAGTAGTTGGCACTCTTCTCAAATAGAAAATCATTGGTAATATTGGAGGGGATGGGGAAAAAATCCATATACCTGGAGGAGGGATGAGACAAAGAGCAGAAGTCAGAATATAAACTCTCTCTCACATTTTCTCTGTAAAAGTTCCAAGCCCTTTGATTTTCAAGTTCAAATTTTGCATAGGACCAAGTTTTCATCATTTGAGGCTAATCTTTAACTCAGCAGTATTCCTCGAATGTAAAGGAATAATGTTCAAAGCAGTCTAGTGATTCATTTCATAGGGAAAAATACTCTTGGCCCATGAGTCAGTGTTATCAAAAGCTAAATCAAGAAAACTAGGCTTATTATGGTTTTTAAAAATGAACTTTCCTCAGAAGGCATTTTTAAACTGCAAAACTATATGTGTGAATTTGAATGTAAAACTTCCTAAATTAAGATGAACATATTCTTGTAAGAAAGATGTGGAAGTCAAAATAGCAATAAAATACTAAAGAGATTAGAGTGTCGTTTTCTTTTTTTTAACTTCTGCATAATTTGTACTATGTAAAGCAATGTGGACACATTACCGTCTATCTAAAGTAATTAAGGAAATATTTCCTGCTGTTTGGATCCCATGGAGCCTCTGTAGGTTTCCTCTTCCATATGCCATATAAATGTTCTTCTCTGTTAAGATTACGGAGTTAGTATGCTCTGAGGTTACCCGGTGCAGTGCCTGAATTACATTTGAAATCTTCATAACTGCTCCTCACATCTGCAATCCCCAGGTGTTCCAGGAATAAATATAAAGGGAACCATGCTGAATCCATCTAAGGTTCATTTCTTCCTTGGACACTAGCCATTGTGTTTGGCAAATGCCAAGAGAAGTGGAGCCTTCGCTATGTCCCTGCCCCAAATTTGGTCCTCAAATTGGGCTCAGACACAAGAGAAAGCCACTCTTTTCTTATCTCTGGGTCACCTGTGGTGGTGCCAGTGTTTTCTAGTGGTTATCCAAGAGCCAGAAAGAATCACATTATCATGGTACAGAGTAAGGGCATTATGCACATTTGAGAATGTCCAGCCTTGTTCTGACATCCTTGTTTCTAAGCCAGTCCTGACCATGTCCACTGATGGGAATTTAATTAGGGAATTAGGCTCCTGTGTGATGTTAACTCACTGAAGCATGGCTTATAAGTATATGTATCCAAGGAAATTCCCACAGAGTACTCCCTTATTTATTGAGGAATTGGGGGAATCATGTCAATTTATACTTAGAATGACTGGAATCAAAATAATAAAATAGAAGAAACTTCAGGAGATCAGTGACAGCATCAGGTACATTCTGTTACACTCCAGAAGAAAATATGCGTGTCAAAGCGTTTTTGGCGTTATCAGTTTGCACAATTTGATGCATCAACTACTATTTCTCTTAAGCTATGTATACAACTAGTAATGATGTATTTTTGTCAACATTCTGTTGTGATATGATGTTGAATATCACTGTATTTTAATGTAACATATACAGTGCACATGGTTAATAAATATATATATCTTACAACATATATTTTAAAAAATTCATATCATCTGAGTTTCTCCAAACATCAACAGGAATGTAAATGAGAAAATTGACTATACTTTCAGCCAAAAATTTTTTTCTAGACATGATCAAATAACATGCTTTAGAAAATTTAAATGACCTTATTAAATATTCTGATGAGGAGCTCCAGCGCATTCTTTATTCAATCATAATATTTTACTAGAAAAATATTATCATTATTGTACTGTCCAAATAAAATTATGGGCAACACTGATTAAATGTCTCATCATTATGAATTAATTTCTAATTCATTGTGATAGCACTGAGCATAACAAATTCATCTGGTAATTATGCAGATGTCCTGCATACATCTATAATTGCTCCATTGTGATTTAGCGTGTTAATAATATACATTCTTTCTTCTTATCCTTCTTACCAGTCAATTCCCTTCTGATAGTTGTTTCCATTAAAGAACTGAACTTCTTCAAATGTTTTTGGACTGGGGAGATTGCTGATGATGGAAGGATGCATAAGTAGAAATAAATAAAGTGCAGTTGTCCCTACGGCAAAGAAGAGGATAAAGGATTATGGAACATAAACATTGAAGAAAGGAGATGCCTCAGCTTTTACTTAAAGCGGTACCTATCAAAAGAAAAAGGGGGAAAAGCATTAAGCAAACCAATTCTCCCCAGTGTCTAAATGATTTCCCGGAGAGGTTTAGCATTCTTAAAGTAACAAAATATTCGATTATAATTTGTTGGACTCGAACAACAATGATGTGACTTTGTTATTGATTTAACATGATTATGACTAATTTATTATCAAAGAACAGCAAAAAATATTAATTCTTAAAATAAAGCGGAGAGAGAAAGAAGGGGAGAGAAAGGGAGAAAGTGAGAGAGAGAAAGTGTGTGTGTATGTGTGAAAGAGAGAAGAGAGAGAGACACAGAGACAAAGAGATAGAGAGAGACAGAGACAGAGAGACAGAGAGAGAGAGAGACAGAGAGAGAGAAGAGAGAGAGACAGAAACAGAGAGAGAGAGAGAGAGAGAGAGAGAGAAGAGAGAGAGACAGAAACAGAGAGAGAGAGAGAGAGAGAGAGAAGAGAGAGAGACAGAAACAGAGAGAGAGAGAGAGAGAGAGAGAGAGAGAGAGAGAGAGAGAGAGAGAGAGAGAGAGAGAGAGAGAGAGAGTTTTTGTCTTCATGGTTGCTGCTCAATTCTTCCAGTTGTTTCAACTTTTTCATGACCCCATTTGGGGTTGTCTTTAGGCAAGTAAAAAACAACTGATTTCCCTCATCTCCCAAAGGTCTAGGCATGGATGCTCCATCATTTTAGACAACAGTGTATTCTTATATTTCAACACCCTGCTGAACCAGAAGGTCTAAATGGAGCTATTATTTTTAATTTATTTTTTCACAAATCTTGACTTGTGATGCCATCATCATAGAGAACTCCCAAAGTAGAAATTCACGTCAACTCCTTCCAACAATGAATATCAACAACTTCTGTTATTAGTCCCATTTCACAATTGTTTTAGAATGTCAGTTCTACAACTGATCTATCTTGACTGGTAAATAGGAGAGCGAAAATTTCTCTGTTGTTGAATCATTTCAGTCGTGTCTAATTCTTTGTGACACACTTTGGGGTTTTCTTGGCAAATACAAACAAACAAAAAAACTGGATTTTCTTGCCATTTCCTTTTTCAGAGGAGGAAACTGAGTTAAGTGACTTGCCCAGGTTCACACAGCTAGTTGATGTCTGAGATTGGATTTGAACTCAGGCTTTCTTGACTCTAGATGTGGTGGTACCCTAGCTACCAAGCCATCTAGCTAGCCAGGAACCTGCCCTAGCTTACTACTTTTGCCTAGCTCCAAACAAGCTCATGCTTTACATCCATCTGGCCATTCACCTGGGTCATCTTGCCAACTGCCCTGAAACTAGGTATGTCCTCCTCCTCCAATTTCTTCTCCTCTTCCCTAGTTTTCCACCTCTTACTACAAGGTTAGTAATCAAACCAATACCTGGTGCATTTGAACCCTGTGGCTTTATCCTATTCCTGTCTCTTTCCAGTTTGACCACATCCCCCTGTATGTGTTGTATCCTTGTACTGAAATAGAAGCTCTCTGACAACGAGGATAAGGGCAAGGATAGACAAAGTCTTTCTCTTTTGTACTAAGATTCTCCATATTTATCATAGTACCTGTCACATGCTAAGCACTTAAGAAATGGTTTTTCATTCACTTATTCGTTCATTCATTTACTCATTCATTCATTCACTCAGTCTACATCTAAAAGATGTTATTAGGGAAACAGAAATCAGGGAAATTAACTTAGGCCCTTATTTTGGATCAAGTTTGGTGCTACTGTAAGAAAGGAACTCAGGGAAGAGGAGGAAAAACCCAATATACTGCCCTCAGATATGTTTATACCCCAGTTATACATCTCTGCTTCTAAATCTCTATCTAATCTCTGTCTAGGCTATAATTTTATGCTAGAGGCAACTTTCCATGCATAATTTGCTTCACCAGTGCAGATCTTCAACTTAAGTGCAATTTCTAGTCTTGGAGAGTTGTGTAGAGAGAATTGCCACTGATAAATTGAGTGAGCTGCCCAAAGCCACAGCCAGGTATGTTTCAGGGGTAGAACTTGAACTCAAGTCTTTCTGTCTCTGAGGCTAGCTTTCTATCACTTTCACACCTTGCCACTTATATATTGCATTTGTGTAA
Source organism: Notamacropus eugenii (assembly GCF_028372415.1). NCBI lineage: Eukaryota > Metazoa > Chordata > Mammalia > Diprotodontia > Macropodidae > Notamacropus > Notamacropus eugenii. Next base: position 114,583,113 of record NC_092878.1, on the reverse strand, counting down.
ATATAGAAGCACTCCTAAGGTACCCACTAGATAAGTGGTATAGCAGATAAAGCTCTGTGCCTGGAGTGAGGAAGACCTGAGTTCAAATCCAGTCTTAGAAATGTATAAACAGCATGATCCCTGGCAAGACATTTAACCTCCGTCTGTCCTAATTTCTTCAGCTATAAAATGGGGATAATAATAGCATCAAAATCTCAGGGTTGTTGGGAGGATTAAATGATATAATATTTATAAAATGTTTAGCTTAGTACCTGGCACATAGTAGGTGCTTAATACATTCTTGTTTCCTTTCTGTCCTTCCTCTCCTCCATTTGCTGCACATTCTACACATTTCATTTTCTTTGTGCCTTTCTTTCTTCTTTAGGATCTCCACTGAGTTCATTTTGACAAATGCTCCCATATGCAACATGAGGGAGTGGGAAGGCATACAATACACCATGTCCCATGGCCATGATCTCTGTGGATCTACCTTTGGTTCTACCTGAGTCCAAACAAAGATTTGTTTGTTATAGTAAGTTATATATGTATATATACACACACATATATACATATGTATATAGAGACAGAGATGTATATGTATATATGTGCATGTATATACATATGTATATATTTGCACATGTGTGTATATGTATATATATGTTTGTAATATGTGTATGTGTGGGAAAACAGAGTTCATGACAAATTCATCTCAGTAAAGGTTAGAAGGAAAGTGTAGCATGGAAATCAGAAGTTACTCAGGATTCAATCTTCGAGCTGCTAGGGAATAGAGAGGTTGAATAGCTTGCCAAAGATCACACAGCCAATGTGGTGTCAAAGACTAGAGGTGAACTGTTGTTATTCTGATGGAGGCCTCCTCTCAGTAGTATTGTAGATAGAGCTGGAAGGGAACGTAGAGACCAGCCAGGCCAACTCTTCATTTTCTAGTGGAGGAAACTGAAGCCCAGGGAGTTAGAGTGATTTTCTCAAGGTCACCTAGGTGGCACAGGATGGCAGAGGGTATTTTCAGATCTTCTGACTCCAAACCCTCTGCTTTTCTCACGGTTTCATTCGGGGCTCATACTTTATCAGCTGAAATGTATTTGTACCATTGCTTTATCTCAGTCCTTTTAGAAGTCAGACGCCTTCTATTTAGATAAAATTGAAAATTGAAATCTGGTCTGTGATGATGGAACATAAACTTCAAGCTGGAAAGGGTCTTTGAGGTTATCTAATACAAACCCCTCTTTTTGTGGTTTAAGAAACTGAGATCTTGTCTAGATTTGTGGAATCTCCCCCACAAAATGATAAATGATGCAGCCCTTTGCTTCTCCCTCCCTCCCTTTTGCTCTATCTCTCTGTTTCTCTCTTCTCAGTCTCTCCTCTTTCTGTCTCTGTCTTTGTTTCTGTCTGTTTCTCTCTCTCTCTCTCTCTCTCTCTCTCTCTCTCTCTCTTCCCTCTTCCTCTCTTACCTCCACCACCCTTCTTTTTGACTCCTGCTCTTGTTGTAAGGGAAAAAAGGGAAATAAAGATGATATAAAAACAAAATATATCAATAAAATATTTAAAAAAGAAGTTTAAATGTTTTCAAGGGTTGTTAGGACCCCAGTACTGGAATCCTTTTCCCTGCTATCTGACTGGGTTATGAGTTGTTAACCTGGGATCCACAGACAGATTTCAGGAGGTCCATGACCTTAGATGGGAAAAAAGCACCCTTACTTCTATGTAGTTAGTTTCCGTTGTAATCTCTGTACTGTATTTTATGCATTTAAAAATGTCATTTTAAGAATGGGTCTATAAGTTTCACTAGACTGCCAAGAAGATCTCTCTCTCTCTCTCTGTCTCTCTCTCTGTCACACACACACACACACACACACACACACACTCTGTCTCTCTCTCTCTTTCTCTCTCTCTCTCTCTCTCTCTCTCTCTCTCTCACTCTCTCTCTTTCTCTCTCTCATGCATTCACACATACTATTGGACTAGGATATCAAAGGGTTAGCAGCTTCAATACTAGAAGTATTAGTCTAGCTACCTTCTTCTGCTTCCTTCTTGTTACCCATATATCCCCTTTAGCTTTCTGCTCTATCTACCTATGTCAACCTTGGTGCATTGGGAAGGTCAGAAGTGAAGACATGTAAAAGCTGATGCCTTTCATTACTACCTCAGGGTGCTACTAAATTAAATCATTTGGGATTCATTTAATAGATGACATTTGCACTAAAGGAAGCTGGTCTTCCTGTAATCAGACTTGATTGGGTACAATTGTGCCATCTCCTATGGAATGTCACCATTCTCCTGGTGGGCATGGCCATTGGTGTCAGTGGAAATTATCTGAGATTAGAGGAGGAAGAGGCTACAGAAGAGACTTCAGTTTAAACTATCAGATTCAAAAGGGCTTTAGACACTTTCATATTTCTCCTCTTATGATAGCATCATTATCTGAACCCTGAAATAATTTATTCTTATAGAATATATAAACACTGGCTTTATTTTTCAAAAATTATTTTTTTAGCAATATTTCTGATTTCACTGGTACAAGGAATCCTGGTGAGAAACCTCCTTCTACCAAAGCAAATTTACCCTTGCTTTGCAATATGTATCTTGAGAGAGTTGTCCAAGCCAACAGAGCGTTAAGTGACTTAGCCAGGCTCCTATAGAGTATGACTTGGGCAGAAAGGTATTAAATTCTTATTAGAATGTAAGCTCTTTGTACAGGAATCCCTTCATTTATTGTATCACTGTGCTTGGAACATAGATGGTACTTAATGAAAGTGTATGGATTCAGTGTTCCTATCTGCTTCTCTTTGTCATCTCATTTTTTTTTTTTTTAAAGTGAACGTCAAAGACTTATGTTGTGTTGGTAAGACCTTTGACTTATGTTAGGAGTCCTTTCCAAATTTTAATGTCATGACTCTGTGGCAGTCTCACCTTGGGGTCTCCCTCAGGTCCTAGGGACTTTTCAACATGGAATATTCATCTAAAATTCCAGCCCCCTACTCTTATTGATGAGTTTCTCTAGGGGGCTTCATTTTGGAGAGGACTCCAGGCTAGCCAACTTTCCTGGTCCTCCTGGGTGTGCTGCTGACTTTCTGGACCATACCTCCACTTGGATACATCTTCTCAATCCCTTGTCAGCTTCCTAGTAGGTATTATCTTCTCCCATTATAATGTAAGCTTTTTGAAGGCAGGAACTCTCTTCCCCCCCCCCCCATTATTTGTGTTATTTCTCAATATATTATCTGGCCCATAGGGGGTACTTAATAAATGCTTCTTGTTCTACCTTGCATTTGTTAGGTGGCATCACGTTATAATGAATAGAGTGCTGGACCTGGCATCAGAAAGACCTGAGTTTAAATCCATTAACCATGTGGCCCTTGGCAAGTCATTTAATTAGTCTTGCCCTCAGTTTCCTCTTCTGTAAAATGAATGGGTCACAATCACCTCTAAAGTCTCGTCTAATTATCAATCGGTGATCCTATGATAAATAATAGATGTACTTTCTTTCCCCTATGTAGAAGTAAGCAAGCAGGGAAAAGTTTTTTCCATCCTGTAATTCTGTAGCAGGCAATAATAACAACAACGAAGTATATTCCATGACAAATGGTACAGAGTCTATTTTAAAATTAAATTTTCAGCACTTCTCTACAACTTAAGCATTTTTAAAAATATATTTAGTAGTCTTGTCTCAGAGCTCGAGTTGAAAATGACTTAGGAAAGTAAGTATATTTTAAACAAAAAAAATGGAGTATTTCTGAAACTACCTAGCTTTTTTCTTACACACACACACACACACACACACACACACACACACACACACATCTCAAAAAACATGGTGTCAATCCATGTTATATTAGGGCAGGGAAATTTCAGCAATTGATTTCTAATAACCTGGAAAATTTCCCCCAAACCCTTAAAATGATCTACCTTTACATAGCACCAAAACCTTTGAATGGGTCATGTTTATTTTTTATGATTATTTGTATCATGCTACAGTTTGTGAACTCACTGATAAATCAGAATGCTTCTATTCAAATCTAGTGAATTCCAAACACATCAAGACAATAAAAACCTTAATTAATCAGTACATGAGCAAAGAGTATAAAACTGTCACATACTGAAGAAAGTATAAAATACTCTAATTGAAAGTGTCATCTCATCCATGAACTACTTTAACTCTGTTTTACCACATCCTTATACCATGTGCCTTTAGTGACTGAGGAAGTACAAAGAAAATATTTCTGTGCCCAGTGGTACTGGAGACAGTAAGTTTAAATGTGCCATTGAGTTTAAAACACTTCATCCTTGGTCCCCAGGAACAGCAACCAAATATATTAAACAATATGTTCTCCTGCTATTATGGTTGAAATAGTGGCGTTTGTCCTTGGTCAATCTCAGTAGAAACTACCATACAAAGAAGCGTACCATCCTTCTCTGGGCCACTTCCTTATCCCCAGCTTCTAAAAGTATTATGTGCTTAATCAATTTTTGTTGAATGATCGCTAGTAGGATAGAGGGATGTCCATAACAAATGAAATAAGAATTCTCAAAAAGTCTTCAAGAAGGGCTTTTTTTCTATGCTGAGTATGACTCAAGTCAGTTTCTTGGTAGTTTAGATTCCATGTTGGAATCAAAAGAGATACTGTAAAATCATTCAATAGTTAACAAAAAGAGATTTATTTAGCAGTAGCAGGAGAAGGATATTCAACAAGGATAGGCATTGAGGATACCTTGGGTTGATTCAGCTGAAGAAACTGGTTTTACAATAAATATTAAAATAAAAAAGAAATGTAAATTAAAACAATTCTGAGGTAATATGTGTCGGAAATGACAAATGCTGGAGGAGATATAGAAAAATAGACATGTTAATGAATTGTTGATGTAGTTGTGAACTGGTCCAACCATTTTGGAGAAGACTTTGGAACTGTGATCAAAGAATACAAAACTGTGCATCCCCTTTGGTCCAGTAATACCATTTACTAGGTCTGTATTCCAAAGAGATCAAAGAAAGATGAAAAGGATCCATATGTACAAAATTATTTATGACAGCTGTTTTTTGTTGTGGCAAAGAATGAGAATTTGAGGAAAAGGTTATCAATTGGGGAATGACTGAACAACTTGTGGTATGTGATTAAGAGGGAACACTATTATCTTAATGGCAAGGGCCATAGTTTCAAAAAACCTAGGAAGAACTAAATGCAAAATTAAATAAACAGAGCCAGGAGACTATTTTATATGGTAACAGCAATATTATAATGATAATCAACTGCAAAAATCTTAGCTATCCTGATCAATACAATAATCCAACACAATTTAGAAGGACTCATGATGAAAATTGCTATCGATCTTCAGAGAGAGAACTAATGAGCTTTGAGTACAAATTGAAGTATAACTTTTTTACTTCATTTGTACTTCTTTTTGTGGCATGGTTAATATGGAAATATGTTTTACATGGTTTCACATGGGTAATAAATATCTTATTGCTTGCCTCAGTGGGTGAGGAATGGGGTGAAGAGAAAGTTCAACTTAAAAAATGCTTCAAAATAAAAAAATCAACCAACACACACACATACATACACACATATATATGCACACAGACATATATATGTATGTGTATATATATCTGTTGGGATTGGAAGCTCAATTCCATGTGGACAGTCTTGGGCGGGTAAAGGTGGGAGCTTCTAAATCTTAGAGCTCTCACGAGACCCCCCCAGGAAACGGCAGGGGATCGAGGTGAACCGAGCTATCTCGAGTAATTCCGCCTCTTCCCGTGAGAAATGTGATGGGAGAGAGATCTCCCCGCCCTCGAGATTGTCCCGGATCTGGGCACACCTAGTTACCTAACAGCACGGTATTCAGATGCAAACTATGCGGCTGAAGGTTAAGTAGGATTGAGGAAGCCTGAAAGCTCTCTTAGCACGTGAGGAGCCAAGAGGACAGTAGGCTCCACTTTTCTTCTTTCCTCTTTCCCCTCCCCCTCTCTCCCCACTTGTACTTCTACTTCCAAACCCTTAAGATCCTAGCCTCCTTAGGAAATCTCCCCCTCTTCCTCCTAAGGAAGACCCCCCTGCACTTGTAACCGAGACCCTGAAATAAAGCTCAACCCTTGTTCGACTCTGGAATGTCCTTTCTCTCATATAAGCATCCGGTTTTGGCCAACCGAAGACCTCGGAGGTGAGGTAAGAAGACTCGGGTAGCCCACACAGGCCTCTAGGCCTGGCATATATCTATACATCTATATAAATAGATGTATATATATATGAAAGATAGATTTGAGCTAGAGGCAATAGAAAGCTACTGAGTTGACTGATTAGAGGGATCACATGGTTAGGTCTGTGTTTTTGGATAACTGCTTTGACATCAGTATGTAGAATGGAATAGAATTGGAAGAGACATGAGGCAGGGAGATCAATTAGGAGATTCTTACAACAATCTAGGCAAGAGGTAGTGAGGATCTGGATTAACATGTTATCTATAAGTGGAGAAAAAGAGGTGGATGAAAGAGATGTTGGGAAACAGAAATGGGAACACTTGGTAACTAATATGTGATGAGAAAGAGTGAGGAGCCCAGGATAATTTCATCCTGGGAGACTGGATAGATGCTTTTGACAAACAAGGAAATTTGTTTTGTTTTTTTTTTTAATAATTTATTTATTTTCAGTTTTCTTCAATCACTTCCATAAGTCTTAGATTCTTGCCCCTTCCCTCCCTCCTCCATCCCTGAGACAGCATGCAGTCTTATATGGGTTTTATACCTACATTCTTATTAACCACATTTTTACATTAGTCATGTCACACAGAAGACTTAAAATGAATTGGAGAAACCATGAGAAAAAACAAACCAAAACAAAACATAACACAAGAGAGAATATTCTGCTTCATTCTGCATTCTGATTCCCTAGTTCTTTCTCTGGAAGTGGATGGCATTTTGCCTCACTAGTCCTTTGGGAATGTTTTAGGTCCTTGCATTGCTGTGAAGGGCTAAGTCTACCAGAAAAATTCCTTGCACACTGTGGTTGTTGCGGTGTACAAAGTTCTCCTGGTTCTGCTCCTTTCAGTCAGCATCAGTTCATATAAGTCTTTCTAGGCCTCTCTGAAGTCTTCCTGTTCGTCATTTCTTATAGCAAAATAGTATTCCATTACATTCATATATCACAACTTGTTTAATCATTCCCCAATTGAAGGGCATCCCCTCAATTTCTAGTTCTTAGCCACCACAAAGAGAGCTGCTATAAATATTTTTATACAAGTTCGACCTTTTCCCATTTCTATGATCTCTTTGGGATAAAGTCCCAGAAACGATACTGCTGGGTCAAAGGTTATGCACATTTTTGTAGCCCTTTGGGCATAGTTCCAAATTGCTTTCCAGAATGGTTGGATCAGCTCACAGCTAAACAAGGAAATTTGAAAGAAGGCAGGGTTTGGGGAAAAGATAATGAGGTCAGTTTGGGACATGTTGAGATTAAAATGCCTCCGATAAATCCAGTTTGAAAGGTCCAATGAGCAGTTGGTGATAAGGGACTAAAGCTCAGGAAAATGGCTTGGGAGACACCTTTGACAGTTAAAATCATGGGAGGTGATAAGGTTAGATAGAAAATGTAAAGGAATAAGAGAAGAAGGGCTAGGTCAGAAACTAGGGAAACAGACCCTTTTTGATGCCTACAGGTCAGAAGGACTCACTCTCCCTAGGGCAAGACTATTCCATGTTTGGACAGCTCTAATTGTTAGGATGGTTTCCCTCATAACAAACAAGTGCAACTTCTTTTTGCATTTTCCACTCATCAGTCCTTGTTTTTCCTCTGAAGCAAAACAGAACAGACCTAATTCTTTCACACGACAACCTTTTAAATAATTGAAGATGGCTATCCTATCTTCTCTCCCTCTTCTGCAGGCTAAAATATCAACAGTTCATTCAGTTAATCTTATTGCATGCTGTCTGTTTGTCTTAATAACTGATTGCCCTCCTCTGAATATACTCTACTTTATCGACATCCTTCCTAAAATTTAGAATCCGGTACTAAAAACAATTCTTCAGATATAGTCTAGACCTGGATACAGTGTCCAGCATGATAGGCATTTCCCTCTTTCCAGATCATATACCTCTCTTAATATGGTCTAAAATTTCAGTGACCTTTTCCCTTTCCATATCAATTGATTTATATTGAACTTGCAAATCACCAAAACTTAGTTTCCAATATTAATTGTTTTCCAGTTAAGTTTTTCTTATCCCGCATTTGTTTTTTAAGTCAAGATTAAAATTTAAGACTATATTTATATTCATCTTTATGTCATTTCTTCTTACTAGTTTCAGCCTTGATTCTGCTATCCAGTCTGTTAGCTGTCCCTCTCAAATTTGCGTTATCTATAGATAAAGTCATCTATGATTTCATGCATATCTGTAATAAAGTTGCTGAGCACCTTAGGGTCAAGGATGGATCCTTAGGACAAATCAGCCTATTGGGTTTGAATATTCAGCCAGTTATAAATGAATCAAACTGTCCTATCATCTACATGACATTACTCATGTCCACAATGATTACATAGAAGATTTTGTCAAAAACTTTGCTGAAATTTCAGTATATGTCTATGACAGTCCCCTGATCTGCCACTTTAGTAATCATATCCAAAAAAGAAAAAATCATTAAAGGTAATCTGACATGAACTGTACTTTATGAAGCCATGCTGACTTTTAGTGATCATTGCTTCCATTTCTAAATACTAAAAAAAAAATAAATTTTACAATATATTTTATGATGTTGCCAGCAACCAATTAACAAGCATTTATCAAGTACCTACTATGGATCAGGGACCATGGTCATAAAGACAAAAATGAAAAAAAATCTCTGCCTTTCAAGGAGTTTACAGTCTACCTGAATGGAAGCTTTTCCCATTTTCCACGATTTTAAACAGATCATTGAAAGCAGCTTAATATCTTGTCCACTAGTTCTTTAATTGCCCTGGAACACAGTTCATCTGGATTTGCTAACAAGATGATTACCAAGTGCCTCAGTTTGCACTTATTATCTCTTTCCTTAACTTTGTTCTTGCCTCCCTGCTAAATGTTTCTTTCCTATCCTTCTCAGTCTACAATTTATTTTTCTTGATTAATAGGAGTCTACCATCCTCTCATTTTACAGATTGGAGCCAAAGAAGCTATATGACATGCTTGAGTTCACCAATGACTAAGCTGGTCTCCTGATTCCCAGTTCAGTTCTCCCTCCATTGTTGTTTTCAGTTGTTTCCTTCTATTTCCTAAAATGATATTATGAATTATTTTGTCATGTATCATGTGGAAATTCTGAATGGTTCTATAAAGTATCACTAAGGGTTCCTTGAAAGAAGTTGGGAGCCTAGTAGATTTATTTCATTTGGGTTCACATCCACACCATCATGTCCCACTTTCACATTCCTCAAGTATCTAGAGTTCAAAGGTAAATACAATCAAATAATGAATTTCTAAAATTGCACATTGTTTGCAAACCCTCCTCTCAGCCACCCTTCAGTCAGAATAATGATGACCTCTGTAGAGAGCTGTCAGATTTCTTCAAGCATCACAATGGCTAAATACGGATATTTCATATGCTTTGCTTACATGAAGCAACAACGAAGTAGCAAAGGAAAACCTCCTACATGATAGTTCGTTTTCCTTGAACTGCACTTTAAAATAGAAGTCTCTAAATAAAGGTCTTTCAAAGGAAGGGGTGGATTGCTAACTTTCCAGCTGGGCCCACCCCAAAAGAAAGTTACCACTGAGTACCATGAAACAAATACAAACAGGTTTAGCAAATCTTAAAAAAAAAAAAGTTCACATGGAGAGCCTTTGATGTATAAATAATAGACCACCAATCAATTATGAAGCCATTTGGATTCAAGTGTAAATAAAATCGAAACTGATGAAAACCCATATCATTTTAGCAGCTTGAATAAATAACGTTTGAGAACGTGACATGAGCAAAGGAAACTGTCATTCTCTCATTCACTCGTCCGCTCACTGGTTCATTCAACAACAACATAACCAGGAATTCCTTATAATTTTATGTATGTTGGTATTGTAAAAATAAGATGTGTGCAGGGTAGGGATGGGAGGCGGGTGAAGAAAGAAATAGCAATCGCTACACAACCAAGAACTTAAAGAGGAATATAAATGCTTCCTAAAGACTCCACAAACCATCTAAATACATCCCTGTCATTTGGCACAGATGTATGGAAAATGCATGAGACACCTTTCTCACCTGTTTTCTGAGGTCCTATCACAAGGAATTTTGGTAAATGGTCACAAGTTTTGTCTCTGGACCAGATGTCCCTGTGTCGTTTATCATCACATGGATTCTGCAGGGAGAAACAACAGTCATCTTTACTGATATCTTGGCTGAATCAGTTTATATGTGTGCATGTATACATGTGTGTATTATATGTGTGTATGTATGTATGTACGTATGTATAAAATTCTAATTAGATTTTAAGATCTTTGTGGGCACATGGGCTACATTTTAAGTCATTTTTAACATTGTGAGGTAATTAGTGTTTTCTTCCCTTGACAGAAATTATAACTGCCACACCTATTATATTTAAAGTATTTTTGATAATGTGAAGGTATGAGAATAGTGTAAGAATGGCCATTTCATTTATGAATGGGGATAAGCTTGGACCCTGGTCTCTTCTTGTGAAGCTCCCTGATAAAGAGTAACCCATATTAGAGGCATTTAATCAATCTCCCAGTGCTCTTATTTCATCAGGGTTAGGAGAGGGTCTGTATCAAAAATGACCGGCCAATGAGCAAGAAGAGACTTCCACCCAATGGACATTAAAGGGAGAGACAAATTCATCTATTGCTCTTTTCCACAATGTGAGGCTCAGAACTTTTCTTTGAATTTCCTATGGTAGGGAAGAAGGGATTCCTATCCCCTTCCCCAACTTTACTCCCCTCCTTCCCACCTCCCTCCTTCCCCGTAGCTGTTCCTACATGGCAAAGAGAGCTTGTGATTGTCTAGTTAACTTAAGACTGGACTTCTGCTTTGTGCTTCTTTCCCAGAGCAAACTGTAAGATTATCTGTCTGTCTGTCTGTCTGTCTGTCTGTCTATCTATCTATCTATCTATCTATCTATCTATCTATCTATCTATCTATCTATCTATTTATCTATCATCTCTAGAGAGAAAGACAGAGAGAGAGAAAGAGAGAGAGAGAGAGAGAGAGAGAGAGAGAAATGAGAGATGAGAGATTATATCTATCTATTTATTTCTAGACTTGGTAGTAATCGCATGAGCTCAAGAGGTCCAGAGTTTTGGGTCAAAGTCCTATTTGCCAAATAGGAAGTGACCTCTGAAACCACTTTTCAAAGGAGATTAGACCACACCATGGCTTGGTTTGGAAGAAGATATGAGCATTGAGTGAGTTGCTTGGATAGTGAAGGCTAGAAGGAAAGATAAAATTCCTGTTTGACAGACCACAAAGTGTTTCACATTCATTGTTCTGAGTACTGAATTTACAAGAAATTATAATGAGTTATAATTAACTGTATCCTGTTTTCAATATTTATCAATGAGATCTTTTGACATACTTTTGTGTTTTGGACTTTTGTGACAGAAGAAATAAAGAGCTGCTGTATTTGATCTACTTATACATTTAGTTTATTCTGTTAGGGGCTTTAAAAATACCTTGTAGGTATTAAAAATACTGTCTAGGGGAGATCTAAAATATAGACCAAAACTGAGATTTAAGAGATTTTCCCTGTTATTTTGGGGTAGTATTGACTAAAGACTGGAAGAAGAGCTTGGTTTCCCTCTCTTTGGGACAAGGATTCCCTAGAATTTAACCTGCTCATTCAGAGCCCAAAGCTAGGTCCAGTTTATAGGAGAAGATTCCCTTGATCAACTAGGCTGAAGGTTTATTCCTAGAAAATCATTCCTTGAAGGACACTGAAGCACGAGTCATCAAAGAAAATTTGAGGGCATGGACAGAGTTGGTAATTTTAACCAGGAAAGGCTTTCTCATTCACTATTAGGCACAGGGTTTGTCAGTTGATTTTGCTCTGTATATCTTTGAGCAGGAGACTCCTTTAGACAGGAAATAGGAATATAATGAAGCATCCCTGAAAGGAAGACAGCTTTTGAAACAGAAAGAAATAGGAATCTGTTCTTGGAGTCAAATAGTTAATATAATGAAGGTAGTTTCCCTGGAAAAGATGACACCTATTATTGAGGTCCAATGGCTACTGGAGAAAAAAAAGATGATATTCAATATTGAGACCATAGAATGAAAGGTGAAGAAGTCAATTCAAATTCACCTTAGGCTAGCAGTTTTAAACTCTGTGTATGGAATTCAAATACAGCGCTTAAGGTGAGGAGATGGAAGTGTAGGATGCATCACATAATTTATGCTAATTATTAGTGAGGTGATGAAATTTTGAACCCAAAATTTTTAGTAAAGGAATGCGTTTGTCTCTTTTTTTGTGTGGTTTTGCATTTGTTTTTTAAAAAATTCCTAGGAAATGTTTGCTTTAAACAAATATTTTCCTTGTTTCTGATGAACTAATGCAAAATAGTTATCTTCTTTATGCCAATATTGGAAATGGAAGATGGTGGTTGTGGGGTGGGGGGTGAGGAGTTCGGTGTCTTTTCATGCTTACTGATTACTTTCATGACCTTGGGCAAGTCATTTCCTTTTCTGGATCTCAGTTTTTTAATCTTTAACAAAGAAGGAAATTGATCTAGAGAGCTTTTGAGGTCCTCTAGCTGGCCCATGATTCTAAGATCCTCTGCATGCTACCAACAGCAGTAGTGGAAAACCTCAGAGCTGGAGGAAATATTAAAAGGAACCATGGGAGGTACTAGGTGCGGACAGATGGGGATGGAGGACTAAAGGGGACAGTCCTTCCCCTTTAGTGCTTAAAATAAGTATTAAAATCTTACAGGCCTTTAAGAAGTGACAGCTATTTCCCTGGCTTTTTTCTCTGTCAGTCAACAAACATTTATTGTATCAGGTGGAACTGAGTTCAAAGGCAGCCTTAGACATTTACTAGTTGTGTGACCCTGGGCAAGTCACTTATCCTCTGCCTCACTTTTCTCATAGCACCTCCATCCCAGGACTGTTGTGAGGATCAAATAAGATAACAATTATAAAACACTTAGCATAGTGCTTGGCACATTAGCTATCATGTGCCAAGAGCCATGCTAAGTGGTGACGAAATAAAGAAAAACAAAAACAGTGCCTGCTTTCAAGGAGCTCATGGTCTAATATGGGAGACAACGTTCAAATAAGTACGTACAAACCATACACAGGACACGTTGGATGTGGGCATCCAGAAATATCTGCTTTATGCCTAGAAAATCAACTTTCTCATAGGTTAGTATCTACATGAATATACTAAATAACTGCAATGATTTTGGAGCTCTTTTGATGTGTGCATTTAAAATTATTAATAATTTCTTCTTATGAATTAGTCTTCATATTCATTCTGAAATCCATTGGCCAAATCAAACAAGGCAAACAGATGCGTTTATTAGTGAGTCATCCTTGACAATTATCGAACCCAAAATTCATGAATGGTTCTACAATCCTTTTGATTCCAGAGTCTACTCTGAGCAAAAAAGAAAATAAATCTTTTAAAATAATTTGAGCATCCAAATTGCCCCGTCAATCAAGATGTGATATGTGACTATTATAGAAATACTGATCTTTGATTTATATAAATACTAATGGAGATGCAAATGAAAATATTCAGATCAAAGAGAACAAAGAAAACATTTAGCAAAATATATTTGAATTTACTGAAATTATGTGTCGAAAGCAGTGATTTTGGGGGGCTCACAATCTTAATAATCTCATTCACATAAAGCTATTTCCCATAATTTAATTTACCAACTTTGATGAGTCCTTTAAAAAATCAGTTATGGTACAAAAGGGACTTGCCCAAAATGGACACTATACAAAAATGTAAATACGCTTTTGGTCACAATCAGGGATGGGGAACCTGCAGCCTTGAGGCCATATATGGCCCCCCTAGGTCCTCAAGTGTGACCATTTGACAGAAATCAAACTTCACAGAACAAATTTCCTTAAAGGATTTGTTCTGTAAAACTTGGGTTCAATCAAAAGGCCACACCCAAGGACCTAGAAGGTCACATGCGGCCTCAAAGCCACAGGTTCCTCACCCATGGTCCAAATTATGAAAAAAAAAGGTATTCAGAATAGGGCAAGCAGGATGGTGGTAAAGGGCTTCAAGTCCATTTATTATGAAGATCTAGGAACTAGAGGTGAAGAAGAGAAAAGCAGGGGGAGGGGAGAGAAGGGATAGATGTTTTCAAGGACTATATTTGGAGGACTGATAGATGGAAATGGGATTAGACCTTTCTATTTGACCACAAAGTGCAAAGCCAAGCACTGGTTGAGCAGGAGTAGAAAAAAATAAATTTAGACTTGATGCCAGGGGGAAAGCAAACAAACAAACAAGACTTTTAGAGCTGACAGCTGCCCAAAGGTAACGTGGGCTGACTTGTAGTGGCTGTGCGTTTTCTTTCACCATAGATCTTCAGCAAGAATCCACGTGACCACTTGCCATGGCTATGCTTGTGGGGCTCTTTTTCAGTATGGTTTGGAGTAGATGGCCCCTCATAACCCTTCCAAACCTAATATTCCAGGAGTATCAAAAAGCTTGATTGATAATTGCACTCAAGCATAAATAGTACTTGCGAAAGTTAGATTAAGAATACAGAGAAAGTCTATATGGTTATAAATATATACATATATAATCTATAAATATATGATTATAAATATAATTCACAAATACATAAACATGTTTATATATAATATAAAAATATGATTTATACATAATATATAACTTATAAATATGTGAATATACACATAAATATACAATTTACATATAAATAGAAATATAATATTTATAAATATATAAAATATGATGCAAGTTTATAAATATGCTATATAAATTATAAAGATATGGATATATAAACATATGCTTATGAATATATAATATTGATATATAAATGAAATTTATAAATGTATAAATTACATGTTTATGGATACATAAAATATTATAGATGTACATGTGCATGCATGTGTGTGCTCTGTGTGTGTGTCTTCTATAGGAATACACATTTGTGTGCAGCGTGGTATGATGGTAAGAGAGTCAGTCCTGAAGCCCTGGAGGCAGGTTAAACTTCTGACAATGTCCTCTAATATGTTCTTGTTTCCCAAGAAGTCACTTAACCTCTCGGTGCCCAGTATAATTCGTTAAGACTCTAAGTTGTAGAAAGGGCAGCAGTCTGTATTCATAAAAGAATCTTCTCACTTGGGAGTTCCCTGTATGAATGAAATCACAACTTCAGTCTATTTCTTTGAAGATGTGTATAAGATCTAAGAGCTTTGAGCTTGGAAAAAGGAACTTTAATTGTACGTCACTTCAGTATTTACATATCTGAAATATTATTTTATAGGCATCTTTATTTTATGCAATATTTTAATTGGATATTATCTTGCTCTCAAAGGGCACTATATTTTGAAGTCATGTACTCTTTATTTTAACAAGTATTATTAAGTAACTACTGTGTGCAGAACACCATTCAAGCTATTAGGCGTGATCTATTATTTGGATAAAATATATTCTCTATCCTTATGGAACTTATTGTGTGGTAGAGGAAACTATACTTTTGTAGTTAGCTAATTTATAATTAGTACTTTCCACCAGCTGCACTCCTTGGATTGGACTCCCCCATGATCATGTCCCTAGGAAACCTCATGACCAGGGAACTCATTACATGGGATTACATCAGCCTTGATCCTCATACCTCTGAAGGCCCCTCATTACCCTCTGCCCCTCTGATTGCATGGCTGGAGGACAGAGCAAAGAACTCTTCCCATAACCTCCATTTAAAGAGGTCTCCTAGGCCAGCCAATTCTTCATTTTCTATCAGCTGTACTTCTTGAACTGAGTTGCATCTGAACCCAGAAAAGGTATCTTCTTCAGTTTCCTTTTGTGTGTGCTTTCCCCTCATTAGATTGTAAGCTTTTTGAGGGCAGGGAATGTTTTTTCTTATTCATATAACCAGTGCTTTGCACAGTCTCTGCTACTTAGTAGGCACTTAATGAATATTTACTAACTGATGGAATTAGCTTTAATGCACAAGACTGTATGATAAATTCATTAAAGAAGTAGTTTTTTAAGCATGCTCTGTGAGGCTAGAAGTTGAGAACAGGGATAGCTTCAGGGAGGAAGTAACTTGTTTTTGGTTAGAAAGAATGTACAAGAATTGAACAGGTAAAGAGGAAGAGGAAGGGCATTCTTGACAACTTTTTCAGCAATATCTTAGAAGTAAGAAACACTATACATGTAGAGAGGACAGAGAAAATGATCCCATCTGAAAATTTAATCATTGGTGACCTTTGAGATAATAACTTCAGAAGAATATTAGAAGAAAAAGCTAGACTGCAAAGGATTTAACTAATAGTGGATAGTAAGGAATGGTATATATATATATATATATATATATATATATATATATATATATATATATATATATATATATATATATGTTTTGGATGCTTCTTTCAAGAAATCTAGCAGCAAAGAAGAATGAGAAGGGATGGTAGCTTGAAGGGGTTAGAAGGGACAAAGGAAGTGTTATGCTTTGTTCTTGTTGTGTTTGTCCTTCATTTTTGAAGAGGACCATGCCATCAGAGAAATGATGACATGACTTGCACTTGATTTTGTTTTGAGTGAGGGAGGGCTGAGCAGGTCACCAGCCTCACTTTCTCCTCCTGAGCCATCTGGATCCAGCGACCAGATTTTCATCAGGATGACTGGAGATGGCCCAGGTTGTAATGAAAGATCTTGGCCTCTTTGGCTTTGGGCTTATTTAGGTACTCACTTAGGGTGGGGTGAGGTCCACACAGTGAATAGGCCTGTTTAAGAAGTAGTCAGGGAGTGGCCCCTTGGATGAGCAAAAGAAAAATAACTAAATCAAGCTCCAAGGGAAGGGAAACAGTTGCAATTGATAATCACTCTTTAGCCAGGAGGGGTCCAGGAAACAGCCCTTAAGTGGAGTTTGGGCAGGGTCCCAATCTATGGACTTCAGAGTACAGTAGGTCTAAGGTTTAAGGTCAGGAGGGGAAAGGAAGCAGAGGAGAAGACAAGAGAAGAGAGGGTAGGACAGGAGAGCAAAGCAAAGCAAAGCTGGCCAGTAAGCCCCAAGTTAACTGGGCATGTCTGGCATATTTTGTTCTATTGGACTGGGGAAAGGAGAGTGCCATTATGGACTAGAACTTGATAGAAGACAGATGGGAAAGGGCCAATTTGAAGTAGTAAAATTAAAATGCATGAGAGAGAGAGATGACTATTGAAACAAAATTAAAGAAAAGGAGGCAGAAGAAAATTGGATGAATGGTAAGATAAGGAGATTAGACTTTGTGAAGAATGGGGACATCTCTTTTGCTATGGCCAAAGAGAAGGAAAACAGTGTGAATGATGATGGTGAACAAAGAAGAGTTAAGGGAGTTCACAGAGACTTATCAATATCAGTAAAGCAGGAGACTAAGTCATCTGCTGTGAGTGTGGGACTTGGGGGATCCTCAGTAGAAACACTGTCCTACCTAGCCAAGTCGATCTCTTCAATGTTCAACAAAGACATTTTATTATTATCTTATATATCTCTTCACTGGTTATTTCCAATGTCTTAGAATTCTCTCCCTTCACATTTCAGCCAAAATTCACCTTCTGGAAGAAGACTTTCCCATTCCTCCTTAATGTTAGTGCCTTCCTCTGACAGTATCTTCAATTTACCCTTGTATCATTTGTACACACTTGTTTGCATGCTGTCTCCCTTGTAAGTAAACTCCTTGAGGACTCTATATATTTATGTTTTTTTTCTTGTTTATTTGTTTGCTTTTTTTCTTGACTTTCTTTGTATCTCTGATGATTACTAGAGTGCCTGGAACACAGAAAGCATTTAATAACATTTGGTGAATTACTACTTATGTCTTGTTCTTTGTTTGTATGACTTTTCCACAGGATACCCTCTTTTCACTTCACTTCATAATAAACATGTATAATGAAGCATTAATACTTTAATGACCATGTCTTTAATGAAGCCTTCCTCAATTCATCCTGCATTTCAACCTTTGCTCCTCTGAACATCTACAATATTTACTACACCATCCATAGCAGCCTGTAGCTACTTACCGCCTCCCTCATTATATACAAATGGTTCATGTGTGCAGTTCCCCAGCTAATTGTTAGGCTTCCCCCAAACAGAGACTATGCTTTATATTCCTTTTATTCTGTAGATAATTACAAAAGTAATAGCTGCACTTAATCTTTTTTTTCCTGCCAAATGAATCAAATAACAAATTGGTTGATCACTTCTCAGCCTGAAAGGTCATGAAGATCATCTCCTAAAGTGGAAAAGGTGAAGGATCTGCATCAGCTGAGAGAGAATAGACACTAAAAAAGATGCAGATCTGGGAAATAATTAATTTCCCTCTACCACCCTTTAATTGAAAATGTCAGTAGAAAGTAGATGTCTTCTATTTCCTTCTTTCTTTCTATATATTCCACATGTCTATTGTAGTATAGCCTCAGGTTGCACTACTTTTCCACTTTCTTCTTTAACTGTGACTCATTTATGGGCAAGGTGAGAGTTGTAAATGCAAGCAACAGAGACAACCTGTTTCAGAACATCCAGATGCCTCTAAAGTAGGCTCTGTAACTCATGCCTAACACATGGCGCAATAGTCCTTTCTTCAATGGCTAGAGTTCCAATCTAATATTACTGGCTCCAAGAGGCTATTCTGGAAGGAGTCTGTAAAATCTTGCACTGGAGAACAGCTCAGTTGTTACAACATTTGCTACTAGCTTGCTTTATTATCAATCATACTGATAATTTGGCTTCAGTTTCTTCCAGTCATGTGTCATGCTTAATTCCATTTCCTTGATTTTGCCAGCCTGAGTTTTCTCTTCTATAAGCACATGCCTCCTCTGTCATGACATTGGAGGAGTTTTCCCAGGACTGCTTTAGAATACCGTTTTCCTTCAAAGGAACAAGCTCATATTTAGTAATAAAGTTGATGTCAGAAACATGACACTTTCTTTAGTTTTTTTAAATAAGTAGTTGATTTTCCCACATTGGCTTATATTTTTTTTTACCATTTGTACTTGGAACAAGTAAATTTTTTTATTTGTTTGTATATATGGTATAAATGGTTGATGATGATTCCTAAGTTCAAAAAGACTTCATAAAGAAAAAAACAGATATATTTGTTCTCTGAAATGATCTTTGCCAGTCATTAAGTCATTTTCTATTCTTTCTTTATCCTTGGGCTCCTGGAATAATCCGAAAAGCCAATGAATACAATTTTATCATTTAACAATAAGTGTACATTAAAATATTAAGCAAGATCAGGATTTAGTAAATAGTCAGCAATTTGCTTAAGGGAACTTGCAGACTATTTAATTCAGATACACATGATTCTGTACTTAGACAGGTAAAGGTGATGCAGGCAGTTACCGAACTTGGAAAGCCTGGTGGAACAGATGGCTTTTTAGGTTCTTTAAAGGAGAAGAGCCAGGTGGGCAGATGCTTTGTAAAGGAGATGAGTAAGAGCTAGGGAAGGAAGCCTGGCTCTGATTGGATCACACGCAGGCTGAGAAGAGACACAGCCTACAGAAATGCATTCTCTACTAAATCAACCTCATAGAATCATAATTATGCTGGAAACCCTGACCTTTAGTAAAATGGAAACTCATGTTCTGGATGAATATATGAAAGTAATGTATTATCGATTTTTATCTTTAATTAAAAAGTTAACCCAAAAGATAACTCTTTTTTTATGTTCTGCTAAGAAATTGCCTTCTCTTATTATGGCTTTTATACATCCTCCAATGTCTGACACTATGAGTCTACAAGTAATAAAGCAAAGATTGAGAGTTTCTGTCCATATCACATGAATACTTCCATAAAAATCGTAATAGTGGAGACTTCTTAAATTTCTAGTGGTCAGCAAAAAGTACTACTTTGTTAAATGAATATATATGTACATGAATACACACACACATATATGTGTGTGTATATATGTGTGTGTGTGTTGGATGTATATGTGTACATGTATGTGTATACACACATATATACATATATAAATGAGCTTTGAAATATATAAGTATATTTCAAAGCTCATTTGACATATGCAATTATTATATAAATATTATTATATAATATTATAATTTTATATATTTACTAATAAATATAATAAATATTATCATATACAATTATATGCAATATAATTTTAAAACTCATTGATTTTCTCTTCCCTTGCCTTCTGCTATTTGAGCTTAGTTTCCACAGTAGAATATTCAAAAAGAATGTACTTAAATGTTTTTTTCCACTGTGTTTAATTGCATTATGACACAGAAAGAAGTAGCATGTACCCTTGGCCACATCTTGGTTGGACTAGATAACCTCTTACATTCCCTTCAAATCCTCAAATTCTATGGTTCTTTATGGTGTTTAAAAATCTTTCTATATACCATCAGTCATCTTGTAAATGAAAACCTTTTATTCCTCCTCCATTGAAGTTTCTTCTACTCCTTCTGACTCTTGGTGGATGAGATAGGATTAGGTGGGCGTACTTCTTGTTCCTATCTCCCCATGTCTCTCTATTTCTAGACCTTTGTTCCTACTACCTTTTCTCAAAATTCTTTTATGAAGTCCATATAGTCTGTTCATGCCTCTTCATTCTTATTGTCATTGTGATAAATATCTGGAATATTCTCTATGACTTCCACACCTAGCTTCCAGCTTTTCTCCTTAAACTTATTCCTGGCCATCATCTTTGGTGACTATCTAAATACCATGGATTCTTACGTGCTTAACCTCTTTGATTTGACTTCAGTACTAATAAACATAAGCATAGTTGTATCCTCATATTATTATATTATTCCATTATCAATTTATTGGTCCCTCTCCCTACTTTCCCAGTCTACCAACTCATTTCAGTTCTTTTCTGACCCTTTGATCATCCATTTCAGTGCTCTCAAAAATATCTTAGATCTCAAATTTTCAAAGTTCTCAAACTTTTCCACAGAGGCAGAGCCCTTCAGTTTAAACAAAACATTAAGAAAATTCTTGTAGCAAAACCTGTTATAATTATTTCCAATGCCTGTTAGCTAATATGTGAGGTTGATAAAAAATAATTAAAAAAATGGGTTGTTTCAGGGAAGAAGTTAGAGATACAATATCCCAGATAATTTTGTCCCATATCCTTCTGTTGTACGTTGTTTAAGAATAATAATTGCTAGCTATTGTTAAGTAATAATTATTAATAATCCTGACTAACTCTCACCATCCTGAGTTTATTCTGCTAAGAAATAGTACTTCAAGGGGAAATAGTAGCAAATTCTTACCCTGTATAGTAAACTCAAAGTTCATTTTTCTCTCAGTAGTAAATACAGAATTTCTTTCCATTTAAGCATTTCTACTTCATAGGAAAATTAATCCAACACATCAGAAATAAAACATATTTTATACATACCCTGAATTCATCCCAAACTCTTTCTATTCTCTCAACTCCCAAATACAACAAATGGTCAAGTCTTAATTCTCCTTTTTCTACAGGATCTTTATCACATTTGTCCCCTACCTATTACCCACACAGCCACTAGCCTCGTTCAAATGCCCATCACCACTTACCTGCACTAATACAGTGCTCTATTGGCTGGATTCCTGGTCACCTATCATTCCCTTCACCAACTTATTCTCCATTCTGTTGCTAAATTGATATTCCTAAAACATGGGTACGATCATATTACTCTCCAGCTGAAGAAAATTTAGTGGTTGCCTCTAGTATAAAATACAATCTTTTGTTTTAGCAATTATTTTGTTGTTGTTCAGTCATTTTAGGTGTGTTTGACTCTCTAGGGCCTCATTTATAGTTCTACTGGCAAAAATACGGGAGTGGTTTATCATTTACCATTTCCTTTTTCAATTCATTTTACAGAGGAGGAAACTGAGGCAAACAGGGTTCAATAACCTGCCCAGGGTTACACAGCTAGTAAATGTCTGAGGCTGGATTTGAACTTATCTTACTGACTGCAGACTCAGTACTTTTTTTTTGACATGTCATGTTCTTATCAGAGTCCTACGATCCTTAGGTTTTTTTCCTGCTCATCCTGTAATTGAGACTGATACGTTTTGTTTGGGTGATGAGCATATTTTCTTTTAATGTTGTTTCTTTTTGCTTTTCTTCTAGCTCGTCCTTCACTTTTGTGTACTTGCATCACCAATCTATTCTCTCTTTTGTTTCTTTGTTGAGATTTGCCATTAAAGATTCCAGATTCTGCCCATGATTATTTACTGTGCAGGCTATAATTCTAGTCTCATAATTTTCATTTCTTTTTAAACCACTCAGGAACAACATACTATAGATCCACGTTTTCCTCAAATTCTACAGGGCCTCTTGTTTCATCAAGTGTTGGATCATTTTCCATTGTTTGCAGTATTTGTTCATAGATGCCTGCACTTGTTTATTAGCTCTCGAAGTCGTATTTCCTTCTCCTATTAATGCTTTCTCTGTTGATTTATTTGTGTTCAAGGTCTTTGAATTTTCCTCTTCCTGAGATCATAAGTAATTTCAGGCTCCCCATCTCTCCTTGACTTTCCCATTTTGGAGAATTGATGCCATTTGGATGCTGGGCTCTTTTCCTCAGGCTCAGGGAAAGCTCCAAAGTCCCCTGCATGCATGGCATCATGTCCCACTCTCTCTCTTCCTCAGTTCTCTGGTCAGTTCAAAAAGCTGCCACGTTGTTATTTTGGGTTTGATTTCCTTCATTTTGGTCTCCAACTCTCTGGGAGGAATCAGGGGTAGGAACAGAACTTTGTTTCAAGTTGAGATATATATCCTGCTCCTTTCCCTCTGTTTTTCAGCAATCTTGCAGACATTTCTTGCAGCACAGAATGCTGCCCATCATGGAGATAGATGGCTGTGTAGAAACAATAAGCTTCTACAGTCTAGAGTACAGCTATTGTGCTGGGCATCTGTCATGAGCAAACTTGAGCCACCTGGAGCTAAGATCCTCATAGCACAGGAAAGGCTGGGTGGGAACAGAGGTGAGGGGTGCTGTGTCCTTGGATCAGTTACTGATAGTGGGGAGTGTGGTGGGGGAGGGAAGCTGAGTGAGCACAGGTGTTAGTTCATTTTCTTTAACCTTTCTGTTGGATTTCAGGTGTCCTAGACTAGGAAGACAGCTGAAGTTGCTTTATCTTTGTGACATAATTTCTGTTTTCTAAAGATTTGAGAGCTTGAAGGATCACAGACAGTGTCCAGGCCTTCATCTTATTGATCATGTGACCTGGATGTCATACCCATTAAAGACTGATAACTCATCTTCAAACTCATAGAGTTACCTGATGATATTAAAAGATTAAATTACATATCTTTTCACATCTAAACTCTTTTTAGGAAACTGAAAAATAGGTGGGAGTAGAACCTTTTTTTAGGGCTGCAGTTCAGTGATAATTAGATTGTATTCATGAGGGGCGGAGTGAGGAAAAAGGTGACATTAGACAACCAGAACACATTTGCAATGGGTTGGCAGAAAAAAGTAATCTATGACTTAAGCCACCATTTTTGAACAGCGGGGTATCTGACAGGCTTGAACAATCAGGCCAGCAAAGTAGTGCAGTGTGAAGTAGTGAACAAATAATCACCAGATGCGGTCTGCATACTAGAAAAGTAACCTTAAGGGCACCAAAAAATTATCATCAAAGAAAATTATCAAAAAGATGTAAAGGAAGGTTCCCTTTAGTAATAATAACAAAGCTACTTTTAAACTTTAAGTTTCAATTTCTTAAAAAGACAAAATTCTTATATATAAGTTTAATTTCTAAGAAGTATTAAACGGTAGAAGTCATTGTGATCCAGGATGTAGAAATTGATGAGAAACAGAAGAATATATTGTCTGTAGCCTGAGTATCCACTATTAGAATGATGAGAATTTAGAGCTTGATTTAACTTGAATTTTCTAAACAATTAGAGCTTTATAGGGTGTGAGAACTAGAGCTAAAAGGGATCTTCATGCACATCCAATCCAAGTTCTTTGTTTTAGAAATGAGGAACTGAGACCTAGAGAGGTTGAATGACTTGATGCAGCTATGGGATTCGAATCCTGGTTCTCTACTTGTACTTCTATGTCTGCACTCTCTCTGGTTTCTTAATATAATCAGTAAACCATGATCTCAGATTGACATTTTGATCAGTCAGTGTTGAAATTGCGGTCTTTTGTCAGGGTTTAGGCCTGAGGTGGAATATGCCTTGCACTAACAACAGGAGGGCAAGTGAATAACTCAGTAGGACCTCCTTCTGTCACCATCACTGAGTGGTTTTAGGTAAGCAGTTTTACATCTCTGTACCTCTGCTGGGAAACTGATGGGAAAGGTGAGAATTATGCTGACTACCTCACCAAAGTGACTGAGGGATCCATCAAAGGAAGAGATGAAAATTGAGTTCATAGATCTCTCAGATGTTAGAGTCATTTTTAAACTTCTTTCCCCCTTTAACCTCGTATTTAACATATGAAGGCTGTTATGTTGACCTCACTGCTGCATGTCTGTGAAACCTGAACAGTATACCAGCTCTGTGCCAGGAAACTGAATTCCTTCCATTTGAATTGTATTAGGAAGTTCCTGAAGATCACTTGGCAAAATAAGGTACCAGTCATTGAGGTCATTTCATGAGCAGAACTGCCGAGCATTCAAACTCAACTCAGAGAGTTCAGCTCTGATGGGTTGGCCACATTGGTCAAATGTATTTTTGGCTGAGACCATTTTATGGAGAACTCACACAAAGCAAGCACTCACATGGAAGTCTGAAGAAGTGATACAAGGACACTCTCAAGGTTTCTCTGAAGAACTTTGGAATTTATTGTGTAACATGGGATACGTCAGCAAAGGACTACCCAGCATGGTGTGATTTTATCAAAGAAAGCACTGTACTTTATGAGTGAAGCAGAATTACAGTAGATCAAGAGAAATGTGAGATGAGCAGATTTAAAGATGTCTCCACTCCAAATGTTCATGTGGACTATTGGTGCCCGACCTGTAGCAGAGTCTTCTGAGCCTGTATTGGTCTGATCAGTCACAATCAGACTATACCTTGACTTCAACACAGTGATGTCATTTTGGTCCTCTTGGAGAATGAAAGACAACAGCCAACCAACTAAGTCCTGCTTATTCATTCTTGATAATGGATCTTGGTACCATTTTCATAGCCAAGAAACCCAGTTCATCTAATTCCATCCCAGTTCCTATCATATCTAAATTCCTGTTAATAGACTTCCAGAACCCTTATTCCTGATTTATAAATTGTCCTCCCTCATTTTAGTCTATAAAGAACTAGAATAATAATCGTCAAATGTCATCAAATGTCAAATATCACTCTTTCCAGAAGATCCCAGTGGTTCTCTCTTACCTAGTATTTCTAAATCCAAATTCCTCTTCTTGACATTCAGAATCCTTCATCACCTCTTTGGTATGGTTTTTGGTACATCTCCAACCCTACTTTGTCAGGCTTTTCTCAGATTGTACCTTTTTATGCATTCTACATTGCAACCAAACTGATCACCATCTCACAGATTCATCCTCTTTCCTAAACCCACGTCTTTATTTATAGTTCTATGCTGTCTAGAATTAATCATTAAGCAAACAAACGAATAAGGAAATATTAAGTGCTTACAATGAACCAGGTACTGCAGGTACAGGATACAGAGACAAAATAAACATACCTTCTGCTTTCTAAGAGCTTATATTTTAACATGAGAAAAAAATGGGTAAACATAAAAAGAAAGGATGTGTGTGTATGTGTATGTATGTAGAGAGAAAAAGGGAGAGAGACAGAGAGAAATAGAAAGAGAGAGAGAAAAGAGAAAGAGAAGGAGAAGGAGAAGAAGAAAAGATAGTTTGAGGCTTGTTACAGCCGTTAACAGCTGAGGAAAGTACCCTTTCTTGAATATCTGTTCTAATCTTTATCTATAGAAAGGATTTCTGTTCTTCAATTACAAAACTCAAGTGTACTGACTCCACAGCTAATGCTTTAGTTATTATTATCTGGGGGACATTAGAAGCAATGTAGAAAGTCTAGCAGGTAAAGGTTAGGGAGAAAGACCAAGCTTTATGTTTCCACTGACTAGCTCTGTACTTAGTATCATGGGGAGTATGTGAGAAGTATTTAATCAAAGAACACCTGGGGCACAATGTAGTAGCAATAGAAATGTGGATAATTTAGGAGGAGAAAAAAGATGATGGTTGAAAGAGAAGGGAGTTGGGAAACATAAAGAAAACATGGTAATCAGAAATACAATTAGTCTATAACAAACAGAAAGTATGGTAGACATTTAAGAAACAGACAAATGAAAGTTTGACCCAGAAAATTGGTCACTGTTGTCTGACATGACTTGGGGAAAAGGGTGTCCCATCTCCAGAGGACTAGTTCTGGTTCTTCCTATACACAAAACCCCCTGAGAGGGAAAGGGTAACTTCTTTCATGTTCCAACATGACCTGGACAAATGTTCCTTAATTTAAATGCCTTTTGTTTTTCGTTTGTTTGCTTTTTTAGAGGCGTAGTGGCACAAAGGCTTTGGAGCTGGGGAGACCTGAAGTCA